>NC_139230.1:40856339-41225839 GCF_977018435.1 Lepisma saccharinum
GAATATATCGGCGTAAATCAATTTTGGTGATACCCTGGTGTTGGCGTTTTATTTTCATGAGTTACGAGCTTCAATTACCATTTTAAATCTTCGTTTTAAAAGTTATTCAAACGCAGAAATGGTTATCGGGGATAATTTAAAGTTTTTTTCCCGACTTCATTACTTACCTTCATTTTATTTTTTTTTATTTTCTAAAAATTTCGGCGGGATTGTAGCCCATTCAGCCCTCCTGAGTATGCCAGTGCCTATAAATCTGTAAGGGGATTCCGGTACGGCGGCGATGGAGGCACGTAGTGCTTCGTATTTTACTTTATACTGCAGGCCCAGTCCCGATTAGCCTTACTGTGCATAAAATGGAGTTAAAACACAAATTCACTCACACACTCTTTGTCTGAGGCACAACACAGGAACGGTTATAATACGGGAAAACTTTCCATGCAAGAGAGATAACATCGTTTGTTATGATTGATTGATTGATTTGGAATATTGTTATGCAGGGGAGGGTAATTCATGAATTATTTTTTTTTTTAGAAATGATGTCATTTTAGAATTAAGAGCACATTTTTAAATTTACATAAACTAACTCAATTCCAACATGATCACAAAATATAATATATTTATTCTAAATTAATTAGCAAGATAATGCGATTACTGCATATCAATATATATTTGGAATACTATTTGGAAATGACTGGTTAATGTTTGCATTTCTTTCAGACTCATGTATGAAATATGTTTGTCAAGATCAAACGAGATAATGCTATGCAATAAGAAACTTTTATTTGCCACGAATAAATATAAATTTGTGGTCCTCTGTCGCGCTTCCGAACAGCAACGCTTATAACGCCGTGTGGAACATTCCGTTCGTCTTTCGGAGAGGGTCCGCTCGTATAGCGTGTCGCTCCAAACCGCCGTACGTTGGGAAAGTATAGCATTTTTTTCTTTTTGTTTACCTCTACAAGGAATACCGAAAGTAAGCGAAGACATCCGTAGTGACACGAGATTGCATTCAGAAGGGCCGCGAACGGAAAATAATTCTTCGGAAACGTCTGACGTCTCGCACGGAAATTCCACACGCCGCTCCTGTGCGTTTCGGCACGACGCGCCGTAGTGAGCGTTAGGCTCTTTCGATTTTATTAAAAGCAGACAGCGTCGCGCCGCTGTTCGGGACGCCTTAGTGAGTGATACCCTTAATTCAATATTTTATATTCTTGCTCATTACATGTTGTGGTGTATAAATTTAAACTCCATCGAGTAACACTGTTCTCTCTTTTGCGTGCAATTTTTGTTCACATAGTACTTTCATGTGTATACCTGTTATACTGACGTCATAACAAAGGGAATTAAGTGATGATATGTTTCCATAAGGTTCTCCTCTCGTACTCCAATAGAGAGCAAACGTTTTAATGTGTAACCTATACGTAGCATTTTATAATAAATTATTTCTTGCTCATTTACTAACTTTATATTAATATGAATTTGTTGACTGTCCAAATTAGCATCTTTCCTTCAATGTACGTCACCTGTAGATTATATATTTTCGTGCTCAATTGGTAACTGTTTTTGTGCGGAATCGTCGACATTTACAATCTGAAACGAATATCAAAACCAATAAACATTTTTTAAAAACAATTTAAGAATCTTGGAATTTACTACTGGTCCGTTAACAAATGCAGAGAATGATATCGCTCAGTTACGCAAAATTTGCTCGTGTTAAATCTTTAAAAGACAGATAGCATGATCTAGAGAGCTGCCAATCATCACACCGTCGAATATTGTAATTTGTAGATCTCGGATATTTTTACATTGTGGACCGAGATCACGATTTCAATCTGAGAGAATTTGTATGAACCTCGGATCCTGACTTAACCGAAATTAGTCCGAGTTCTTGAACAATTCTCTCAGACGCTTAAGTTCTTGGATATATTCCAATAGACCAAGTAATGGGAACACCAACACACAGATGTCTATTAGGGGGGCGACTGTCTTTTGACTACGTGTTACACAGATATGGAAGTTAATGAGGTGCCTGATTACATTCAAATTTCTTCCCTCGCACTAAATCATCAAACGTTCGAAGTTTCGTGGAAGACACTCAACTTGTACTCTCGACTAGACTCTTTTTTGTTTTAAATTAGAAGAAAAAGTTGAAACTAACGGAATACCAAACTATTCTTTGAACCGAATAGGTTGGAAGGTTAAAATATTCTCTAAGAAGGAATTCTGAGAATACATAGATTCCGAACGCCTGGTATATTTTGAACTTACATTAGGCAATGTTACTGTTAAAACATTTTTTGAAGACGACGGGCTTGTCGCTCTGCTCAATATTCTGTGCTTACACTTACAACATGGTAAACATTAAAACATCGTTTCGAAAGTATCTGAATTGACTATTATATTATATGTAGTTAGTCACAGGTTATCAAAATTGGTTCGATTTCCGGGTGAGAATGGCAAAGGCTCTCGTGTCTGACTAAGATCGTGTTGACATAGGCTCGAACACATAAACACATGGAGTAAAATTCGTGCCAGCAAGTGCAACATACGTGGATATCTTCTCGCTTACTCATAGCATCCTTCATTAGTCTTCACGATTCATGTCTATCCGTCATCTACACAGCGTGGGCGTTGCCAGCCAGGTTCCTTGCCAGATTTCTAACTTGCCAACTTCACCGAGCAAGGCAAAACATCACACGGCGTGCCTCTAAAACCCAAACATCACTTTACAGTTATGCAAGTGATTCATTCCGAGGCAGTAAATAAATATTATATACCTGGTAGAACTTAAGTTAGTCTAAATGGAATGAAACAAAAGCAAGATAAGACTATTGTCTTTATATATTAACCCTCTATTCTCTCGAAACCTTCACTGTCCTGAATTATCAGTGCTACGAGATGTTGAATGCCTCTGCTCTTGAATTTTCTACTTTTACAGGATATCAAAGGATAATTTACACGTAAGTATTTAGCCTTATTAAATTTATGTGTGGTTGTATACAACATCGTAGAAACAGTTTTACTGTGAGACTGCCTTAAATTATTCCCAACAAGTATTTTGCTTTGCCTAAAAAAAATCTCACTTAGAAACAAAAATCACTTGAAAATCCAGGAACAGGTAAAATGAATTATCATTGTATTTTTATACTGGGATTGAAATTATATTTCGCTTTTCCTTGAGCTAGAAAAATTATCAAATGACTGGAAACGAAGGTTCTTCAAAAGCTTCCATCCTTACTTAAGTAACATGTGGACTTGGCAATCATTTGTTAAAATTAAGTGAATGTAATGCTGGAAACCTTGATAAACACATTTTGAGTTATACCTTGAATAGAAGTAGTCTTTCAGTGTAATTTTGATACTAATAATAGGAAAATTTAAATCAGAACAAGGTGAAAGGTATATTCGTAGTGTATTTTGCAAATTTATAATTGTAACTATCAATCAGCAATTAAATAACACAATATAAAATTACATAATTTTAATACGGTTGTATCTTTATATAATAATACGTATGAGTGCCTGTGTGTTATATTTCATAAATAATAAACCTACGTTAGTCGTATAATATTTCCGTTAATGTTCCTCTACTAAATTTTAACATTTGAGTTTGTATTAAAAATATAAGTTTTTTATATTCACGTACATCAAAAAAAATTAGCTGAGTGAAAACTATCACGTACAAATAAGTACGTATAATAGAAACGATATCAATTCTGATTTATCGTAAGGACATTTTACGTACTGGGCTAATTCAAAGTCCTCCTTTCAGTACCGCATGTACAACACTGTATAAAAAATATTCATTACGCGGTCCAATTTGAGTTTATGGGGCGCGGTGGGGGTAAATTGAAGCATTTGTAAATGATATTCAATGATATAATCTCACGTACGAAAATTTGTTTTGCAGGATTTTCTTCTTTCAAAATGCGTAGTCCTATCCTCTGCAATAACTATTACGGACAAGAAGTTATCGCAAATGAAGTCTGATGATTTCAAAGGATGTGTTGATTAGTGAAAGATGATAGCAAATGAGAATTGCCTTTACATTCACCCTTCGCGAAAATGTTTATCTGAAATTCAATTTAAACTTCCCTTTAAATCTGGAATAGGGAGAAGCCAGACAAACAGAAAACCAATCTGGACACCGCGTTAGCTTTTGAATTAAATCTTAACTTCCTGTTTACAATAAATCCACTCCAGTAGATGGGAACTTATTTGCTGAACGCCCGTAGAAAAAAAAAGATCGATTGTCAGAAAGATCCTAGTGTAAATATATGAAAATATAAGTGCCTCCCCGATGGCGTAGTGGTAGCGTGGTCGCCTTGTAATCAGGGGGTCCCGGGTTCGATACCCGCTGGAGGCACATAGTGGTTCGGATTCCACTTTAAACTGTAGGTCCAGTCCCGATTAGCCTTACTGTGCATAAAGTGGACTTAAAACACCAACTCAACAATATAACATATCGAATCCGAGTACTTATCGTTCGATATGAAATAAAGAATCAAAATATTAGTGCTATTGTTACTGTTACTTTCCACGAATAATCTGAGCAGGATTACAAAATAGGTTGGATCTTTGGTTACCACTTGCAATTTCTTCTTCGGTTACCACTAAAATTTCCGTCGCAAGCACGTCGGGGCAATTTATTGGGTTTGCTAATTAGCGGCGAATCCTCCTACTAAACGTGAAGGGCAGTTTGAACGTCTACCGAAGGAATTAACAGCGGCCTCATCAATCATCCCAGAAGGAAGCAAGGAAGGAGGTTTTGGGGGAAGAAGACATTATTGATCGTTTTGGCTTCCCAATGAAAGCGAGTCTCTTGTGTTCGTGAATGAAGTAATCGTAGAGACGTAGATCTCTTCACCCGTCCTCTCGCAGTTTCTGTGGTGCTATTTATTATCATGTTTATACGCGGTAGTCGCTCTGTGAGTGCAATATATGGAAATGAAAGCCTATTTTGTGCATGTATTTAGAAAAAAATGCTTTTAATTTACTATATTGAAAGTCACCATCAATCGCTGGCTTTGAGATATTGGTGAGGACATGGCACACTGACTTTTCTATTTTACTTCTCGATATGTTTTAAACTTATTTACATGCAATCTTAACTCGACATTATCCATTGTCTATCCTTTTACCTACTGTTTGATTCATTGATTGGTTTAATTTATCTTACTTCCCCTTTCTGCTAGGATTATATTGGCTGTGATTGATTGATTTTTTGATTGATTTGGTTTATTTTTATTCGCTTGTATGTCACTTCTGGCTAATCGCGAAGATGAGGATGAGTGATGATATGATGAAATCGATTAAGGAAATCTCACAAAGAACACACATATATGCCGAGATTCGAACCCCGTATCCTCTGGCGTGCTAACCACTCCACCACGGAGGTCAGACACCAGTGTCTCGTTAGTCTGCAAAATCAGTCCAGGGTGTACTACGTGAAAGAGAGGTTCAGAAAAGGTCACCCCATGGCACCCCCTTTCCTTACTGTATTATGGGGTTAGTAGTTGGTTAACGCACCAAATTTATGATAAAATCACAATGATTGAACCCCACCACCAAGAAAAATACATTTCTTTACCCGAAGACGAGAGAAGAAGCGGTCATTCGAAACCTAGTAGTAGACTATAGTGTAAGCAACCCAAAACACGTCCCCGTGCCCAAATTCGTCCTCTCAGGTTTTAAAACTGTCTAGAACTGACGTATGGCGATAGACAATGAAACTTGTAATATACGAGGAAGGGGTGTGCTTACCGCGATCTGGTCTGGTTGTTGTGTTTAGTTATATTTTAATATTTTTGCTAAACGAACAGTTAAATGCCATCTAATTTGTCAGAACTGAATAACCATTCAAGGGTATGTTAATCAACACTTGAAGTCATGCAATCAAGTTATTTTATTTTGTTTTTATTTGCAAGTTCTGTATTGGAAAACGAGTGGTAAAAGTTTCTGTGCAAAGATGTATTTAGTAGGTCTAAAATTTGGTTTCTTGGGATTTTATAATGCTTATTAATATCAAAATCAATAATATTTTTAATATTTATGCAAAATACGCAGGAGTGATCTTAATTATATTTTCTTTATTTTTTTAAAATTATTTTCTTTTGTCTGAAATATATGTGTTGCATATTCCTAGAACAACGTTATATAGTTATCACGATAGTTTGCTCGATTATTTACATCGTTAGGTTAGTCGTGACGATGAGGATGGATAATGCTAAGATGACTAGGATCTTCGGTGACGAATCCACTTAATGTACTCGGGCGCGAAGGTGGTACAAATCAGTATGACTCGAAGATGATTTTAAAAATCCAAAAAAGAAATGCTCACGTGTATGATATCACTTATAACAGTGGTTTGAACGTTAATTTAAAATAGTTAAATGTGAACACAGTTACATTAAAACGCATAATCCTACTAACCTGACGTGTATAATACAACACTTTATGTTTGATTTCATTTCGCTCATATTACAGGTAAAATTTACCTAATGCCTTCAGGAAACTCGTGAGAGATTACCTTCATAGAAAAACAAGTTCCCTTGGTGTCGTGTAAATTTATATTTCCGTTAATATTACTCATTTTGGTCGAAAATCCTGCAGCTTACATAACTGAAAATCAACTAGAGTTGGAATTTTCCTTTGGATAGCGTTTGTGGTATTTATTAACGTTGTTATTGAACCTCTACAGCACGACCGAAGTAAATCGCAGACTAAAGATTGATTACGAAATTCTTCTCGTTCCAGTCTTAATTCATTTCCTCCGCTGCAATTGCGTCAACCTAGATTATAACCTTTGACATTTTCCAGGAAATGTGATTTAGTAGTTCCTTTGACGTCGTCATCTTCATATCACACACTCAGCACATTTCCCGTTTTTATCCATAGTTTGATACGAGTTCGTCAAGCACGGAGAGTCATAAATGCCTACTATTCCCGGGATATTTAACCAAGGGTTATTAAATTATTGGAAGAAAGGTTTTGGTGGCGTAGCACATCACGAGAATATGCTTTTAATATCTTCATAATTTACTTGAAAGCATTTTTTTGAGAGGAAAGAAGAATGGTCGCCTTCAGCTCTAACGAAGCTCTTTTCAAATAAAAGTGTTCCGTTCCTGAATTTCAAAAGATCCTTTTTTTATCATAAAATTAACTGGCTTCTCAGAAACAAGGAAAATATTGCTTCCTGCTACTTTTGGAACAAAAAAGGTCATTTTTGTTGACATCAGTTCAACCAAATGAAATGGAAGTCCACTTAGTAACATTAAAGAAAATCTCAGTGGAACACCGGACGCAGACAATCATTTATGCCATTCTTTAATGCATTTGGGGAATAGCATTGTTTTCCTCGCAACTTAATCCTGAACAATTTCATCGTTCCTAAATACCATCCTTGACCATTTAAAAGGAGTTAATGTATGACTGCTGTGATTGGTTCACCTGCTTGCGCATTTGCCATACATTTGAGACATGGACTTCGAAACTCTGGTTTGTTTCTCCAAATAATCACCACACTCAGCACATATCTTCTTTCAATATTAACTTCTAGATCAACATCTTGTTACTTTCACATTGGTTTGTCAATTCTTGACATGTTCGTACTGTCTCAACAATGTTAACAATCTTCACAGTATTAAACACACATCCACATCATCAGCATGTAACCCTGCTCCTTTCTCATACGCCAGAACTTAGATTCACACACTCTCATATTTTGGACTATTTTTGTTACCAAGGGAAACGAGTTTTGTTGGTGGTTAACGTGCCTGGCTTGATAATGAGGTCAAGGGTTCAATCCTTAGACAGGGCACTATTTCTTTTTCTTAGTTTTTCCCCGTCACTGCAGGAGTGTGTTCGAACGAAATCCTCGAATGAATCCTTCAATTTCTTGTCACTTTAATTCCATCCTCCGTCCTGTCGCTTAGCAGTTTTAACACGTGTTATGGGTTAATAAACGCGCGGCCATGAAATTTAAGAGAATGAAAGATCTCGTTGTAGAGTTGGTCTTTGTAATCCATGTGATGCAAACTCACAGTATTTGCTCGAAAGGTAAGGAATGACTCAATAGTGCCCCGGAGAGAGGTCGGTCTGACGCTCGAACTAGGCAACACAACCCGATTGACGTTGCCACACATTGTGCGGGAACCAGCGACTTTTGTCCCGCTCTCGCTTTACTTTTCCCACACGTGGCACCAGCGCAATTCCGCCCAGCCGCCTATTTTCATGGCCGTGCGTTTAGTGGTAAAGTTGGTTAGTGGTTTGTGTGAAGTTGGGCAAGGCAGCCACTCTGCAGCATACCTACGGTGACCTGGTCTTATTAAGAGGCTGGGTGTTTAAATGGCATAAGAAGTTATAACTGTAGAATATGGGTGAAATACATTCCAAGGTCTGGGTATAGCCAGAGGTATTATCTTCCACATCTTTTACGTCCATGTTCTAAAGCATTTGCTAAAGGCAATTAGGCCCCGAATTTCTGGCAATGGTTCTTATTGCACGACAATGGAAGACTACATACTGCTCTGTCAGTCCAGTAATCTGTTGCTAGGACCTTCCCGATGGCGCAGTGGTAGCGTCGTCGCCTTGTAGGTGTCCCGGATTCGATACCCGGTGGAGGCACATAGTGGTTCGGATCCCACTTTAAACTTTAGGTCCAGTCCCGATTAGTCTTACTGTGCATAAAGTGGGCTTAAAACACCAAATCAATCAAAAAATCTGTTGCTAAGAACCTCCATAATCTTCTGATAGATTTTTCTTGGTCTTTAAGGAATTATTTTTTCTCGTAGATATGAGGAAAAGTGAAATTAAGAAATGGAAGTTGCGAAGATTTTCATAGCAAATTTGTTGCCGTTTTCTTGATTGGTTCTTTGGCGAGAACTAAATACATTTCGCGAATGTTTAGGAATAACCGCTCCAAATTACAAATACTTCCAAACTTTGCTTACAAACATATTTTACGAAACATGAATTTGGGCTCCTGCGTCACCGAATGGTTAACGCGCTATTAGTCTGGGTTCAATCCCTGGTGGGAGATCCAAAATTTCGTTGTTGGCCTAGTATCGTCAGGACAGTTAGGAAGCTACTAGAAAGGCAGAAAACACCGGCAATGAGACTCGATGTACTGAGCAGGCGTCACCTTGTGAAAAGGCGTAAAGTTGTTGCACCACGAAAATTATAGAACTTGATACAGTCTGAATCGTATTTTCTTTTGTTGATTCGTAATTTTTCTGAGCTAAATGTGTACATCCGCGTTGTGTTTCGATTATAAATGACACGATTAATGGCAACATTTTATATTGAATCTGTGCTCTTATTGTTTTTCTATAATATTCTGGTTAATGATGTGCCAATTACGTCATACTTGTTTTACTCATACCCACAAGATAATGTACGCAATCTATGCTCAAAGAATTTAGATGATCAGAATAACAGTTACTTTAACCTTGTCTAACTTTTCATATATTATAATATCGCAGTTTCCTCAGTGCGCTGTGTTTCCAAGATCACCTTCCTTTAGTTTATAGTTGTGCACATCACAGTCATCTGCTCTGATTTTCATTTATCATATAGTGAAATATGAAATACATATAACTTAATTCTTTTCTGTATGTTAGTGACAATGGTTATTTATTAGCATGCAATGCTATAGTGCTTGAGGCCTTAGAAAGATCGCTTCGCGGGCTTACAGCAGACGACAATATGGGGGTGTGTCTGCGAGAACCAATCAGGTCCGCGAATGAGCGAGCCCGGTTGCCACAGCTAGCTCGCTGCATCCTTCTGGAAGGGTGAATAACCTCTGCCTCTTGCTACCTCGGCCTGTTTGTTCGGCTGAGGAGCACACAACACGAGAGTATTGGCAATAGTGTGCGAGCGACGTCTGCTGTTAGCCCGCGAAACGCTCTTTCTAAGGCCTCCTGCACTATAATTGGACAATCCATTGTCCTACTTTTCTCATGCTTCTAGCACTTACTATTCTAGAATAGAGATAACAAAACTAAGACAAGGGACTTATTCAAAGTTCGTGTTTGTAGTTTCAAACAAATTTACTTTAAGCATGCTCGTAAAATGTTACAATAAAAACAAGCAATGGCTTTTATTAATTTTAGAGTGTTTTTTCCAGTCTTAGTTTTCAGTCAGATGACTACTTTTCTATCCCGCTGCCTTAAAGTCAAAGTTCTGGATTAACATCTAATCTTGCTGAAAGAGAAGCACTGGAGGGGCTGTAAAACAAAAGAAGTGGAAAAACTTTGTGCTAGTTCACGTACATTGTGTGAGATTTGGTTCAAGCTTTGATCGTCGATGCAAGTAACCTTGTTTGGAGCAAATTGCATTGAGTTTACACTTAAAGCCATTTTAGAATGATAACTATGAACAAAAATAGTATTGGAGATAAACTTAATATTAGTTGTACACACAGTATCGTTGTATAAATAATCCCAAGTTAGAAAAACGGAAGTACCTGTTAGAGTAGATAAATAGTGTGTGAAGAATTAGCTAATTTCGATAATAGTTATTTGTACTATCCAATAAAAGCAGACATTTACTTGGCATTCCTGTAGATATATGTGTAGTAATCAAGAGGAACTGGATTGAATGCCAGTCGAATATCAGGTAGCTCTGCTTTCAAATGTAGCTTTACGAAGTACAAGACATTCAGTCACTCTCTGAAATACCAACTTCGAACTGGTATTACTTCCATCATAATATAGTCAGATGGACAATGCATTCGTTGTTTCTAAAAACCTGTAAAAAGTATGTGAACAACAATTATACTCTTTTTTTGGTTTTACAATCTTCCAAATGTGCATCACTATATTAACTGAACTGTTAGTGCAGAGAATAAAAAAAGAACAATTGTTGGCTGCCGTCAGGCAAAACAAAATAATGAGTGATATGCTCTTTCGTATTGACACAAAAATATGAAAGTTGTGGATTTTAAAAACGTTTTTCACTGTAATGAAGTTAATGACGACTGCAAAATTTCCAAAACGTACCTGCGAAACATAATATTACAACCAATGATATTTTTTTCTTATATCGCATTGTCAGCTACTGGTATCGTACCTTTTATGTTGCAATTTCCTTTACGACCTAGTAGACGTGCTAACGCTTTGTAAATTTTGAAAGCAAATTCCCGTTTATAGACCGTACCTTACTTACTCGTAACTAAATTTACTTGGTGAGCAAGGTACGCTCCACTTTTTCTAGGTCTTCCCTGCGGTTGATGTGTCTTTCTTCCTCCTTCCTCCTTCCCTCCAAAAACGAGGGCGAAGAAATAGCAACGGGAGTTAATGGTCGGTGACCGCCAACCTTCCTTTCTGTTTGCTGGGTCGCGCTTAAAAAAAAAATAGCACGACTGTTCTCTGCAGTACATCGTTATGCAGACGGCGTGCAAGAACCAGAGGCTTGTACGTAGTTCTGGAATAGAAGCCCAGGCTACTTTCTCGCCACATAAAGCTCTGTATTGGAAATACTATTGTAACTATTTCATTAAGTATTTTCTCTTGGAAAATGTTTTGCTGCTGTGCCACAACAGCCGGTACTGGCATAACATTTCCTTGGTTTTGGTTATTTTACGTCGCATTTCTTCCACTTACAGCACAAGCCCCATAGACGATTACACCGGCTGCAGGTTCAAACGCCAGAGCCTCAGTAGTCTGCATCAATGCAGTCCATGGTGTGCTACGTGGAAATGAGGTTGGCTCTTGGCTGTATAGGGCCAACCCTTATACCGATTCCTAAACGTCCAATCCGACAAATAGTAAAATAAGATATGCGACTACTTTTCAACACTCTGTCCCAACTGTCTCTGGAGCAAGCGAACGAAAACAAGTCTCTGTGCAAGTAGTGACTCGAGACGGCTCCACCAATGAGCACGTGAGAGGAACGGGATTTCGTGGAGGAGGAAAAGCGGCTGCAGGTACCAGCCTTCTCAGCAGCGTGTACGGTTTCGCTCTGCCCACTCGATTTCCCACCCTTCTCTGCCGCTATGCGCGGCCTTGCTCCAGAGATATATGGAGCATTGCATATTAAATAAATCTCATCTATCTCATCAAGTCTATCTTTTCCCCTAATAGAAATTCGTCAATCTTAAAGTACGAATTTAAGAAAATGTAAATGAAGTTGTATGGGTCCACAGATTTTGTACATGAATTGATTGATTGATTTGGTGTTTTAAGTTCACTTTATGCACAGTAAGGCTAATCTGGACTGGACCTACAGTTTAAAGTGGGATCCGAACCACTATGTGCCTTCAAACCCGGGATTGTCGATCAATGTGTATCAACTTTCAAGCCTCCAAATTCGACGTAACTTTTACGGAGAAGATTATGTGTTATTAGGACAACGCGCTACGACGCCAGGGAGTTCCGGGTTCGAATCTCGCCGTGGGCATGGGTGTTCTTTGTGAGTGTCTCTTATCAATTTCATCACATCATTACTCATCCTCATTATCGTGAATAGCCATAACAAAAATCAAATCAATGTGCGTATGTTTGTGTGTACCTAGGTACAGACCATTCCCAAACATACAGTCGTAGACTTAGTTTAAGTTCGAATGTGGATCTTTATCGCAGGTGTAGTGAATTAATTCTTTAAAGTGATCCAATTTATAGTATTCTTGTGAACAATGTGAGAACAATAACAATGATAAATTCTTGTCGCTCCAGTTAGCCTGTTTACTGATTTAAAATACACATGCTAGTTACGATAAGAAAATACAAGAAAGTTATTAACAAAAGCAATGCCCCTTTTGTTCGGAAATTGAGTATGCCGTCACATTGCCTTTAAACTGTACAAAAATATCTGCAAATGCATTCCTCTTGGAGCAGAAATAGATCGACATGACGATTATAGCATATCCCTCAACGAACAGCTGGTCTCTTGTCAACGAAAGGAAACTTGCAGGAAATTCACCGGCTGCAAGCCCGACCGCTGCGCCTCTAGGTGTTGCAGAGCGAAACTACTTGCGCAGAAGGAAACGGCAAGCCAGGTGAAACCATCTCAGACCTTTCTATAACAATCTTTTGAAAACTAAGAAGCACCCATCCACCGCTATGCCTGCACAGAGAGAACTAAATGCATCAAATCTATTTGATGCACAAAAGTGTGTTTTTTGGTCTTTGCCAAGGTTTAGTTTGTGGCAGGGTTGTTAAAGGTCCAGGAATTTTTCATAAATCCAATTCTGGTCCAGGAGAGAAAATCAGCAAGCGTAAATGGGTTCTGGACCGTAAAGAACCTTTCTATCTGTAAAATATTTCAAATTCGGTCCAGAAACCCTTTTACCATGTCAATTTAAATACGGTCCAGGAACCTTTTTTCCGCATCAATTTAATTCGGTCCAGGTTTTTTTTTTTTTCAATGAACCAATACGCAACTTGGACCGAATTTAAATTGTTCCAGAGAAAGAGTTCCGAGTGGAACCCAATAGAACCCATTAGACTTTATATGTTCCTGGACCATTAAAAACCCTGGTTTGAGGCATTTTGTAAAATCATTTGTAAAAGTAACGCCAAAATACATTGTGATGCAAGTGAGTTTTTCTTTCTATATCGAACTGTACTTTAACAAATCAATCAATGCGTTTTTTGATGCATCTTCCGACATATTTCTTGATGGTGCACTTGAACATTTGGTTTAAGCTACAGACGTTATGCAATTTTTGTTTCAGATGATGCATTTACTTTACTGTAAGGCTAATCGCTACGTTGAGGATGCATGGCTACCTGATGAAACAGCAAACACGAAGAAACAAATATACAAGTCTTGATTGAGAATGAAGGTCTCCTCGATGGCGTAGTGGTAACGTCGTCGCCTTGTAAACAAGGGGTCTTGGGTTCGACACCTGGTACATGGCACAGTGGTTCGGATCGCACTTTAATCTGTAGGTCTAGTCCCGATTAGCCTTTCTGTGCATAAAGTGAACTTGAAAAAACAAATAAGAATCAAATCAAAATTGATTGGGGATGAAGCAATGGCTCTTCGGTCTAGCAATGTTAACCACTCAATTACGAAACGTTTCACTTTTTTTACTGATGGCTAATAGCGATAGTGAAGTAAACCACGAATGAAATTAATTTTAATAGAGGATAAATTAAATCTTAACAATTGCAGCGAATATATTGATCACGTAAGTACATGAATCAGGATAGCTACAGAACAATTTCAGTCAAGGCTTGCTTGGAATTAAAGACGTTGAAGGCAATTCGTGTAAATAAATCAGATTATAACGTATGATTGTTTGTTTTATTGTTATTGATATTAAAAGATACACGTGAGATCCAGTATGGGTGATCTCATGACCGAATATTTTGATCACTACATATTTTCATGAATGTAATAATGCTCTCTCTGGAACAGGCTTTCTCTTGATATGAAAACCAAACCACAACAAACGACGCTTCAAGCCATCAGCAAACGTTCGTATTTGTTTCTTTACGGTTGTGATTACTGCAACCCCCCTTCCCGAGAAAAAAACCTTCCCTGACGACCTTGAAGATAATTCAATACTGAAACAAAATTCGAAAAATGCTGCTTGTTTCTCTGCTTAAATAATCAATCAATCAGAAAACCAAAAGAAAAAGTGATTTTCTTGACTATTTTTAGGAAAATAAAAACAACATGAAATCCAACTTACTTTAAGAAATAGCAACCTTGAACGTGATATACGGTAAGATAGTATTGCGTGGCCTTAGCTAATGATTCGTGGCGAATACCAAGTAGAAGGAAGCAGGCTTTAAAACAGAACTACTGTGTTTCGTTTTCTTCTAGGTCTAGCTGCCAAACACGCAAGAAGACAGCAAAATCAATAGTGTTATTGATCTCCTAAGATCTCCCATGCAGATACGCTTTATATATATATTGATATCATTTATGACAAAGCTCTTTATATCTGTGCGTATTTGCTCGATACGTTGCTATGGTGACACGGCAATGGAGACTTGGAAAACCTTGAATACTATTTTGTTGCGTTACAGTCCCAAAAAGCTTCATAGTTTTGGGGAAATTGAAGAGAAATCTCTGCCAAATTTCATTTCATCAACATCAGTAGTTTGAATGAGTAATTGTGTTGATCTATTTTATAGTGTTAGTTACTGAAATATTAAGTAGGTATAAATGTAATTGAATACTTATATATGTTATAGTAATATTGTATTTTTTTGTTTAATCTTACAAGTTTTGCAGGTTAAGTGGTAGAGCAGCCACAGGCTGAACTGAATAAAGAATTTGTAGTTCTAATTTCTAATTTCACAGCGACCGCTCTCGGATCACACTTTAAACTCTACGTCTAAAGATTAACGATATATCCGGATATAAGATATTCTGATATCCGGATATCTGATTTATTCGGATATTCCAATTATTCGGATATCAGGATTATCCGTCATATCTGAAACGGATATCGGATATCCAAATATCCTTGATCCAGATTTTGTTAGAACAGGCGTTAATGAAAGTGATATTTCAAATTGAGTTCCTGAATGACATCGAAGCTTCAACATAATCTCATGCAATCATGGAATGCATCATAAATTAGAAATAGCGTGCTTAATGAACCTTTTGGTCGTAGCGTAAATCAACACGGGTGTTGACAGCAAGTATTGGAAAGCAACGTACGTATTTTACACGATACTTCAAGCAGTTTTTACTTCTTTATTAATATATTTTTATACAAGGGCTATCTCGCTATTTCCTGTGTATAAATAGGATGCGCTTCCTTGAAGACACACGTTTATTTCAGATATTCATATTAAACATTTTTTTAAGAAAATAACTTGAGAATGAAGCATTCTTATTTTGAGCCTTTGTTCTCCCACTGTTGACTAATAATGAGATGCAGGGTGGCTTAATTTGATGTTCATATTTTTGTACAACTAACAATTTTTCGTAGATTAGTATATTCCGTAACATTTATATCTTGTGTTTGTATATGTATTTCGAATCTGAGTATGTGAAATGGCAAATATAAACTCTGAACCTTAAAATAAATAGTATACTACATATAGCGTTTAATTAAATTAAATTAGAATTTTGGACCCATTGGAATCACACAGGCTCTTTAAATTGTTAATATATTTGTGTGTGGATGGTGAGAGGCAGTAATACGTAAGGTTGAAATAGAGAAAACGTTTCGTTGTACCCATGAATTTTTGACACGTTCGCCTTAAAAACCGGGAATTATACTTGAATTTTATCAAGGTTCTAGAGTGGCCACTCTGGAGATGAAATTGATGAAGACACATTCAAGCCTAAGTCGGGACTAGAACCCGATACTTTCGGTGGCGAGATATTGAATATACAATCCAATGCGCTTCTGTAGCACGTAAGCACATCGATTATACTGGTAACGAAGGCCATTCTGCACCTTTCTAATGGCCATTGTTCCATCATGGTCGTCGGGGTTACCATATGCACGAAATAAGCTACATTGATTACACAAATAATCAGTAATCTGTTGATCTTACTCAGAACAGGGACAGACAGAAGGCTTGTGTTGCTGCAGCCAGAAATATTCGGGTTGAGAGATAGTAAGTTAATATCAGTAATACTTTAAGGAATATCACATATGTTGGCCATGTTAACTTTATATTAATTAACTCTTTTCATCTTTATGTCAGGATATACTAATACATCTATATTAAATTCAAAGAATACATGTGTTAATATAGGTTTTTCATTTAGCACAGTTAGAATTCGATAAACTATAAGCACGGAACTTGTGTGAAGGGTCTTATCGTAGCAATTCTGATTTTATGCAAGACACTTATTAAAAAGGTCATCTATGTTGCCATGGTTACCAATTATATACGACGTTGTTACTGAACTAATGGTCGTTTCGTGACAAAACTGTTTCTATCGAAACGCACATCTAGTTTAGCGCCAGAACTTATCATACAGTGCCTACGCACAGAGGAACACGTACACATATACGACGATAAACCTCTTCGTGTTGGCAATAGAGGGGACCTACTATTCGCAAACTTTATTGTGATATGCATAGTGTTTACTCGATAAGAACTTGTTTCTTGAGTAATTAATTCAAATCGTGAAGATTAATTTTTAAGTCCTTTCTCTAATTAGGATTCAGTACACACATTTATGCATGGGGTGAAACACTAAATCTGAGAAATGGAAAGCGAATCCCCGTAATTCTCCATTACATAGCAAAAGACCTAATTAAGTTCACAGAATGTCAATGGAGACTTTGCTTCAGTAAAATCCTCTAATTTAGACAAAAGCTTTTCAAATATATATATAATACAATCACCGGGTTGATACCTGGTGGAGGCACATTGCACAGTGGTTTGTATCCCACTTTGAATTGTAGGTTCAGTCCCGATTAGCCTATCTCTGCATAAAGTGGACTTAAACCAACAATTCAAATGCCAACAAAATCAGATCCACACGCATTTCAGGGCCTCTCTGATGGTTTAGTCCTAACGATATCGCCTTGTAATCAAGGGGCCCTACATTCGATCCCCGGTGGAGGCATTGCACAATAGTTAGTTTCCCCCCTTTAGATTGTAGGTCCCGTACTGAGAATAAAGTGACTCAATACAAACTTAGACGACTTTTGTCCACACACACATATTTCATATTATAGTGTCTTCTTCCATTCATTCTTTCTGTCCATCTTGAATTGCTCTTCTAGGTAAGGTTTGTCAGTGTTCGTTTTAAGTTGTAGTTCCAGTACCGATTAGTCTTTCTGAGCATGTTCTGGACTTAAAACAAACTTAGTCATGTAATAATTACATACAACTTTTATCCTTGTATAAAGGATAAAGTTATAGCAAATTCATTTTTCATTTAGCAAAATCAGTGTAGCTATCTTTTTGCATAATTGAGTGAGTGGGCTTCTTCACTAAAACGCATTCAACTGAGAACGTGAGGTGTGCGTACAGCCTAACGGCATGAAGTCCTCTTCCACCTCTACATCTATTACAGGGGGGGGGGGGCAATAGTGAAGTACTAAAGCCTACCTTGAACCGCAAAATTCTATTACCCCTTCGAGTAATGAAACCGGCGATAAAGCAGCAAGCTACGCACGGTGCCGCTCGGAAGCTTATCCCGTTATCTAAAGAGTAGAACACTCGGATACATGAGTGGAATATCAAAGTTCTTTAACGTTGAAATAAGACAGCCGTCAAACAGAGCAACACTTCCTTCCACATGCGTTTGAACCTGGCTTGTCTGCATGACTAAAGTGGTAACCTTATTCCTCAGTCACACGTCAGTCAGGTTTAATCTGTGGCTCGCCGACGCTAACAGCCTAAACTTTCTGCCAAAGGGACTTTGGGATATGAACTTTCTCACTTTGATCATTTAACAGCCAGCAGCGGGGAATGAAATGAACTCCCAGAGAATATCATCTTGATGACTTGAACAATTACCAGCTATGGTGGAGGGACTAACTACACTTAGGTATATATTAGTGTAGATGTATAACAATAAAAATAACCACACTAATACATATAATTAGTGTAACTATTATTTTTAAAAAGTATCTTCCATCCTCATCCACAACTGGTAATTGTTTAAGTCATCAGGAAGATATTCTCTGGGAGTTCATCATATATGTATGTATATGTATATATATATATATATATATATATATATATATATATATATATATACACTCCTCACAAAAGTTTTGAATATTATTATGTTTGGCAATAGGTGATAGGCACGGTAGCATATGTCGGTGAAAAGACGAGAATGTCCACCAGACAGATATCATGTGTTGTTGAATTCCAAGGCCGTGTCTATCACCTATTGTCTAATATAACAATATTCCAAATGTTTTTTGAGGAGTGCATATATAACCAAAACGTTTTTTTTTTTAAATTTGCAAATATTTGATTTGTTACTGCGATAGTTTAGTTGATTTGTGTCTTACATGGAACAAAGTTTATATTATTATATGGGCTATTCCGTGTCTAATCACGAACCATCATTATGTTTTCAATTCCCGGAAAACAAACCTCCATGGCGAAGCGGTTACCATAACATGCTACGAAATCAGTAGATCGCAGGTTCGAATCGTCGCTAAGGCATGGACATTTCATTGTGTTCCATTCATCCTCATCGTAAAGATTAACCTTATAGGTAGAAAAATGGCGCAAAGATATTGTCTCCTAACCCGTTGTATTATTATAATCGATCTTAGAAAAAATGATAGGGGAATACATTATTGCAATGTAATTACCAAGGTAATTAAAGTTTTAGTGTACACAAACGCGACGAAAATGTATACGAATATCACCGGTACCATATCATGAGCATCTAATGCGAACTTAAACATATTTATTGAGTTAAAAATTAGTCCTTCATCCTTCCTTGACAAAGTGAAAACTATGTAGTCAGTGTACCAAAGTTATTTGAATAACATTTGTAAGGGATTTCCACTCCACCTAGAATGAAAGAAACGCAAATACAATTATTATATACGTAGAACTAGTAATCCTCATTACATTTACAAAAGTTTAAGTAGTACTCTATATTAAATTTCAAGGCAAGTAACGTTAGTGGCCACGCGATTTTAATAATTGAAGACTAAAATTGGTAAACGCTGTAAGTGCCACAAGAATTCAAGCACCGTTTTCCACGGTAAACTTTGAAATGTGCCATGCTTGATAATGTGGTAAACGTGAAAAATGGCTGGTAGCCCTCTAAGTAGTTCAAAAAGTGTGTAAAAAGGCACTAGTGTGAACTTTCGTACGGGCTGATGGGCTGAACGATGCGATTTTCCAACACTTTCGCTTTTGGCACTTACAACGTTTGCCACTTTTAGTCCTCAACTGTGTAGAACTCAACTCTTGATCGAACCAATTTTAGACCTAAAATTTAATTTATCTAATTTTCGCGTTTCTTGAATGTAAATGCTTTCCTAGAATTATTATAACATATTTTCTATGCATACTAAAGGTATTTTCTACTGTTACGGCGACTAATGCTGGCAAGGGGAAGCGATCAATCCAGTGCGATAAGAAACGCATCAGCCAGTACGAGATTCACGTAGTACTTCTTCCTGCCGCGTCGTAACTCTCAGCGCCACCGCTGTTGTCTGGTTGGTCTGAGGCGTAATTCCCGCTCCCCACTTCCCTTTCCATAACTATGACCGGCCGCCGTAAGAGTAGAAAGAACCTGTAGTGAATAAAAGCCTTAACTGTAACCTATCTTTTAAATAACATATCAATTAGGCAATTGTGCGGAGAATATACCTAGGTAGACTAGATCTTGAAAATGTCTTCACATGTGCTTACTTCTTTGTACTGGCACGCTCTAGTCTTGTTTAGAATATAAATCGTACAACTACGTTAATTTTGTGTATATTGCTCAAAGGTTTCCTCTTCGCTGATGTAGTACATCTAGTGGTCGACTCATAAGCTTGCCACCGAACGTTTCCTTAAATTTCTTCCACTTAGTTGCACTTCATCATCAATTCAACTTCTGATGAAGTAACGTGAATGTTTAAATTTTTTGAATGACGAACGAACTTTTATTGTGATTTGTAGTGAAGTGTTCATTGTTTCTACATAAAATTTATGTCTACGCATGGCCTTGAATGGACAGTGGTGAGGGTGTATGACTTCACAAATTCTCGTATAAGTAAGTTGTATTTGATATTGAGATATAATTATGTTGTTATGTCATTCGATCAAGTTGTTCTCGGGTTACTAGCCAGGTTAAATTGAAGTTAGCTTCCAACGTTTCGAGGGCATACATTGCTCTCATCTAACTCCAATTTAACCTGGCTGGTAACCCGAGACCACTTGTTCGAATCACGTCGCCAGGAAAACTACAATTCCTATTATGTTGTTATTATCTCTCTCTCTCTCTCTCTTTCTCTCTTTCTCTCTCTCTCTCTATCAGTATTAAAGAGGAAAAAAGATAGACACACAAATCAAAAATACGAATCAGAGACAAGTCAAAATGATAAAACGCCCTTTATTACCCTTCTCATGAAACTGGAAATAAAAATCTACAGGAAGGTATTCTCCCATAAAGGTGATCTTTTGTCCCAAACTGTTTTGTGGAAGCGGGAAAGTCAGTTTAGCATTTTTCACGACTCCCGCACCTGAGCCAGGTGTGCAATAAATTTTAGAAACCTCTGAAATTACCAAGTCGATACACGCAACATGGGAACGATAAAAAAAGAAGACGTGAGAAACCAATAAAAGTCTGTATTAATTATTTAAGTCACAAGAAGACATTCAAGATGTTTTGTAATGTCGCATTCTTTGAATACTGTGCAGAGAAGGAAATACTTTAACAGAAAAGCCGACTAGCCATGTAGCTATAGTCTCATTAATTATGTGATTTCGATTTATCTCTTCATTCCGTTTCGGTTTATTTATATTGGCAAGATTTTTTTTTAATCAAGTAATTATTATTGTACAGATTGTATACTATTGTATATACTGGAAACAGAAATAGAAGTATACGCCTGTACCAGTACTTCTAATTAGTTGTCACATTGTTTCTTATACATAACGCTTAATATATTTCAAACTCATCTTGGTAAATTGTTAATTACTTAATCATGTAAGGTATATTTATAACAAATTAACTAATTTTCGATTTTCTTATTTCAGGTGAGTACCTTTGGCAGTTTTTCATGAAGATGTTTAATGAGCGTAAGTTTAATAAGTTTAATATATATTTTTCTAAAACTTTACTCTATAAAAATATTTAAAAAAACATTATTAAACTTATTTTTATGTATATCTTAAATAATTGTAGATACATAATATTACTTCTTAAAGCATGTTATCTTCTATATCTGATTATTGCAATCATTATATATCAATCTGATGGAATTTTTAATTCCATTATGAGTTAAAAGAACCTAATAGAACTTGCATTCTATATAGCCTATGTTGAAGTTATTAAAATCAATTTTCTTTGTTATGTTTACGCAACGGTTTTTCATTTTATTTGTTCCATACTGTCTTTCATTGACTGCCGGCAACTCTTGTATTTAAAACTTTGACGGTAAGCTGAGATCAAAGGGCACGTTAGTAGAAATGTAACTGTCACACCATTGAACATTTGAAGAGTATTTTGGTTTCAATAAATATGTTTGTTGAATAACTGTGTGACTGTGTAAAAAGCCCATCGTAAAATAGCATATTGTGAACAAAATTTTACAACCAGCACTTATTGATATGATCAACTTTTATATATCTCTAACATCACACTTCAATTTAGAAGTATAGTAATGCTTTTACAATTACTTTATGTTTTTAATCAAAGAAAAGTTTAATTGAATGCACGAAAATTATAAAAGTTGTAGAGAATGATACTAATTGTTTACATCACGTAGTGGTTCAAACCCCACTTTAAACTGTAGGTCCAGTCCCGATTAGCCTATCTGTGCATAAAACGGACTTAAAAACAAAACTTAAAAATCTCATTTTTTACATTATCAAGACTTACTAAATGTATAGTATCGTAAGAATTCTTGTAGGCCTTTCAACAGATAACGTTTGAAGCAGAAAATAATCTGATACTTCGTGCACTTTGCAGGCAGCCATTATACCACAACCATTTTCTGTTATTTTAGTTACAATGTAATAATATTTGCAGTTAATATTAATAAGCGTTGAATCACATGAGTATTTGAAATATTTTTCTTTCTCTGGGAACATATTTTGATCTCCTTCAACTAAATAGAATTGAAGAGCTATTTTGTTGAAATTTTGCTCCTCAGAATTAGATTCTCGCTTCGGTCACCTCGGTGCATAGCCTAAAAATCAATACATCAAGTCTAGTTCCCTGTTGAAGCTAGACGAGCTAATGCAACAACGTAGTGTTTGAAATGCAATGTACTGAGCTACCGTGCTGCAGAACATCTAAAACAGTATTTCGCTCACAGCTCACGTAATTTTGTATTAAATGATTAAAAGCATGCCATCCAAATGCGCATTGGCGAGAAATTAGAGCTTGGTAATATTTACTATCATTTCAACATTTTGAAACCGAAAATAGTTTAATATATTTTTCGAATTTTCTACAGACTTTCTTGTTTCAAATGTCAGTATGTTGTTATATTTCTTGCATTCATTTCCGGATGTAACTTATTTTTAGAAAATAAATATTAAACACTTCTACTGTACAATAACTCCATCTATGACCTAAAGTGCAAGTTATGTCCAAAATAGTCGTATTTATTCCTGTATAAACTAATGTGTGGAAAAGTAAACAACTTTACATTTAATATTATATAATATATCAGTTACGAAAATGGATGAAGTGTATAGAAGAAAGCCATAAGAACTTTATCATTAGCAAATTAATGATAAATTGTTAAAAATTTTCGCACAATTTGGAATCATCAGCTAATATATCAGCCAAAGGTCTGTCTCGTGCTCGGTCTCGTCTCATCTCGAATTTAGAGACGAGACCAAGACGTGTCTCGGTATCATCCCTATTAGTTAGTGTGGTGGTTTCACTTCTTCATTTTCAAAAGTACTTATTATCATAAACGTTTTATATATTCAATTATTATTAACAATAATTACTACTTTAATACATGTATATGTATTGTAAAATCATCAGTAATTCAAAATTTGGCATGTTTTTAGTTTTTAGTACAAATCAAGTCGATAGGTAGCAGCTCTGTACTGTATATCTTGTTTTCTTTCGTAGTGTTTATGTTCAGCACATTAACAAATTTGAAAAATAATATAGTAAATTACAATTCAAGAGTTTTCACCATATTAAAATAGATGTCTTGGATACTTCTCCAGCTGTCTCTAAACATTCCAAGCTGAAAGATTTACATTGTTTCTATTTAGAGAACTAAAAGAAAACTACCACCTGAGGTAATAATACCGTAGGTCTCATAAAATGTTTGGAAAAGGGTCTCTAAAGACTCTTTGTGAATAATGAAAAATATTTTGAGGGAGAAAGGAGTATACCAACACTAACCTAATTTGTGCCATTTTGAAGACGTAACAATAGTCATATGATTGTCACAATCTGTCGAGTGTGGCCACATGCGACGTGTTAGTGTTGCGTCGCACAAGAAACAAAGAAACAGTTCACGGCCAGCTTTATTCCAGGCTGGAATCCTGAAATTTGGCAACGCTGTCTCGCCGCCTAAATATCAAGCTACATAGCATGGGCGCGAATAGCAAAATTGATGTTGACTCTTCAAGAAATAAAGGAATCTGTGTAAAATGTTTTTCTTTTTCCAAATCTGGACAGAAGATTGGTGGAAAACATACGATGTAAGTGGAAAACATACATTAACAATAGAAATATAAATTTGCCGTTAAATAACTGGAAATAAGCAGAAAATACAAGTCCTACTTTGCATTTCATACGCAGTTTGGAACTTTCCAATAATGTGTAGTTTGCCCTTATTTTATTTGCTAGCATTTCGGAATGACATTCGAATCTCTTTAACAACTAAATATTTAAATGATGGAACACACTGGCTTTAAAGGTCTAAAAGTAAGACGTACAAAGTAGTTGTGGATGTGATAAACATACGTATAGCCCATGTATGTACAAGGCTAAAAAAAATGCCGAGTGCTGGTGACTATGTACTCCCTGCGAGAAAGTGGATAATTTTGCATGGCTTAGAAATTAGAAGCTGTTGCATTTCCGTTGTTTTTCTCTTGCGGAGATATGTTACAGTGAAGGAATTAGTGATTTTGTGTTCTACAGTTTTTGTTAGGTTAGGCAGTTTTATGCTCTTAGAGGTTTGTTTGAGTTTATATTGTTTCCAGAATTTTTGTTTGAGTGTTGTAGTGTCACCCTTGTACTTAATACAAGTAAAAGCTTAGCGTGTGTTACTTCTTCATGCACACAACTTTTCTCAGCGTGGAATTTACTTTTTGCGTAACATGTTTTAAGCCTTTATACACATGGTTATAGCTCTTCGACGTCGCTAATTTATTTTGCACATGAAAATTAAGAATATTAATGATATCAATATGGGATATTTATTATATTTGATGATTCACCAAATGTGAAACGTACGGAATGCTCCATGAAATGCTGGTATGAGGCTCAAAAAATGTAATGTATTTTTTAGCAACTTAATAACATACTGCTTTACTTATGAAAAATAACGTTGAATACACTAGCGAATACAATTTGAGCGAATGAAGTGTTTACGGGATGAATAGGCTACATAAAATTATTACTTTTTTTTTACTTTTGGACTTTCATCCTGTAATGTTTCTTCCGAGTAACATCGGTCGGCTGATGTCACGGTTTACAGGGTTGCCAAATTGAAGGCTCCGGCCTCCCTCGGATTAAAGCTGGCCCGGAAAAGTTTCACTGATATAAAATATAGCACTCTGCTGCCCCGACGCCGCATACAGCAGCATGCTCTTGCGTCGCACGAGAAATAATACCCTGTGGCGCACTGCCGCACGTTGCATGTCTTTCGAATTTTCACGAGGTCGAAGACTTCAACCGCGTGTGTCACTACTCGTATTCAATACCTCGTATTGCCTTAGTGGATCTGTACCCTATATGGAGAGAAAACAGTTGGAGCTAGTGTGTCCACGCATATACTGGTTTCCAGGCATCCAGGAATTGCAACAGAGGTTGCCAAAATCACACCCAAAAATCGCTCTATCCACTCATTTTCCCACCCGAAAAATTCAATAAATGTAAACACTTTAGGAAAATGTAAATGGTTCAATAAACACGTATGTGTTCACCCCATGTATATTTTGCTCGTGTCGATAGGCTTACTAAGAATGTTCACAATTATTGTCTCCTATCAACTTCGCTGTCCTTTGGCGATACTTTCCTTTAGTGAGTAAGTTTACGAAATATCCTTTTGAGAGAAATTAATTTAAGCTTTCCTTTCAACTTCCTTAGCTTTTTTATTGGAATGCGAGAGAGGTTTGGAAACAAAAATTGTGATCTAACGTTGATTTGAAGCAGCCACTAGGCTAAGTAGGCTGTAGCTAGTGCGATGATTTTATCGGAGGTGCAAAATTATGCAGTGTATGATCTGGACCGGATGTCATCTTCTAATAAGAATATCGTCGTAGCCTTGTAATCAAGAAGTATCGGGTTCGATTCTTGGTGGAGGCACATAGTGTTTCGGATCCCACTTTAAACTGTAGGTCCAGTCCCGATTAGCCGTACTGTGCATAAAGTGGACTTAAAACACCAATTCAATCAATCAATCTAATAACGATATGCATCACTCATCCTCATCGTCGCGATTAGCCAAAAGTAGAAGAAAAGCGACGCTAAATAAAAGTAAGTCAAATCAAAATAATGATATGGTATGCAAAATAACAATTTCATATTCGTTATAATTAATAAGAAGCAATCGTAATTGTTATTGCAATACCGAGAAGACTAAATTTTGATATAAAAGTTCTGTACGTTTGGAAAAAACTACAGGATTATTAAGTTGATAGTAAGTGGCTAACTGTATGTAGAAGTCATCTTTCTAGGTATATACAGCGTGTAACAAAAGTCCGGGAACACATTAAAAAATGTATTGTAGCCAAACGAGTAACATTACAAAGTAACAAAGTACATAATTTCAAAGAGTAAAGTTGCAAGTTTTTTTCTCATTGCAGGTGTTACGTGTAGTTCCATATATCGTCGCTAGGTGGTGTCATAATCAAGATGGCGCTTTACTCTTTGAAATGATGTACTTTGTCACTTTGTTATGCTACTCGTTTGGCTACAATATTTTTTTTAAAGTGTTCCCGGACGTTTGTTACACGCTGTATTTTCCCTAACAGTTATGCAATTATGTCATTTTCTTACATAGAATTTTTAAAAGGCGTTAGATACGTCAAGCACACTTAGAATTGTTAAAAGTATCGGTGATTCAGGGTAAGACTTCGTACATCTGGAGTAAAAATAAAAAAGTGATGTCACATTCGCTTTTATTTGTTTCTGTTTAAGTCCTCTTTATGCTCAGATAGACTAATCTGAACTAGAGCTATAGTTTAAAGTGGGATCCGAACCAGTGTCCATTGCACCTCCACCGGGGATCGAACCCATGATTCCTCCATTGTAAGACGAAAACGTTATACCACCGGAGAGAAAATATCCAGAAAGAATTCGTACCAACCGTGTCATTTTGTCACAACGGAAGATACCTACATCCATGTAAGAGGAAGATGCACATTACAGTATTACCACAGATAAACGTTTAACTGTGGTATTGCCTGTGGTTTAAAATATTACTTTCACTTACAGGCAGATAAAGTTGAGACTTTCACAGAAAATAACGTCGTTGATTACCGAGTTAGCTGCCTTGATCCAAAAATGAAACATGGTGGAATTGAAACTATTACCTCCAGTTTCGAAGTGCTGTGAACTAAAGAAATTTAAAAAAGTAAACTGTGACGGGACCGATTGGACTGATCTGATTTATTTTACCTTGCTTTTCTGCTAGTTTTGGATGAGGTCAAATGGCGATCAGATGAAAGTGATGAAGTGACAAACACACATGAAACTCCACAGAGGATTAGATTCAGTGCGGGTCCAGGCGCTAGAGACCCGTTGGCCTGCAGGAACCCGGGCGAGAGATGTAGACATTTGAGTACGTTCCGAAATGGTCACCCTTGCAGCCAAAGTAATCTGTGAAAAATGGACGAATTGCGATGCCAAGTCTCTTTCAAGAAAATGTAAAGTGTAAAATATTAACTCATAGTGCACGTTTCCATCGAACCATGTGGGCATTCTTTCTCCGCATGAGAGAGACCAAAACTTATTTCAGAAAACGAACAGCAGAAATCGCTTCATTTCTTAAGTGATTTTTAAATGTTAATTCTTTATTACTTTTCGGCGATATTTTGTCAAAATGCTCCTATTTTTAGCCTAGGCAAACTTTATGCAGAATTAACAAATAATTGGTATGTTTCTTAAAACTTTCCTAATAGACATAAGTTTTAAGCTAGACATTTTTCAGTTTTAAAAATCTGAAAGAAAAATGTTCGTTAACCTTCAACCGGTAAACAACACTTCAAAAACTAATAATATAGTAAAAAACTATAAAAGTTCAAGTGCTTGCAATTGAATTATGAACAAAATAATTTAATTCTTAAATTCTTGCCTTTGTATGTCAACCACACTTTCTATCACTGTCACCAAATATATAAAGTGCAGTATGTGCCATTTTACTGTTTTTTTTTTACTCTAGAAGAACAAAATTTGATTGCAACTCAAGCTAAAATACAATTTACATGTATTTCACTGTTGTGTGTATAAAAATATGTAAAGACTGCAATACTATGATTCTTCGAACGGGCTCTACTGTGCTCTGCGGGGAACTTTAATATCAACCACCAGTTATTTTCAGGTTTTATTACTTAGAAATTACGCATTTCCGGGCCCATGTTGATGTAAACGTCTTTCTTCTCTATGCATGAGGAATCAATTCCTGAAGTTTTACCCCTCATTTTTTATACACCCTGTTTATGTGTAGATATGTAGTTAAAAATCGATTCAGGAGTCATTCTAATTCAGTTCTTGTCCTTCTCTCTTTCTTATCCTCGTGGACATCTGTTTTTGACAAAGAGAAATTTGACATGTCACTTTCTTTCCTCTGAGAAACAACATATCAACAGACATTTCTTTCAGAAGTCCTCTTTGAAGAAGAACTGCGATGAGAAGAGGACTTTACGCACAGAAACATGGAATTTCGTAAAATCGTGTTTGTAGAATGTCTGAGACGTTTTAAAATATTGCACTGTCATATTACATGTTTCTTATATAGATATATAGAGAAGATTAAGAGTAATGAGAAACATGTCACCATCAAGAAACCCAGATGTAAATTGAAGGGCTCGGGTGTAAAACATGGCAAGTAACATTTTGGTCATTTCTGAATTCATTAAGAAAAAAGGTTATTAGAAGCTATACTGTAAATAAATTGTTTTCGTGTTGTGTTTACCAATTTCAGAAGGCTTCAATGAGTCCAATGCAAATTGTATGACATAGCAATTTTACTCGAATATTAAAGGATGGAACATTTTACTTTGTAACTCAAAAATTACCAAAATGTCACTTACCATGTTTTAACTACTTAAATCCACAACTGGAAATCATGTTTTGTATAAATGAAAGGATCGTTCCTTCACGTGTGAAGCGCTTTTAAGATATATTAAAACAAAACTAACTAAATGATTCCATGGCATTCCTGACCACAGAGTTTTAATTCCACAGTAACAGAGAGATTCTATCAGTCCAAATCCTAGGTTCCTCTCAACATTATTTTTTCATCTTTTGGCTTCCTAAAGGTATCTATTTACCTTCAAGATTACCATGAGATCCTGTAAACATTTCTTACTTCCTGCATGCTTTGATTTGATTTTTGTTATTTTTTATTTAACGTAGCCTTTCTTTCACTTTTGGGTAATGGCGACGATGATGATGAGTTTTGATATGATGAAATTAACGAAGGGGAACTGGCAAAGAACATATATGCGCAGGCCGAGATTCGAACCCGAGACCCCTGGCGTTCTAGTGCGCTGTGACAACCACTCCGCAACGAAGGCCGGTTTTTCTCCCATGCGTGCTACATGACCTGTCCACCGAAGTGCTCTTGATTTAATTATTCTGATTTTAGAAGATAATTAGATTGTGCAATTCATTATGATGTAATCCTCTCCATTCAACTGTTTCTAATTATATAATTTTTGAATTCTCTTAATTTGTATTCCTCTTCTAGTTCAAAGAACATGTTTCACATGCAGATAAAATTTATGTTTCGTTTATTTTAATCATTAAATTCATTGATATTAGACGAAAGAATGGCAGGTTATGAATGGAAAAGTAACTTGCATTACCTGAATTAAGCATGCTTTTAATTTACTCTTAAATATAATTTTCATTACTCCGAAATACTTAAATTTTGGAAATGGTTCAAGTGAATTGTCTCAATATCTAAGTTTTGGCCTTTAATCTAATACTTAGTTCCTCCAAACCTATCTCTTTTCTTGCATTTAGAAGTATTTTTACAATTATTTGCAATTGTAATTGTATATTTCCTTAGTTTCTACATCTGGATTGGATTAGAACTGAATGATAACCGTTTAGTAATTTTTTAGTTTCTTTTACCTTCCTGGCAGCATATTCGAAGGTAAATATATTAAAACAGGAAGAGGCTACTATATCTCTTCTTACAAGGCCATTCGTCAGAAATGGATATTGTTTCCCTCTGTTTAAGGGAGGATGACTTTGGGCGATATTGTTTTTCCCATTAATTGCGTAACTCCCTTTTTGATGGTTTTACAGTGACAAGCGCTTAAAATATTGCCCCCTTGTCTACCATGTCCAAGGTGGCATAAACACGTCGGTCGTCGTAAACGTCTAGCTCAAGTTAGATGACACGCCTTTGAGATAATCAATAGCATCACCACCGCTTTGTCTTGTATGTATAATTAATCTAAAATTAGAAACATCTATATTGTTAGAATTTACAGTAAGACTTGTAATATTCAATCGTTAATATTCAACGGTTTGCCTGTCAGTTTACAAGAATGGGATACAACCATTATTTAAAATTTAAATCGAATATTTTAATCATGCATAAAAATAGATACATTCAGTGCCGATAAGTGCAGTTTACAATTAATAGGAGAAATAAAGCAATGATATGAACGGCGGAATAGAAAAACAATATTTTAATAATATACTTCCATTACGTTTCACTAAACATATGACAAAGTGATCGTGTAGAGTGTTATATAACTAGTCATGTAATCAAATTAATAAAAAAAATTAGAACAATAGGTTTTTCAAAATATGGCTTGGGGTCTCCCCGATGGCGTACTGGTAACGTCGTCGCCTTGTAATCAAGGGTTCAATACGTGGAGGGATCCCGCTTTAAACTGTAGGTCCAGTCCCAATTAGCCTATCTATGCATAGAGTGGGCTTGAATTCAAACAAAAGCTCAAAACCAGTTACCAACCATACAATATTTCTAATAATAATAATTAAGTACAATAATTTGTAATATTCAATACTACATGTAGATAACTATTTTGAATATACCGTGACTTCTCCCTATCAGATACATTCTACTGTGTGTAAATAAGAAATATACGATACGCTGTAAATACACCTTACATTGCAACATGAATATATTAAGAACATGTATAAACATTCATAATTCTTAATTTTCATCCATGTCGGTGAAAATATCCGTGGCGCTTTCTGGGGCACTCATAATACAGAGTCCGCAATTACATCCAATGCATATGGGTTCGTCTTCCAGCTAAGACATTGTTTTTGAACTTTCACTTATTGCATATAATCATCATTCATCATCATCGTCTCAGTTAACGTAAAGAGCTAGAAAGTGGCGGTAAATAAAATGCAAATTTAATACTAACGCGCAAGTAGATGTACAAGATGGCACTTTTCACAATTGAAGACCGTAAGGAAACTACTTTCGAAAAGCTAATGCTGCTCTGATATCGATTTCAGATTGATTTGATGTTTTAAGTCCACTTTATGCACAGTAAAGCTAACCGGGACTGGACCTACAGTTTAAAGTGGGATCCGAACCACTTGTGCCTCCACTGGGTATCAAACCCGGGACCCCTTGATTACAGGGCGATGACGCTACCACTGCGCCATCGGGGAGGCCTGATATCGATTTCAGAAAATGACAGATGAACTCTTGTCCTGATGTTGCTTCCACAAAATTTACAAGATCGATTTCAGATAATTTTTTATTCATAACTGGTGTAGAAAATTATCTATTCGGTCTGTCAGTTTTCAAACGAAGGGACATTATGGAAAGAACTGCAAGAACACGAGATATTGATTATCTCATAAAAAACTAACCACCTCTGGATTTCATATACCCGAAGAAATGTTGCCGTTACAGCAGAACTCCTTCCATCTACCCCAACTTGGACAAGATCAAACCACACTTGTCATCCTTTCTAATTTCATTCACCCTTTGAACATTATCTTTTTACATAATTCTTGGCTTTTCCATGATCACTGTTCATCAGGTTTTTCAATAAGGTTCTTTTAACTATTCTGGAATTCCTCATGTGTGCTATCTTCTTGATTTGAATATTCTAATAATATTTTGTCACAATATTTTTAACTAGAATTTAAAAACTAGAATTAGTTTATGGTTGTTACGAATTTATTATGAAATTTATACCTCTGTGAGATTCATTTATATACTAGACATAGGAAATACACAATCGTAATGTTTCCAGTTTATTATTATTTAAATCTTACTTCCTTAGAAACCAACAACGTTACTTTCGTGCATAAATACCCACTTTCATGTCAAATCAATTCTACTTGCATAATTTTCCAGAAATTTTTCACACATTAGAATCAAGAAAAATTTAATTAATTTTATGAGTTGATTTTTGCGTTATTGTAATACGACTTAATCTCAAGTAAGTCAGCTTAAAGACAAGCTGTAAAATTTATAAGGGAAAATATGTCAATGTTTACAATACGCTTACAAATTTTGTATTATTCATTAGGAGGAAACACTTTATCCACGCTTAAGCTTAGGCAAATATTAATGACATGCGAGAAAGGACCTAAAAAAAGCAGATAAGAGGATTTATGTTCCCTTGTCCTGTAGACTTGGCAGAAATATCGTAAAAAAGCGATTGTGTACATTTTTTCAAACTTTGTAAGTTTGAACGTTTATGAAAACGTTCCAACGCTCACAACCCAAAAACTGGAGTAAAGGTGCCAGCTGTAAAAGCAAACATGGCTTGTAGTACATTCACAGAAATATTTCCTTTCGCTTGGTGTGGCCAAGGATGCAATAACCAGTCGCGTTCCTGGAATCCACACCTCTTTTGGCAAGCCTTTAGTGCAACTATTCAGATCTTTTTAAATAAAATTTCTGCACTTCGAGAGTACGTTATAAACATTGAAGAGATGGGCAAAAGTGTGTGTTTAGACAACGAGACAAAAATAGAAAGATATAGCCATTGCATAATAAAAAGATTATTATGTAAAGCGAACGTTTGTTTTTCACGTTGAAGATCAAAGTTTCATTTTTCAATGGTGTAACGGAGTAAATGGGTAAAACCAAGTAGACCATAATAATATAACATAAAACGACCTCATATGGATATTAGAAGCTTAATCCTGCCCTCTCTCTGTCTCTGTCTCTCTCTCTCTCTCTCTCTCTCTCTCTCTCTAAAATGAGAAACAGGTGCCAACTATTTCCCTTCAGCTGATGAGATGCAGAATTCACACGCAAAAATTATACGAAATAAACGTTAGATATAGAACAGACTGTCCTACCGAGACAAGATCCAAGGGTGCATCCAATACTTTTTTTTTCGCAACTCACTAAAACTTTCACAAGATATTACTTCACAAAAATACAACTTGTCCCAGTTTGAATTGTCTACAGTGGAAAAAGAGGTTTTGTCATTGTAAACTGTGATAACTTATACATTAATAATACAGAAGACAATATAGAATATTGAATATTTTCCTCCCATATTTGACTACACTTACAAATGACAATCCTAAAACATCATCCAGCATTATTCATGAATAAAATTTCATTTATTGTTTGTAATTCTTAACGAATTATCTCTGCTACGAGTTTTTAATGTTGATGAATTTCAGTGTAAAATTTGATAAGCCAGTAATTCGATGAACGTAGTGAATTCATCCTTGAACTTTGAGGACATTTTGAACAATTTTCATAAGGTTATAGTATACACAAAATGAAGATCTAAAGTAGCTAGATTATATTTCTTCCTAGGCATTATCTGGGATGAAACATCTACCTAAAAGGTTTGCCATATGGTCAGTTTATTCTCTTGCTTTCCCCTGATTTTAAAGTTCAAACTTCGAAGTACCTTATCTGGTACTTCGATAATCATTTTTTGTATAAGTAAAATGTAAGATTCCTTTCTTGCTATCGATCTATTTCCAGCTTATCATCAGGAGATGTGTATCACCATAAATTATAAATAGGATTTTCTAAATTCCAAAATTGCTGAAAAATCTTCTATTGCCTTTAATTTGTTCCAGTTAAATTATACGGTTTGGGTAGTTTATTGTTTGTATTTTGGCTAAATCTGTCATTTACATATTTTTGCATTTACCACTTTACTCTATGGTTGGAAATTTGATATTTCATTTAAATTTAGTTTCAAATTATGATAATGTTGTTGTACCTTTGTTTGCATCATAGTTTTGTGTGAATTGCATTTGTGACGTTCATCTGAGAAAATAATCATAAATTTACTTATTTATTTTCCAATATTGCATTTAGTCTCTAATCATTTAATTAAATTTTATTCTTAAAAAGTACTAATGACTGGTTGACTTCTTAAACATAAGTGGTAGCACAGCGCGCTACGACTCCAGTGGCCCCTGCTTTAAATCCCCTCCTCGGTGAGGGTTTTTGTATGCGAGTGTCTCTTCGTCAATTACAATTTCAATACTCATCCTATCTTCGCGATTAGCCAACAGTGGATGAAAAGCGAAGTAAAATCAATAAATGAATCAAATTTTAAAAATATATAGTAATAATGCGTTACTACGTCTTGAACAGATGTAGTAAAACAAGTAAATCTGGTAATGGATATGTATTATAGGAACATTTTTTTAAGAAATATATAAGTTCGTACAAGAAATATGAAATGATTGTAAATTTTAAAAAAATTGATTTTGTTAAAACTATGTAGAATCATGAATGTATTTATATGAATTAAGTGTTTTAACCGATGCACAAAACTACATTTTTCCTTATCTTACGACGCAGTAAAAGTAAAAATATTGAACACGTATAATAATACTATGGCCGCGGTGGCTCAGTCGGTAACGCGTCTGACTACCATGCTAAAGGTCCCGGGTTCGATCCCCGGCCGGTTCAAATCCGGGAACTTTTCTAACGATGGAAGCGGCCCCGGCGCCCACCCAGCGTCGAATAACATGGGTAACTGGGGGAAACCCTGGGGGTTAAAGACGGTCAGGGGCGTGATGCTGATCACATCACCCCCACTCACGACCGGATCAAGAAAGTGTGGGGCGTTACCCCCACAACCCCTAAACGCCTTCATGGCGTGGTGCTAAGCACAGGGGAACACTTTACCTTTTTTATAATAATACTATATTCTCCTTCAAATCAAAACATGGCACAAAACCTGATTGCCTTTGTTGCAGACTCACTTAAAATTTGAAGACCCTGCGTAAAAGTCAAAATTGCTCAAAATTAATGTGTTCATTCCCAAGAATAATGGCGATTGCCACGTAAAACGATCAAATTTGATGAACCCAACGATCCTACCGATACAGTATTGACTGTCGCTGTTTTGGGATAATAACTTCATAAACATATTTTCCCGCTACTTTCGCATGTTCCTGGTTTGACGTTATATTTTATTTACACAGCATGATTTCTAAATTATTATGATTTAGAAGGTCGGAAAGTGTCTCAGACAATAGCCAGTTTCTTAATAGATTTACGGGTATTTCGTGCCTATTAGGAGAGGAGACCTATTAGGAAAACGTTGCAATGGATTTTCATATTATTCTAGAAATTCTTCACCTCATTTTCATATGTATGTAGAGCAAATCGATTAACGTACTTGAACGGAGGAGCACGTCTTCTTCTAGAGCTGATATTTTTTGATTTATCTTACTTTATGCAGCTTTTCTACCACACTTGCCTAATAACGACTATGGTGATAAATGATTGAATTCACATGCCCAGGTCAGGACTCAAAACTGTACCTTTGGTGACAAAATCGTGAGTCGACCACTCAACATGGTTAACCACCGAGGCAGGCTAATGCTGATACACAGTCCGCCCAGTGGGAAAGGTGATTTTTTTTTTTTTTCCACGGAACCACCAGTGCTATCTATGGAGAAGTATACGATGTACTACGTAGCGACATATTTCGACTTTCTTCCGGCAAAGTACATCGACGGTCGACGCGTACGGATCTTGTGACCGACAGTACCTGCTGAACATCGGTCGGAAACGGAGCATTGTAGCAACGCGTCAACATTAAATTCTGTTTCAAATTGGATAAAAGTGCAACAGAGACGTTTCAAATTATTCAAACTTTTTACAGTAGTGGGGCATTGAGCTGTAAGAACGTTTTTAAGTGATATGCAAGATTCCGTGATGGTCGGGAGAGCATTGAAGACGATCCGCGACTAGGACCATCAGTGACTGTACGAACTGACGAAAACGTCCAAAAAGTGGCGGAGATTCACGCAAGGATCATTTTGCATCTGCAAGGCTCATCGAGGATCTCACTGGAATTCCGAAGTATACAGTCTATGTCATTCTAACAGAACATTTGGGTAAACGGAAGGTCTGTGCGCGGTTTGTGCCACACACACTCGGTGATGAACAGAAACAAGAAACATTGCAGACTGGAACACTGCAAAGACATGAAACAAGCAGCTGATGTGGATTCATGTCAAGCATTGAAACAGGTGATGAAACATGGTACTTTTAGTACGAACCACTCGCAAAGCGTCAGAGCTCGGAATGGAAGGGTTCAGGCTGTCCAAAACCGAAGAAAGTGCGCATGCAGAAGAGTCGAATCAAAATTCTGCTCACTGTTTTCTTAGATTCCAAAGGCATCATTCGCAAGGAATTCACTCCAGAGGGTCACACTGTGAACGCTGAGTATTACCTGGGTGTCTTGCATCGTCTATTGGCCAGGATTCGTAGAGTTCGACCTGAATATCGGGAACAAGGCTCGTGGTCTATGTTGCACGACAATGCACCCGTGCACAAGAGCAAGTTGGTACACCAGTTTTGGGCCAAAAAAGGGATAATGGAGCTGGATCACCCTCCATATTCTCCAGATTTAGCTTCATGCGACTACTGGCTATTTCCAAAACTAAAATTGGCGTTGAAAGGAAGGTATTTCGACACCACTCCAGGCGTCCAAAAGTCTTCAACCGCGATTTTGGAGACAATTCCGAAACAGGAGTACCAAGACTGCTTCACAAAGTTCTACAACCGCTTCAGTGCATGTATTGACTCACAATGTGTCTATTTTGAATAAACGTTATTGTAAACTACCAATCCATAACGTCTTGTCTTTCATTACTCATTAGTCACCTTTCCCACTGGACGGATTGTGTATAAACGAGAAAACGTACATTATTAAAATATACATTAATATAATACTAATAGGGGTGTAAGGGGTGCTCCTTCCACGTAGTGCACCCAATAGTCAACCTCACTTCCACGTAGTACACCCTGGACTAAAGACTAACGAGGCTCTGGCGACTGGCCCCATGGCTAGTATAATTTTGTTTTTGTAGTCCTGTGTTTTGTCCTTATTTGTGCTGAGTGCTCCTTTACAGCCTCAGCTTTTAACGGAAGTCAGAACATTTTATGATTTTAGTTACGCAACGTTAGAGTTGTTATGTGTAACGATAAGGGGCTGGACCCCGTATAATGTGACGGGTGCAAAATAGCCTTAGTGCTGACGCACCCACAATTTTAAATTCAAATTTCAAAATTTCAAAATATAATACTAATACGGTATAACCTTAGCAGGCTACTAATATTTGTGGTGTAATTGAACTGTCTCTAAAACATGCAGATGATACCATTCAAGTACATTAATTTTGGTAGTTCCTTACAATATTTAAAATTCCCAAAGTTGTTATTGAAAATAATTTTAATCGACACATTTAAGTCCTGAAAGCATCAGAGCAACCGTAGAACAATAATAACGGCCATAAAATCTCAAAAGTTTAAAGTTGAAATCTATCTAAAAAAAGATACCAGCTTTTGTAAGCTGCAAAGAGTTCAGGTAGATTCCTAGAACTGGTGATCAAATTAACCATAGCATGCGTTACAATGATAATTATAAATACAGGATGCTATTAAATGCTATCCTCTTAACATCGTTTCTTGTTCTAAAGTAGTATCTCTCTCTCTCTCCATAACAGGCTGCGATCTTTGTTATATCCTGATCCGCTGTCTCTATTGATTTTCGGTGTCCAGCATCCGATGATGCTTAAGGCAACCTTTGTTTCGGTCACATCAGACCATCTCTTTAAATGGTGGTGCGAATGGGAACGACATTGAAATCGGGCTTTTTCCAACACACTCGCTTCCGGCCAATGATTACCCCGGGAAGAGGAAAATCGATACGCAATTGTTTCGATGGAATCAATAAACCTTTATGCACTATGCACTTGTACAAGAGTCAAGGTTTGTTTTTGTCAGGTACGTTCAGAGTTAGTTGCATCTCTCTTTCTCTCTGTTTGCGATTCAGTGAATGGAATTATGCTTGTGGGTTTATCTTTGTGGGTGTGGTTATGACAAGGTGAATAAAGAAGTATGCACACACAGGTTTTCAAGCTTCAGAATTGTTGAATTCATGTTTATTCAAGGAAGGTTAATTTACCGGATTCTTTTAACATTATTGGGAAATAGTTGCCTATTGTACAGGCCATTATCTCTGGAAATTATATATTTCAAGAGTCTGGGAATTGTTTTGTTGCATGTATGTTGTAGCAGAGTATCCCTTTCATCTTCTCTTTCTTATGCTTCTCCTGTAAAATCAGTCAATACGTGTAACAAACACCATCTTGAGGAATATTTTCATTGTTGATATTCACCTACCAATTTCAAATGTACTACTTAGTTTGAGCCCGCTCGGTACATGAGCGCCTTAAATCCTGGACCTTTGATCTCACCACCAAAGTTCTCGGGGTTCGAGTCCCGGCCTGAACATGGCTGTTAGCTATGAGTATCCCTTCATCTATTTCATCTGATCATCACCCATCCTCATCGTCGCGATTAGCCAAAGTCGGAAGAAAAGCGACATAAAAGAACAAAAACACGAATACTAAGTTTTTGCATATGGAAAAAAGGTAATATCAAATTATCTACGGCAGAGAAAGTACTATAAAGAAAGTATAAGGTATCGTAGAAAGTGATAACTTCAAGTAGGTTTTACACAGTATCTCTCCAGTCCGTTGAATCCAGAATAATAATACAAGGTGAGTCAAAAGTCAGGTTACATAGAAAGTTTTCCTTGTCTCGTTAATTGTCCGTGAATGGTTGAATGCCCAGTTTCCTCGTCCATAGATTGGTCGCTGTGGTCCCGTTGAGTAGCCACCGCGGTCTCCAGACCAATGGATTTTGTTATTTGGGGTCATTTAAAGGCGCTCCTCTACTCAGTTAAGATTCAGAACATCCAGCATCTGAAGGAACGCATTGTATAATGTGCAGACATGATTATGCCGGACGTTCTGCAAAAGGTTCTGGAGAACTAGAAATGTCGCGTGCACAAATGGATTGATGTTGAAGGTACACACATTGAAGATGTACTATAAATCCCTATGTAAGCTGACTTTTGACTCACCCTGTATTATCCAGTTGACGGACTATATGAATAGTTGTGGAATGAGTTTCTTGTGTTATCACAAACTTCATAGAAACAAATTCAAGTATAGCCATATTAATTAGAGTTGGAAGTGGTCCGAAAAAACAGGAGTTCTTTTCCGCGGCTTTTTTGGTTGGGCTTTTTTCGGCTTTCACAAAAGTGCCTCAAATCAATGAAAATACAGGAGTTGGCAGTATTTTTCATGTCCCATGGTTTTCGTTTATCTCCCTACTGTAAAATAGACACTCATTTTTAAATATAAAATACAATTTACAGTATGAAATTCTTAGCTAGACATAAACAGTGTTTTCAAACAAGCTGGCTTTTTTGAATAGGCGGTTCTTTCCGAGTGTTATCTTAATATTTTGGTAGGCTTATTAAATATATATATGTAGTAGAAACATATTCACATAACTAGAGTAGTTTTGTATGTGTTTTTAATAGAACCAAATAGAATGATATGATTTTCAATGCTAGAATTTGTTATACGAACACGTACAAGAAGCAAAAAAGAAACTACTGCTCTACCTTTTGAAAATCTAGTATAAAAATCTTTTTACATTAAATTTTGTGTTCAGTAAAATATATATGTATTCTGGCTTTCCAGTACATCATGTATAATTTGGTTAAATGGCCGCTAAACCTGGTCACGGAGCAACTAGTGATGTAGTATGGCTGCTTGTTGCTATGGTTCTCAACCTTCATGAGACCACAGCCCAGTAAATTTATTTCTCACAAGTCAATGCCCTGATCCCAACAATTTCACTCATAAATACATTTCTGATCTTTAAAGTTTATATGTAAATTAATATGCACCCTTAATTAATATCAATATATCAACTATGGCATAATCATAGTTCAAATATGTGTAGACTTGCTGTCAAATATAAAATTAGATTTAAATTAGTCAAACCCTGGGTGCAATAGACCTGAAACACAGTGGCACTAAAACTGAAGCAGAAGTAAATAAAACTGGCCTCAAATGGCGGCAAAAAATCTATTTAAGAAATCTGAACTGGACCTACAGTTTGAAATGAGATTCGAAGCACTGAGGATTAAACCTCAGACCTCTTCTTATTATAAGGCAACAGCATTACTTTATTCCAATGGTTCCCAAACTGGCTTACAGGGGCGCCGTGAAATGTTCCAATATTTTCACTGAAATTACACTTACTTCCAAATATGTGCTTATTTAGTACTTTTTACACATAAAATATTTCTGAATTTGAAATATGTGTTTACTTTTTAACTTGAGATAAGCTACCTAACCACTCTGTGCATTGCAAGTGTTAGGTAGGCCTACATTCTGACTTGGGTGCCGCGGAAAAATCTTCATACACTGAGGGTGCCGTGAAACGAATAAGTTAGAGAACCTCTGCCTTATTTCGCTCCAGAGGCCCTTTCATGATTATAAAAGGAACCGTTTGTCAAAAAGCCGGCCTTCTTCCAACAACATTACTTGCAATTTGTCTTCTGTGATTTACAGGCTAAATTAAATCTTAATGTCTGATGAAGTAGCTAACAATCTTGTTAAGTATAGAGAACATTCAGATCGAATCAACACGTGACAGTGGGGGGGGGGGATGTCACATTGAAGTGACAAGTGTCATGGGCCCCTTCAGTCTGTAAGCAAGCATCCACCACGCATGCACAAACAAGACCGAAGTAACATGATGCGAACCATTGAAGGAGCTTTTAGACTGAAGTCACAGATGACAAGCGAGACAGTCTGCTTCAGTTTAAAGCAAAACTTTCATCGTGCATGTCCAGAACAACAGACCGAAACGGCACGATGTAACCCATTGAGAAAACAGTGTAGTCCGCGCAGCATGCAACTGACGTGTGTAGCTCATTGTCACACTTCAGTTCAAAAGGTTGAATGGATTACTGACGGTTTGCTTCCAAGTGACATATGTCACTTATTGCTTCGGTCTGAAAGTTCCCTGAGAAAACAGTACAGGGCAAGTTACAAGTGACACTCGCAGCTTATGTTGCTTCGGTTCGAAAGGTTGTATTTCCAAGAGCCACGTGTCACTTCCGTCTCAAAGCTTCATTACACATTCACATAATACGTATACTTTTGCATATGTGTTGTGAACAGTAAAGATTTTTAATTGTTCCGAAACATCGAATATTTTGATATTAACATTTGTTTCATATCTTATGACTGACATAAACATTTAAATTGAAACACAACGTACAAAGTTCTTTTAAGTCCATTTCATGATCAGATGTGCTCATCAGGACTACACGTTTAGTTTTAACCCTACCTTACCTGTGCCGTACAACAAACCTATATACCGGGGGGGGGGGGGGGGGGGTTGACTTACAGGCCCACTTTTTTTCACTAAAATTCAACGAACTATTTTGTTATTGAATCACTGCTTATCTTTCTGATTATATATATGCAGTTATTTATTAATTATAATAATTACAAAAATTACTATCATTAATAAAAAATAACCAATTATTGCGTGAGCGTCTCACATATATTTTATCATTCACTAAAACTCACAAAATCCATAATAATTTTTTATTAATGCTTTATTGTTTGTAGAAGTGCAGTTGTTTATTTAAATATAAAAATTACAATAATTACCATCATTAACAAACAATTGTACACTGTCACTGGCATGAGTGTCTCGAATGAGACACATTCAAAGATGGCGCCAGAAAAGCCCACCAAGTGAATTTTGGATCCTAATTACATTACATTTATGTTTTTATGAGCAAAAGTAATACTAAAATATTGGAAACATCCTAGAGAACAATGTAATTTATTTTCAAAGAGTTGAAAAATCTAAAAAGTAGATGTGGTGGTGGGCCTGCAAGCTCTCCCCTCCTGGTAAACTAGGGTTAAAATTGTATCTGAACCACTATGTAATTATGTGTCCACTGGAATTGACCAATATTTTTCTCTTGGCTGCTACATCATGTTTTTTTTAGCTAGTTGTAATATATATCACTACAAACCTGTAAACTCATAACAGTAACTTAAAGTGAAATACGTTAGCTATAATTAGTGAAAAGCCAAAAAGCCAAAATTTCCGTTTTTTTAAAAAAAGCCGGCTTTTTATCGAAGAAAAACGGTCCATTTAAAACAGTCGGCTTTTTTGCAACTCTAATATTAATATTATTTTACCTAAACTTTCTGGAGTATTAGGAAGTATTTTTTAATTTGGAAACGTTTTTGCATATGATTAATACTACAAAATGAACCAGTTACCATTTTCAACAAGGTCCCAGCAAAGCTTATTGCATGGGGAAATTTCTTTCTCCGTTCCCTTTAGAAATAAAAAAAAATGTGTTGCCTTCACTTGCACAGCTGTGTACACAACACTACAACTTTTTTGGTGTATCCATATTCCTCCCTTCTAAAGAATTTTTGCTTGTATACATGTTCAGTTTCGCCCGAGCATAAACGAAAGCCACACCCCTTTTCTCTTAGCAAAATGCAAATTTTTCGGTGTCGTCAGCAGTGGACACTATTCCTCATGAAGTCCTTTCCTTGAGCCGTCCGAGTTCTTCATCGTCTTTTTTCATTCGGCTAATATCCGAATGATGGGTCCCTGGAGTCACGTTTCCAGGCAACCCGTCAGCAAGAGCGAGAAACCTGACGTCACCGAATGGAGAGTGGGGATGACCGAGATGGTAATTGTGGTCTCCGAAGGCCCAGCGCGACCCGTCTTCTACGCGAACTTCTTATTTCCCGACCTTAAAGAAACCGCAACTGAATAGGAACGACCGCTGCTTTGACATATTTAGTAGTTGAATTCTTCCAAGATACCCCTCGCGTTTAATATTTGACTAAAGGAGAACGTGGTCCCGAAGTTGCCACAAGCGGTGCGGTCTGGTCTTGTGTGGCGGAAGAAAAGGGTGATACGATTCTGAAGATTAAATTGAATATAAGTAAAAGTGAATTTGTTCACGGTATACTTTAGTGAATGGCGTGTGGGTGCTTAACTAGTAATCTCTCTCCCACGTAGTACATTTTGGACTGCATTGTTGCCGACTAACTAGGCTCTGGCGTTTGGATTCGCTGCCAGTATAATCCTCTGTGTGAGCTTGTGTTGTGTCCTGTCCATTGTTCTTTCACCAATCGCGACGGCCCCCGTGGCGGAGTGGTTAGCATATCGCGCTATGACGCCACGGGTTTCGGGTTCGAATCCCGGCCTGGGCATGGATGTTTGTGAGTATCTATTCATCAATTTTATCATGTCATTACTCATCCCCATCTTCGCAAATTAGACAAAAGTGGCACAAAAGCGAAGTAAAATAAAGCAAATCAATCAATCAATTTCATCAATCGTCCTCATCGTTGCGATTACCCAAGGGGGAAGAAATGCGACGCATTATAACCAAATCAATAATATCAAACCAAACTAGTTTATTGAAGTGCACTTTCAAAACGCGACATTTTTTAGTTTCAGTGGAAAATAAAGTTCAATGTGATTAGATTATGTACAGAAGCAGAATCCCATCTAGTTTTAATCATCCTGGAGAACTCTTCAAGTTTTTAGCTAAGATCCGACCCCAAATCATTTTGTACTGAGAAGGCAATAGGAGTTTTGCAATTTTATTTTTCTAATTTACGTCGCATTTCTACCACTTTGACCAATCGTGACACTTGGAATAAATGACAATTAGAAGGAGTTGATGAATGAACAATCGCACCCGTGCTCAGACGTTGGTCGAGATGCAATCTTACGAGCTAAATTTATCACCGACGATGAAGCTTACATTTACTTTCTAAAAGGTTATTGAGGAGAACCTTCCGGTTTTGTTTTTTTCGCATCCCGTATTTCCATGATTTCCCCTCAATCATACCAGGTGAATGCTGGAATAGTACTTTTAACGAAGACCACGAACCATTTCCCTGTTATTTCATTGTTCTTTCACTTCCCCTCGCGATTAACCTACTAATTTTAATCTACTAACCAGTTAACTACGCAGTAAGTCTAACTACTAGCATCTGGTAAAAGTAAACAAAGTTTGTTTCTGGTGACAACGAAAATAGTCATTACTGGGGAGGATGGTTGAAAGTTTACTAGGTATGCAATAAGGGCTATATAGTAGTATAATTGAGGTTTTTGCAAAGGCAGGAATGACGTTATTCCCAACTGCATTGTTGTGGCGCTAATCTTTTGATCTGGTCTTGGTGTGTGGTTAGCCTTCTCCATCAATGGAATGTCAGCAGCTTTTTGGTTCAGGAGCTAGCTACTCATTGCTGAATGCAAAGTTATGCAATGGCAAACGAAGGTACGACCATAAGCAATTTGCATGCAAACGAAATTTTGCATATGCTAATTTGTGGAAAGTTCAGAATAGCGACCATACTTCTAATCGAAACACAACAAACAAAAAGAGTGCAGTAAAAAAGGCCAATTTGCAACATACGGAAAAGAGCATTCTGGGCGCTCATTTACGTTCGTCGTTAAAATTCGTAACTAGAATCACCACAATACCGTGTGTATTTACATGAGAAAGAAGACAAACAGGTTGTAATTCTATTGTTGATTTAAATTTTATTATTGTCGCTATTTCTATATTGCTATTGTCTGTTTCTTGTCAATATTGCTCCACAGCTGGCAACAAATGTAACAGTAGGCGGATTATTCGTCTACATATTCATGCGCTTTGGCTTATATAATTCGAGTTTCCAGAATTCAAAGACACCCATAAACAGTCCTACAGAAACAGTACAATTCCTTTCATTAAGAAACACGGACAATATAAAATAATGGAGAATGGAAATAGCAACTATTCCCTTCGTCACCAGTTAGTAATATAAAAAAATGTGATTACTCCCAGACGGTTAGCAAGGAGTGCAGTCAGGAAATATTCATGGAATGCTTATGTCAGATTGCCGAGATGAAACAGGAAATGGAAGGGTGGGAAGCACCTGCATAACTGGGAATTGTTATGTGGAGAGAGGGGAGAATAAATAGGTGGGAGAAGATTTTGATTTGATTTGATTTGATTTAGTTTATTTTACTTCGCGTTTTGTGCCTCTTGGCTAATTTCCGAAGATGGGGATGAGTGATGAAATGATGAAATTGATGAATGGACATTCACAAACAACCAAGCCCGACCAGGATTCGAACCCGGGATCCTTGGCGTCGCAGCGCGATGTGCTAACCACTCGGCCACAGGGTCGGGCAGGTGGGAGAAGAGAGTTAAAGGGGATTCGATGGAGAATCGTTGGTGAAGGAGGTATTGGGGACGATCTCCAGAGTGTTTTAGGAGATTCATGTCTATCGCTGAGACGAGTAAGAATCCTTACTTTCATATCCAAATATGTGCCGGGTCCAATCTTGACGATGTAAAATGCATTTGAGTGTGCGAGTTCCTTAAAGTCCTTTTAAAGTTGTGTTTTCACCTCTCGAAGCTGAGGCTATGGAGACTTATCATTATTTATTATTAGTGTATAAATAGGATCGAGCTTACACACCCCAGAATATCGATTCTAGTACCGAGAGTATGTTACCTAAGGAGGCGATCCAGTCTTTATAGTTTCCAGGTAACTGTAGGTACAATACGTGATGGAGATACTCTTTACGCATGAAAGTGAACTTTATGAATTGTTGCGTTTATTTTCACCATTCGAAGACAAGGCTGAGTATCCTATTGCTATGCTGTAAATCTATAAGAATAACTTTTACCATTTTCAGTCGCAAAGTAAGAAGGTATTTGAGAGCAAGATGGAGAGAACGACTCACGCCATAAAATCGACTATGTAGCTGCCTCTATGGTAGAGCACCTCGAGTGTTCGACTCACGATCTCGCCACCGACGATCCCAGGTTCGAGACTTTGTCTGGGAATGGGTGCTTCTTTGAGAGTGTCTCTCTATTCATTTCGTCTAACCGTGCATCTTCATCGTTGCGATTAGCCCAAAGAGGTAGAAACGCAAAGTGATAGAAGAAAAATACGAATCGGCTATATGTTAGCATAACTGCAATGAATCAGTAGTTTTTCTTTCTTCTTTGACTAATAAGCCTTATTGCTGAAAAAAGAAAGAATCCCCTGCTAAATTTGATTTTTTTGCTGCAGCTTTCTGTTTTTGTCCTTGGGGCAAGTGATGAAGGAAGAATCCTTCATCAAGATTTTGTTTCTCCTAAATTCGGTTTCTCTAGTGAACTTGAATGTTTTTTGTGCACCTGTCCGTACAAAAATACCGCAACAGAGCTTTTCAACGATTATCTCGCGTTCCATCTAAGGAATGCACGAAAGCAGGCAGCACTTTGACAGGGGAAAATGTTCTGATTTTACGTTGCGGCTGTTTTGAATGATCGCGCTGACATAACACGGTTTTCGGAACGAACATATATCAGCAATGCGTCTCCTCTGCACCGAACAGGAAGGTGCCTGGATATTGATTCGAGAGCTGAAGTTGATGGAAGTTATTATGGGTTTAAAATTGTTGCTCACAGCAGAGAACGTAAGGAGAGCGAAAGCATCTCTGCGGTGGAGAGAGAAAAGTGCAACTGGAGCGAGAAACGCAAAACAGATGAGCGTCGTACACGAACTTTCTGTCCGATGTGATGTATCACAGGATTCTTCTGACAAAACAGGCAACGTATACCCGCAGGGTGCGAATCAACGGGAGGATTGTGGGGATTCCCTCATTAGATTAAAATACCGCAGACAGTAAGGTTAGAAAGTAACCCTTCCAGATATAATTGAAGACTAAAATTGGTAAACGCTGTAAGTGCCACAATAATTCAAACACCGTTTTCCACGTTAAACTGTGAAATGTGCCATGCTTTATAATGTGGTAAACGTGAAATGTGGCTGGTAGCACTGTAAGTTGTTCAAAGGGCGTGTAAAGAGGTCACTAGTGTGCACGTTCTTACGGGCTGATGTGCGGAACGATGCGATTTCCCAACACTTTCGGTTTTGGCACTTACAACGTTTACCACTTTTGGTCCTCAATTTAATCCAACATGCAGAACAATTTAATAGTCATGTTTGAAACACAAACATTTCGACTAGACTTTCAAATGTAAATATGTTCATAAAACAAGCGTTGTGTCTGACATCGTCTATGCACTAACTTACAACACACATGACATAATTATTGTGTATATGCTGACTCATTGACACTATATACCGAGCTCACTGTCAAGACTCAACAATATTTTAAGTATATATTATTCTTTATTAATAAGGCCTCCCCGATGACGCAGTGGTAGCGTCGTCGCCTTGTAATCAAGGGGTCCCGGGTTCGATACCCGGTGGAGGCACAAGTGGTTCGGATCCCACTTTAAACTGTAGGTCCAGTCCCGATTAGCCTTACTGTGCATAAAGTGGACTTAAAACACCAAATCAATCAATCTTTAATAATAAATTTAATTGAAGAAAAGTTTGTTTAAAACTTAAAATGTACACCACTGCAAGGCTTGCCATTTGCACAAGAAAATTCAGTTAACTGTGCTTGGAAATTCATGTATGAAAGTTTAAGATATGTTAATTAGTTCTAGAACTAAATTTGTTGTGTTAAAAATTGCAATAACAAACCTTGCAAAATGTACTAATAAGTATCAACCCAAAGTACAGTGGAAGAAGTGTGGCATTTGTTTTAAAATGGTTGCGATCTGACAAACAAAGCTAGAAAGAAATATTTTCAAAAATAATATAAAGAGAGAGGATTCTTCAAATCCTGAAAATTTAAAAGTACTTCCTGGAATTATACTTGAATTTTATTTTGTTGCTCTAGTATCCACGTGGTAGTGGCATGTCAATATTACGTTCTTATCAGTGTATGATTTAAAAAGTGAGATACATCGAAATCATATCACCATCATATTTTCAAAAGGATTTTAACATCTTGTATTAAACACGTGCACAGCCTTTCTTCTGCATCATCTTGTAGCGCACTACGGTAGCCTCATGTTCTTGTGCAATGTTCTTATGGAAGAGCTATTAATTGGCAATAAGCCTGTAAAGATCTATTTTTGAAAAGTGGTTTTGCCACAGCGTTTGTGAGCACCTGTTGATCTGCCTAAGTCTGCCAAATGCGAATCACATGCAATGTTCGGAATTTATCGTATCCGGTATTCAGTAGCATTCATCACTCTAGATAGAGTAGAAAGTAAATAATGAAAGCCATGTTGTCGCGAGTTACTCATCGAACATTCTAATGGAGATGGAAGTACAAACCACTGTTGAGGTTCTGAAACATATTCATACACTGTCTAGATTATGAAAGTGAATGAGTGATGATTAAATGAACCAGGACTTGAACCTGGGACCGTTGGTGGTGAGATCGAGAAAAAACACTCGTAATCTGTTTTTAGAAAATTGTGAGTTCTATTGAATGTTTCAAGAAGTGCTGGTTTGATGAAATTTATCAGTTTTTTCCCGGAAATCTTGAAACGTTTTCAAGAGAATCATCTTAATATACTTCATTTTATTGTACACCCAACGGCGAAAGAAATAGTAGGCAAATTGTCCATCACCATTTTCATTCAGTCCATTTTCCACAATGTGATGATCATGAATTGAAGTAAAAACGTCAATAGGCAGAGGACAACATCTGCTATGTATCAACAGAAATTCATTCCTTAAAACAACACAGGGTGTGGAATAAAGAGTAATGAAAGTAGTGATGGACAATTTGCCTACTATTATCTTTGCCGTTGACTGTATCTTGTAACCGTAATTGGTGGAAGCATTTTTTGAATTTGAAAGAATTTGATATGTTTATGCAATCGTTCCTTTAACTAGACTCCGTGATCATTGTCCTCCAAGCATGTTTACTTTGGGTGACGTGTGGTCAAGTTCTAGTTCTATTGCCGCTGTTATCTGGCTGTCTTAACCGGATTTCTCTTCTCGCCTACCCTGAAATAGCAGCTGTCCCGGCTATCTCTGGAGCAAGCGAACGAGAACAAGTCGCTGCGCAATTAGTGACGCGAGACGGCTCCACCAATGAACACGTGAGAGCGAATGGGATTGCGTGGAGGGGAATCGACTGTAGTTACCAAGTTTTGCAGCAGCGTGTACTGCTTTGCTATGTCCATTCGATTTACCCCCTACTCTGCCACTATGCGTGCCCTTGCTCCAGAGATACCCGGGACAGAGTATATACGTGCGTGTGAGTGTGTGTGTGCGTTTCATTGGCAACAATGGGTTGTGTATGCCTACGAATGATCGTGAAGATTCGAAAGTCACTGTCTGAACTTAAGAAAGGGAGAACAGTGAAAATATTTATTTGATGATTGTGACCAGATCGAATAGAATCTTATGTGAATTAAAGTAATATACTGTTGTGTGTGTCATATTTGTTGACGGGGCAAAATATAAAACGACAGTCTCTTATTTTCCATTTATGCATCTTAATTGGTTATTAATATCGCCTCGGTGACCGACCACGTTAATTTTTCGACTCATTATCTCATCTGCGGGTTCGAGTCCTGGCCTGGGCATCGTTGTACATTTGCGAGAATCTACCAATTTCATCTAATCATCAAGATTTACCACAAGTGGCAGAAAAACCAACATGTACATATGAACTGTTTTTTTAGTTGTTTTTTTTACATACTTTAGTACTTTTCTAGGTTAACCTCGGCGATAAGAATAAATGATTATATGATGAAATGTTAATGGTATAACACACACGTCTAACCAGGATTTGAAGTTCAACAACGTTAACTCCATTTGGTGATAGCTCGTATCATGTTATTTGATTCTCGTACCCAGATAAATACCAATTAGTATACGCGTGTCAAATTCAAATGTATTTGGAGTGGTATTATGGGAGATTGTACATCGGAGGTGAGCTTCTAGTTCACGTGGAAAGCTAAAGGTACGTCTTGCAATGATTTATCTACATTAGGTGTCCGTGGAGCAAACCAACGAAAACAAATCCCCTGCGGAAGTAGTGACTCGAGAGGGCTCGACCAATGAAAGCACGAGAGGGAAGGGCATTGCATGGATGTCGTCAACGCGACTGCAGCTACCATTCACTAGCTTTCTCCCCTTCTTTACCGTTAAGCGCGAAGTTTCTCCTCAGACTCCTAGGGCGGAGTATAGACTTGACGCGCCGTCCTACATGGCGGAGTGATCAACAAAACGCTGATGTGCAGGTTCGAACTCTGGTTACACATGTATGTATTATTGTCATCGTTATCCATTTCCTTAGTTGATCCTCGTCGTCGCTATTAACCCAAGAGGTAGAAAAGCGACGTAAAATAACCAAAATGGAGTCACAACATCGTATGGAATTATATCAAAAGCAATGAAACTACACGGAAAGCTAATGATCTCCACCGTATCTGAATGTGGTCAATGACCTGGTTGTAACTCTGTCCCTTTGTAACCAAAGGGTGCTGAGTTTCGGTTCCTGGTGGATGAATATTGCGCAGTCTTTTGGATCCCACTTTAAACTGTAAAGGTAGTTCCAGTCCCGATTAGTCTATCTGAACATAAAGTGGAATAAAACGAAAAAATCACGTTCTCATCTCGAACACCTATTATTGCTTTCCATACCGATTTTTTTCTGCCGGTGTACCAAATGTTTATTTCGTCCCTAAATCGCAACACTAAGAACTCCGAGAGAATTTTGAGTTTGAGTTTGATTTTTTTAAGTCCACTTTGTACACAAAGAGGTTAATCGAGCCAAGACCTACAGTTTAAAGTGGGATCCTAACCAGTCAAGGGACTCCTTGATTGCAAGGCGACGATGTTACCACTGCGCCATCGCCGACCTCTTTGACAGGAATAATCTCTTACAATAGTGGCGTAAGAATTTAAGGACCACGTAGACTTACATACCCGCATTTTAGCAACAAATCATATTCATAAGTACTGGTTTGCTAATATCTCTACTACGAAGCAAAGAAGCAACCTCAAGAATAAGCAGGGTGGCGCAAAAATAACGCATGCTTTTGGAATAAGTTTAGCGTCGTTGATTTTCAAGATAGAAACGTTTTATTAACACCAAAACCATCGGTAAGAAATGCAGTTTTGATAGGTATACAGTGATGATTTAAGTATGGAAGACGATGTCGGAAAGATGACGTCATTGTTGCTGTCCCAACTACGTAATATCACGTTTCGGCGATGTATCTTGGCCCCACGCTCCCCAGATTTGCCTGTCTGCGATTTCTTTCTGTGGAATTATCTCAAGTCGAAAACCTCGTTCAGTCGACGAGCCGAAAGTTGATATTCGTGAAGGAATTACAGCTGTGCGAGAAGAAATGTTGGCAAGGGCAAAGCGGAACTTTGAGGAGAGGCTCCTGATGTGTGCAGCAACAATGACGTCATCTTTCCATACTTAAATCATCACTGTATACCAATCCAAACTGCATTTCATAACGATGGTTTTGGTGTTAATAAAACGTTTGTATCTCGAAAATCGACGACATTACACTTATTCCAAAAACATGCGTTCTTCTTGTTCCACCCTGTATTTTCAAACTTTCTGAATTTTGTATAACTTCCTTTACGTGGTTGCTCATTTCTACACTTACATTATCTGCAACGTATAATTGCAGTCACTTGAATAAATATACTGTTCCCAGAATTCCTCTTTAGAGACTCTGGAAGAAAAAGTTCAACTGTTCAACTTTCGAGTTTGAGTTTCTGAGTCCACTGTATGCACAGATAGGCTCATCGGGACTGAACCTACAGTTTAACGTGGAATTGGAACCATTATGTGACTCCACTGGGTAACGACTCTGGGACCCCTTGATTACAAGGCCACGACTTTACCAATACGCTATCTAGAAGGTCCTGTTCAAATTGCGATATCTATGTTATTGAATATTCCGTTATGTTACTTATTGCTTTGTGAAAGATTTTAAAATCTCATGAAACGGGTTGTAACTAATAAACCTTAGAATTGTGTTACATTTTAGATACTTCTTATGTATTTCTTTGGCTAATTACGACAATATAAATGAGTATCAAAGAGGATGTTAAGGAATGAAACGTGATGAACGGGCCTCCCCGATGGCGTAGTGGTAATGTCATCGCCTTGTAATCAAGGGGTTCCGGGTTTTTTACCCGGTGGAAGAACATTACACTGGTTTGGATTTAACTTTAAACTGTAGGTTCTGTCCCGATTAGTCTATATGTGCATATAGTAGACTTTAAAGAAAAAATCAAAATCAAATTCAATCCAACCTTTCAAATGAACGTCCATACCGTACTATTAATTAAAACTCACTTCCCCACCAGCCTTCGCAGAAAGATAGGTTAACCACTACATCAGGGTGCTCCGCATTATAATATAAACAAAGATGTAATGATGGAGGAAGAAAAGGTTGTATTCATGCTGAAGATTCACGAAGCAGACTTGAAGAAACCACTTTTCTCGTTACTCTATAGTACTGGTGCAAAATGCCATGTAGGGTGATGTCAAAGGCACTTCGTTGAGTTAATCAAATCGCATACGGAAACCGTCATACGGCAAACTTCAACGTTAGAGTTGGAAACTTGTTGAATAAAAAGAGGCATGAAAAAGGCGAGAGAGAGAAACCAACTAGGCAAGTAAATTGCCGCTAAAAAGAGAAAATTTATTGCTCTCTACCTCCATTTGGCAGTCAAACTTTTTACGTTCGCAATGAGAGTTCCGAGAGTTCGAGCTCTGCATCGCAAGAAAAAGTGTATTCATATTTTAAAGAAATACATCCGTTGAAGATCCGCAAAAGCACACAGAATACTACAAGACTGATTGAAGAGAGCTTCACTTATTTTGTTAATAATGCTATTCCACACATGAGTTGCAGGATACTCGTAAGCAACAGAATCGTTTGTGGATGCACATTACGCATACATCGACAGACATTTGATTTGACTCAACTTCAATTCTGTCGTAAATTGCAATTGTAGATGTTGTAGGAAAAACTAAGGTATTTGTTACAAATGTCTTTGTCACGTTCACCTCGTTCTTGGTTTTCTTCGAATGCAATAATAAATATAATTTAGGACATTATCCTTGAATTTTTTGAGCTTTCCCGATGGCGTAGTGGTAACATTGTAGCCAAGGGGTCCCGGGCTCGATACCCGGTGAGGCCACATTGCAAAGTGTTTCGAACCACACTTTAAACTGTAGGCCCAGTGTGTCACTTAAGACAAACTCTACCAAATTTTGAAGTCTTCAATATTCTTAGATCAAGTCATTTTTCTACACTCAACATCCTTGCAACTGCTATATCCAAGGAAGAATTAATAAAATTCAAATCCCCTAATTCCACCCCGGTTCCAATTCAAATCAGGCCAATCCCGCAGCCACAGCCACAGCCACGCCGATGGGAGAGGCTCAAACAACTCCATAACCCAATTCTCGGGCCCCAGGAACAAGGCCAAGAGCAAGCAGTAGAACGCTAAGAAGTAGAAGACGAGGAACCACCGCCACGAGCCTCTAGAGGAAGATACACAATTTCGACCGGAAGGCAGGAGGCAGAAGCGAGGAGACGTACGTACCAGACCTCCGAGGCTCTCCGGAGAAATACACAAAGACTATCTTCAAAGGAATCGAACCCGGGACCCATAGGATTCAAACCCAGACAAGTACCCACAACACTCCATTAACTGACATTTTTACATTTTTACTATGCAACATTACATACACACATAACCATTAACTTCAACACTGTCTCAACAATAATGACTTTCTTCCACCTACACCTTAACCCACCTTTACATACCTATCCTGAAGCATCCCAGGACCTACCCTTCCTGAAGCTTCCAGAATAGTTCATTCTTATTGAAGTCATTCCAATATTACCTCTTCCTCTTAACTATAACCACCCACTTTTAATATCATCTAATGCTACCTTCCTTTTATGTATTTTATGTATTTTATTTCACTTTATATACATTATTGCACACTTATATCATACCAGAATGCTTATCCATTTATTACTTATTGTAATATATATTTGTAAACCGGGGCTGTCAAGGACTGCCGAACAGTTTCTGTACTTGGTACTTGATCCTGCAAAATGTTTGCACAAGACACCTGTAGAGTCAAGACAACTTGAAAAATTTAAACAATAAAGAAAAGACAAAAGAAAAACGGGGCACCAGGACATAAACGCATACCCTCGAATGTGTGCGGGTGGAGGCTGGGCATTCTTCTGTGTCCCGGTCCCGATTAGCCTATCTGTGCATAAAGTGGACTTAAAACAACAATTCAACTTCAACCTTGAATTTATTTTTTCAAAATCCATTGCACTTCTTTGTCCATTTTTGTGAAAATGCGTTTTTTTGTCACCACATTCCTAACAACGAGGCAAGTTATACGTGGGGTGCCCGTTGTTACACACATTGAGAATGTTACAAAAAAGGTTCATAGTGGGGATTTACAATATAAATGAAAAACTTAAAATATAAAGTACGGTCTTCATTGAACAGGCATGTTTGTTTCTTATAATTGAAATAACAGAGCTCAAGCAAAGCATACAGTGCAAACAAAGAGTTTATATACGTGTTACACCTACCATTATACATGTTGTACAAGGAACATATCAAAATGTTTAAGTCTTTAAAATCTATTGACACCTTCATCTTCTTGGCTTCACCACAGTCCTTGCTTCTTACACCCCGTCCAGTCTTTATTAGACCACTGATTCTGACAACGTACATTCTGTTCAGGGAGTCTGTGGAGCAAGCGAACGAAAGCAAGTCTCTGCGCAAGCCGAGATGGCTCAACCAATGAACACTTGAGAGGGAATCCCCTTCTTGCACAGCCTTGTTCCACAATCTCTGGATTCTGAGATTCCAGATCATGTGAGAGTAGCGTTCATTCTAGAGATTTTTTAAAGTCAACTTTGATTGATTTCTTTATTTTACTTCGCCTTTTGTGCCACTCTTGGCTAATTTGCGAAGACGGGGATGAGTGATGATGTGGTGAAATTGATGAATGGATACTTACGAACATTCATGTCCAGGCTGGGATTCGAACCCGGGACCCCTGGCGTCGTAGCGCGATGTGCAAACCACTCCGCCACGGGGGCCGGCTGATAGGATAATTGGGTCTGAAAATACAATTTAAAGTGGAATCTGAACAACTATGCAATATTCTTCCACCGGGTTTTGAATCCGAGACTCCTTGAGTACAAGGTGACAGGGTTACCACTGAGCCTTTAGGGTTCATTCTCACCCGAGTTCAATTTTCCGTCGCTGCACCTAACCGACACGAACAGGTAAATTCTTCAATGTATTTGTATCATCTACAGCTAAAATAGTGTACTTTTAAACCATGTTGAAAGCAAAGTATAACTCATGAAAAAGGAAATCAAAAACCATCAAATAGTTGAAGAGACTTTTTCAAAGTGTCTCGTAAAATCACTCTTTTCTTAAGAACGTTACAGAAGGCAAGACTGACCCCATCGGTGAGAGTCACAAGAAGGTGCTGCCTCCTGTGAGCTCTGAAAATAAATTACATGTAACAGACTGCTACTGTATTATCTATCCCCGATATCCCCTACTGTTTTGATTATAATACATTGGTGTGATGAAATGGAGGAAAAGCGTTATATCATAATGGCATGAAGCCATTATTTGTATAAATATTGTTCTAAATGAAATAGTGTATGGCTTAATTGTAGGCCTATTAAGATAAATAATGACAATAATCATCAATAAATGAGGGAGATATTATGGACTGTTCACTTATTACATAAGAAATTCGCAGTCTCTGAGGGTGGATTAGTTAGCGTTCCGCACTAGCGATTCATCAATTCATCGTTAATCCTCATCGTCACGAGTAAAATCGAGAGGTACACTATGTCCCGGGAATCTCTGGAGCAAACGAATGAAAACAAGTCTCTGCGCAAGTTGTGACTCGAGAGGACTCGAGCAATGAAAACGTGAGAGGGAGAACTGAGTGCATGGAGGGAACAACTCGGCTGCAGCTACCAGCAGTTTTCAGCAGCACGCACAGTTTTGCTCCGCCCACTAGCTTTCTCCCCTTCTCTGCCGTTCTGTGCAGACTTGCTCACAGATTCCAGAGACAGAGTGCAGAAAAGTATGGGCCTTGGCTGACGAACTGCATTCTTGCGTAACCTAGACATGTAACAATGCTTGGCCCCCAGCTTGCTTCCTTAACCCGTGTAAAAAAGGGTTGTTTCTATGATGGAACTACAGTGATCCGTCGCACTTTGAGTTGCTCCCGCATGGTCCGGGCAGCACCGCTGAGCTCTACTTTCAGAGGTGAAGTGAATATACGACTTTCTGGCCCAAAAGGCGAATGTTGATGCTGAAGGACTGTCCTACATAACTCGTTCAATCTAGGTCAAACTGAGAGGTTGGAAGGAATCGAGGTATAACCCTTACCCAGCATATTCTCCAGATCTGGCGCTCTCTGATTACTATTATTTTCGGGCAATGGATTCTCCTGGATGAAGCCAGGAGTCCGGGAGATCCACACCAGGGAACAGTATCACGAGGGACTCGTTAATGTGGCTGAAAGACATATGATATGTACATGTATATTTGAAGATTAATATACTTGTGTGTTATTACGCGTGTTTGATTTTATTACTACATATGTATTACTGTATATGCGTATATAATACCAACCACTAAGAGCAAATTTTGTGCCGAACTTCGTGCCTGAGTGGTTAGCGTAGCGCGCTACAACGCCAGTGGTCCCTGGTTCGAATCCCGGAATGAGCATGTGTGTTATTTGGGAACGTTCCTTCAACCATTTCATCATATCATCACTCATCCTCATCTGCGCGAATAGCCAAAAGTGGAAGAAATGCGAAGTAAAATTAACTAAATCAATCAATCAAAACAAATTTTGACTCCGTCCAGACGAAACAAAATAATAAAGCTTCAATCTGTAGCATGTGCGAAACCACACTTATGGGCAGACGCAGTTTTTTCACGCATTTTCTGAAACTAATGTTATGATTGATTTCATTATTTTTTATCACAGTAAATGAAAATATTTACAAATATGTCTATCAGAAATTCGAACGAGAAAGAAATTCCCTCGAGTCACTTTCTAAAACCAAACTCCAGTACAAATTATTCTCCTCAATTTCATTCTAATAAAGTAATATAAACGCAGATGTTACAACTGACTGGAAAGTAAATTAATTATGTTAACCTTTTTTACATACTGTTCAAAGTGTATCGGGATTAAGAGGAGAGTTTAACAGAAATTATCTTATTCACAGTGCTCAAGCCCTGGCAACTATGAAGTTGCCAAGTTCTGAGGATATAAATCCCTATCATAGGATGAAATATATATCTCTTTTTTTTTCTCTATGTAATATTTCCTCACTCTCCTGGCGAAATCTCCTCTGAAGATCCTCGTGCTATAATGGGTGAGATACTAGCAGAGAAAGATGGCCAATCATATTTTGTTGCTTGACGAAGGTTACCAGCTTTGCGCATTTTGCCACATTTCCTAATTGCGTTACAGTGAAATATGCGGACGGAAATGCGGGAATTCCGAGTTTTGCTTCATCTATTTAATGCATTTCTAGAGGCTGTTGAGCTGAGACGATACAAAAATATTGATCGTCATCTTAGTTTTGTACTGAAATTCACACCTTATTTTATATTTATCTTGAATTTTGCATGATTTTCACAGAGATGCATGTTTGAGATAGATTGATTGCGACTGAAGGGATAACAAATGGTTTCCTATAGGTAGAATGATGAATTGATATTTTTCGTGGATGTATTGAACAGATCTTGAATCCTGGAAATCAACAGTTTTTGCATAATTTTTGAGAAGGTAGAATCTCGAGAAGTACCCATACCATTTATTGATTAATTGTTTTCCCCCTCACAGTGTAAAAGATTAAAACTTTGTAGATGAAAATTTTTCGTTGGCATTCTCCACATGATTGTACGTACAGCCATGGATACTTCAAGTTGAAACAATTCCAATTACTTTCAATAGAACCGTTACAATCTAGAGATGTCCGTGTCTGTACTGTACCAGATGATATGGCGCGAGTGCGTTGAATGGTCGATCCATATTGCTGGTACCGTAATTTTTGGGTTCGAATCCTAGTCTGGGCATGGATCTTAAAAAGAGAGCACGTTGATATGTAAATTACACTGTCTCGCCACCGAAGGTTCTGGGTTTGAATCTCCGCTTGAACTTTTATGTTCCTTTTTGTTAGTACTGACGTGTGCAATCTTTATCTTATCCATGATCCTTTGTTTTCTTCATTCGTGAATTTTACTCAATAATCATTAATCATAAGTGACTTAAAACAAAATAAAATACCAATTAAGCGTAAAACACACACATATTGCCAGGATAATCAAATTATGTAATCAAATGCCACCAATTTATACTCCCCAAGTACGGAACATACCTCTACGTAGTGTATATACTGACACTAAATTCAATAAAGCTAATAGTCGAAAGAAAAAGTAAGATACATTTTGTAATTAGCCAAACATATATTGCCATGTGACCAATTGAAGTTCAGTGAGACACTTTGTTAAATTATTTATATTTCGATTATATTTCGTCGCTTTTATATGTTAGAGATGAATGGTTAATTGACGAAATTGAATCGTTTATTTCAGAAACCCCCTATCAACCACTTTCAGCAAAAACGATATTTGTACAGTTTTCTGTAGCCCTTGCCAAGAAGCAACGTTTGATGCAGAAACCGCTCATGTAACCGCGTACCTAAAGCAAGTAAGTTGCCTTGAAATATCCGTTTACTGCAGAAATCTCTCATGCGCCACCACATAGAGGCTTTCTGCAGTAAATACGCAACTGCAGTTGGTACCAACTGATTCAATCATGCGTTCCGTACAGTTGGAAATACTGCGCTGTATCCAAGAACAACCTACGTAGAACTCCAGCAAAATAAAAAAACACAAAGTTGTAAGGTTTCTGATATTTCTATGCGACAGAGGGTGGTTCGACACGATTGACCATTACTTCCCAGTTGTTGATCATTCATTCATACCGTGGAACCGTGATTTTGATTCCATCAAACACGCTTTGAGAAAAACGGACCGAATTTATACGCCCGAAAGGCGACCGAATCGTGATGATGCTGATCACATCACCTCTAAAATGGCCCTACTCTCACATCCCCTAAATGTGCCTTCATGTCATGCATGGGGAACGTTACCTTACCACTTGAAGAACAAAACAAATTCGCGCCTTTCTAGATAGACAATTCAAATTACACGGGAAATACACTGATTGCATAACATTTCAGGATAATATCTATTAGCAAACGATGGTCAGAAAGGTAAATTTGAGTTCTGTTTTTACGAATACGTCAACATTGAAGCTATTTGCACGTGTCGTCGCGATAAGCTTCTTTTCAAAACTGAAATACAGGACAACTTCTGAATCTAAAAGAGGTAGTGATTAGAACTCAAGATGCAGAAATGAACTCCTTATCATAAGTAAAACAATACATTAACATTAAATACCTAATCTTAGGCTGTAAAAGGGCACTCGACATAATTACTGAAGAGGAACTGGGCAGAGCATCAATAGTTTTAATACAATGTGCCTATTAATGGTTTCTGTACTTTTGCTGCCTCTGTGGCAGAGTATGCATACTCTCTACGAACCTTCTGCTTCTAACCTTTGTTAAAGCATGTATATAGTTTTGTGTTCGTCCAATCATCTACTTCATCGTTCAATCATTTATCATCACTGTCATGATTAACTCAAGAGGTAGAAGAGCGACTTAAAATAACCGAATTAAGAAGTAAGATAAGCTTCATTTTGGCTTCTACATGCATTTTGAATTCAAGGAATACAGGACAGTTTACATTAAATCGGTGTAATGACAGAGTGGTACATTAATTTGGTTCATTTTATTTTGCTTTTCTGTCAATTTTGGCTAATCGCGAAGATGAAGATGAACGATAATGTGGTGAAATTGATGAAGAGACACTCACAAAAGACACCCATGCTCAGGCTGGGATTCGAACCCAAGACTCCCACTCCGCCACGGAGGTCGACGGTATAATGACAAAATTGGTAAATATAGTTGCACAGATGACTAATGTGGATATAACCTTTTCTTAAAAGACTCAGTTGTAGCATTGATCGCGACTATGTCGATAGCAGTTGTTATGGTCTGATGCAGAGGAGAGAACAAATAAACATATGCCTTGTCGTCATTCGAACACATCGACTTGTGCAGCTTGTTAACAACATTGTCCACCACTATTTTCATTACTTTTTTATTCTACATCCTGTGTTGTTTTAAGGAATAAAACTATGTTGGTTCGAAGCAAGCATTGCCCTCTGCTTATTGACGTCATTATTTCAGTTCATTGTCATCACACTGTGTAATACAGACCGAATGAAAATGGTGGTAGACAATTCGCCTACTGTTTCTTTCGTCGTTGGGTGTAAGTACAAGGCAGAGAGATAAACAATAATGTGTTTGGTCATTTTTATGCCGCTTTTCTGTATCTCTGGATTAATCACGACGATGATGAGAAATACACAAGAACAGTGCATGCCTTACCTTCAATTCGTTTCTAGGAACATTCCCAATACAACACAACTATGGTTAACACTATCCAAAGGACCAAAATTATATACCTGTAAAAGCACATTTCAGAAATTCGGGTCATACTTTAAATTTGGTATTCGTCAGAATTAGCTAATTGGTGCATAAAGTGAACTTAAAGTTGATTGATTGATTGATTTGCTTTATTTTAATGTTACTTCACTTTTTGTGCTGCTTTTGGCTAATTTGCGAAGATGTGGATGAGTGATGATATGATGAAATTGATGAATGGACACTCACAAACATCCATGTCCAGGCCAGGATTCGAAACCGGGACTCCTGGAAACTTAAATTTGTAAAGGAATCAATGACTTCGTGGTGAGCTAGGCCGAACGATTCCTCCCAAAAGGCTATTGAACAAACTTTAACAATTAGCAAACATATTGATTTACTACGTTGTTGCTTGGCTAAATTTAGACCACAGCTGAAGCAAATCACTGACCTTGTGAATGTATAGTTCCCTGGTACCGTACAAATGTTTCACGTATCACTTTGCGACAACCAAACTGATTCTACCCTACTAGAAGTTACCATCGCCTTTAATTTTCTTTCTATCCCGGTACATCGTTCAGGGTGCGTGAGGCAGAAAGGGAGAGAGAGGGAGAGAGAGAGAGATGGAGGAGGGATGGAGAGAGCATTCTATTATCAGGTTAGAAGCAACCACTGTGGCAACAGCCCGACCCTTCGTTCGTTGCAACACAAGTTTTTATCACGTTGAGCAGAGGAAATGTTGCAGAAACATTTATGGCAGATCCGTGTAATGATTGGGAACTACCGTTATCTGCACGGTGTGCCTATGGTAACGTTGATGTTGTTGATGAAGTTGCTGGAAAACAAAATAATTACGCACGAAAACATCCCTTTGACGCATTACATGCTTCCAGTAGCAGAACTTTTGCGATAGCTCATAAACACTAGCCATTCGTGAACGTGCATGCACATGCAAACATTTTACGTACGTTCTGGTAGAATCCAGAAGAACAAACAAATTGTACTAAACAAAAGTAATTATTGCGTGTCACATGCGAGTTAGTAGTGAAACTGTGAGAAAAACTAAATCGACCCATATCTTTTTTTGGCCGGAGTTCAAGTACATCCGATCCATACATGCATTTCGTGGATTGGACCTGGACTTTAAAGAGGAATCCGAACGATTCAGTGGCGGATCCAGAGGTTATAGTTGGGAAGGGGGGAATTTCAATCGGGTGTAAACTGTAAACACGAACCATATTGTCTTGCAAAAATAGATTGTTATTATTGCATATCAGATCCTACTTCTCCCAATTACCACGGTAAATTAAACGATTAGATATGACAAGTAAAGTGAGTAAATAAAGAAAACAAAAACGTATTCTCTCAAGGGGCCTCGGGTTGAATCCCCCTTTTGAGGCCTATTGCACAGTGGTTCGAATCCAAATTGATACTCTAGGTCCAGACCAATTGGCTTACCATAAGCATAATGTGGGTTTACTTTATCGAACCTGTTAAACTTGGCGATAAGAGATCGAACATTTGGGTCTTCAAAAATATTAAGCATAATAACATTTTTAAAAAACCTGGCGGTTGGGATGAGCGATCGCCTCTATCGCCCTCCCCGTGGATCCGCTTCTGTCGCGATTAGTCTAAGAAAGTAGAAAGGTAGCGTAAAATAATAAAATCTTTACCTCGCATAAACTGCGAGCTGTGTGGTTTGAAAAGTTTTGCAGGTTTCAAATCTGTCATCTTGACACCCGTTGAAGATTTGGTTCAACCATAAAAGGCAAGTCCTCTGACGTATACAAATGCTCGATATCTGTAAATTCACGGTAGCTATCGTGATCAACTTTTTTCTGATTGGCTTCCACCCTCGTCTCATTTATTGATTACAATCGCATTGTAGAACAGCAGATAGGAGGACATAAAATTGCAGTGAGCCATATCTGCAGAGTTTGGAGTGTCCCTAAAATAGGAAAAAAAATATCGCTCAAATACAATACGCGAAGTCTCTAAAATATGTAAATATTTTCGTTGAAGGGCTATAAATTTACAGCAGTTGTTGCAGTAGCAATATTTAATGGTTTTGGCCTCCACTCGCCTCCTATCCTGCTCATTGTATTTTAAGATGTTAATGCAAAACTATAGCCTATGCGATGCCAGAAATTTGAAAGTATTAGAATAGTTTAGAGCACCTGCAAACAATCTATTTCTCGTCCATCTCGAAACACACTGGCTTCATTTCACTCAGAGCAACACTAGATCAGCTATCCAACATATCTAGTTACTGGACGAATCTCAGCTTAAAACCTTTAAATTTGCTCGTCTTAATAAAACTATAGCTCGTGTGATACCCTAGAACTGCTGAGGGTTTTCAATTCTTAATGTACAAAAGTGTAGGTTTGACTAATGTAAACATAATATAAAGCTCTCGTCAGACACAGTAATCGGGACTTAGTCCGCCATCTTGAAATTCATTGATAGGTTTCACTCAAATGCATTAGGAGACTAATCCGCCAAGCTGTAAAAATCTGAACTCAAAAGTTTTACATTTACGGCAGTTGTCATAGTTACAATAGTGTGTTCCAGACCTTCAAGGTGACATGTCGATCTTTGCCTCCACCGTCCCGTTTCAATCAGGCAGTATATATAAGAGTTTATTGGCACGTAGCAGCCCAATTTATGTCGCCAACACTGAGTTTCGTTCAATAAGATTAAAGAAATAGCCTGCACAGAGTTTATCATTACCGAGGATATTTTAAACGGCATGTTTTCAAGGTATATGCATAAAACGCAGTCCAGAGATGAGATTCCATCATAAGGATTTCCACAATTATAATTTTGCGTTTGGTTTGATTGATTTATTTTATTTTTCTTCGCTTTTATGCCACTTTTGACTAATCGCGAAAATAAGGATAAATGGTAATAAGATAAATTGATGAAAAGAGAATGACAACACATGTGAACGGCACAAAGCACAAATCTCACAGAGAATTATACTGGTTGTGAATCCAGACGCCAGAGCCTCGTTAGTCTGCAAAATGCAATCCAGGGTGTACTACGTGGAGCAGAGGTTGACATTTGTGTGGCTTCCAAAAGGGTTATCCCTTTTCGTGTGGAAAATACACTAAAAGTACAAATACAGATGGGTCTTTCAGCATAAATCCCTTTGTTCCCTAAAGAAGTATAATTAGACGGGAAATGCAAAAACTAGAGAGATGTACGAACCACTCATACTCTCAGCCTAGTTCTATTCTCGTAGACCAATTAACTACAGTGTGTTTTAAAAAATTGATATCATTACAAATCTAAATGTCTCATATATAGTCAAGGTAAAGGAAACTACACAGGTGTAATCCTGAACTCAATAACATTTAAGCATAAAAATTTGAAAAAGAAATTCAAAGGTATGTGGATGTCACAAATGATTGTTCACAAGTGTTCAATATGCCTGTGACACGGCACACATCAAGTCGTCGGTAGTCCAGCTCCTGTCAAAAACGCTGCAGCATGTCTGTGGTAACAGTCTCCAGTGCGGGGGTAATTCTTTGCTGGGGTCCCTCTTGAGGCTTGTAGGAAGAGAGGGGGACATAGAATAGGCTCTTCACATAGCCCCATAGAAAAATTAGAAGAGCTAGGTCTGGTGAGCGTGACGGCCATTTCAAAAGCACATTATCTTCATCGCTAGCACGCCCGATCCATCGCCCTGGCAATGTATCATTGAGATACGCCCGCAAAGTGAGCTTCCAGTGAGGTGGTGCCCCGTCTTGTTGCAAAATGAAGTGTTCGTGTTCGTTTGCAATTAGTGTATTCATGAGCAAGGTCTGAAGCATTTGCAGATAATCATCGCCGGTCTTACTTCCCGTAAAGAGAAACGGTCCATGAAGATGATTCTTGGAGATTTCACAGAAGACAACCACTTTTGGCGAGTCTCTCAGTTGCTCGAGTGTGGCATGGGGATTTTGTTTGCCCCAAATGCGAACATTATGCTTGTTGACTTTGCCATTCGTGTGGAATGTGGCCTCATCACTAAAAAGAATGACATGTATCAAAGTTGTCTTCATACCACATTACACATTTACTTTTGAGGTGTTTCTACCCATACTGTTAAATTTTCAGATCGTTTGCACGAGAATTGGTAACGTTATTAGATTACGAAATGATATCAATTTCTTTGAAACACCCGGTATGTATTAAAATACAATCTGCATCTATGAATTACCAACATTTTTTTAAATTTTACTTTTCAGTAAAGAAGCTCTCCTAAATATATTCAAGTAAATCACGATTCTTTCCTCCGAAATAAAATTTCAGTGGTTTAATCAAATATATTGGAGCATGTTTCTAGTGTTTCAGAATAAGGTCACCAGGGTAATCCCATGCGTGCCACAATTTGCTCATTCGCGGGTGTTTCAATGAAAACCAGGGAGCGAAGACAGCTCATGTTTAGCTTCTCTATAAATACATTATCTAAAGCGGCGAGTTGGATGATACTTTGTGACAGCGATGCAGTTCATTTCGTTGTTCAGCCGTCGCACTGACGCCTCCCCGGTGTATTTGAGAGCGGCCCATTCAACAGTATAATGGCATGGTCGGAAACCAAGTTGCGAGAGTGATAGTTTAGCCCAACTCGCGTGATTTTCAAATGGAATCGGTGTATTTTGATGTGAAAAAAACAGGACTGGTTGTGTTACGATTGTGATTTTTCTCCCAGTTTTAAACTTGTTTTTAAAACGAAAGTGTTCACTTATTTTTTACATTTTCAGTGCCTCACAAAACTGTTCTAAAACAAATGTGCACAATTACATTTAACACCTATCCTTCTGCTGCTACTCTGATTGTGAAAAATGTTATGGCCACTTGTTCACAATTTGAAACGAATTGTTCGACGTAAAATGTTCGACTAGCAGGTTGGTTTGAATTTTTGGACATATTCTACACGTGTAAATTCATCGCGATGTTTCACGAACAAAAATACTGGATGCTGTGGACAATAGCCATCAGACAAAATAAATGCTCCACGGCAAGGACGTATCACCAGGGGGTCCGGACCCCCCCGAAAGATTTATCAAGTACTAAAATTAAATAAAGAGAAATTTATTCGTTTAGCCGTTGTTATATAAATTCCTCTGAACTTATTGTAAGACAAGGATTATATTGGGATCATACGGAGATTTATAATATGCTCATAATATGCATATTTATAATATGCATAACATATTAATCAGAAACTTACTTTTCTCCAACTACATGTAACATCATTTTTGTTAGTCGATAAATATTCAATTATTCATCTATTTGACATTAATTTCATTGCCAGAGCACTTGTTTTTATATAAGTTATTCCGATCTTAACTACCGAAGCTACGTAATGAATATGCGCTGTTATCTCTATTCTTATAATCTTTTTTTACCTAATCTTGTCATAATAATATAATTTTAATTTATGTATTGTAATTAGTATTAATTTGATTTAATATAATTATTTTAATTTAAACATTATTATTTTTATTATTATTATTATTATTATTATTATTATTATTATTATTATTATTCCTGAGACACTTAATTCGGACCCCCAGAAACATATTTCTAGATACGTGCCTGCTCCACGGGAGAAAATAGTAATATAAATTAACCTGCAGTGGTCATGATGGATCGTTGGAAGTTAACCTGGAATCGGTTCAATGGTCAATTCTGTTATCTCCTTCTACTTGAGGAAGAATAGAGTCGAAGGTGAAATTAAGAATACCAATTTCAACTAATTACCAAGTGACGCAAAACACGGGGAGAAACTCACGCAAGCACAAAATCATTTCTACCATGAGAAAACCTGGAGCATGTTGGCGAGGAATTTCGTCGAATAAATGTTTTCCGTTCCACAAGCAGATTTCCTGTTTGTTGAACACCTTTCGCCCTGTGAACGAGCTTCAATTTGAAATACGTACAAAAGTCTTCATCGAACCGATTTTTCTTTTCTAGTGGAACAAAATGCTTTGTTTGATGGAGACTTTTTATAGACCTGTGGGCAGCAGCCTTAAGTTTTTTTTAGAAGGAATAAATTAATCAAGCACAAAGTGTGTTGTAAAGAAGCAATCTTTTTCTACATTGAAGGTACTTAAATTAAGGCAAGTGGGGCAGGACATGTACGTGAAACGCCTGAAATGTACTCCACCGGGAATCGAACTCTGGACTCCTTGATTGTAAGGCGATCATGTGAACTATTTTGCTATTGAGGCGACCCACAATAATGTATATAGGCCTGCTCTGGGTTTCGATTATTTCTTTCTCTTGGACGGAGTTCGATTTGGATAAGAGCTTGTTTAAAAACAAAATGTCCCACATTTACGAATCTTGTACCTTTAGATATCACTTAGATTTGTTGTTCATAAATTAAATGAATTTGGAACTACATTTGTTCCTGGATGCTACTGAAATCCAAAGTTTTTTATGTATTCGAAATTTTACCTGTATATTTTTCATCACATCGGGCGACACTTTCACTTTTGCGACTCGAACACTGAACGTTTTCCTGCCGTCTGTTTCTTTGTTGTAGGTCTTCGTAAAATTTATTGTATTTTGACCTGCATGAAATTTTAAACCTGTACGTAATCTCTCTTCTCATGTAAAATAGACTGGATTTAAATTCCAATGAGACAGCGGCTTCCGACTTGTACTGAGAACAGAAGGAAGAAGAAAGGGACGAATTCACATGTACATATTTGCATATGGGATACGCTCTACAGAAGATAAAGTTACGTGACAGATACGCTCAAAATCTAGGAAGTCAATCCAACACCAAAACAAATTACTTTACATATCAATAAGAACCAGGCCCCAATGTGCAAATCTTCCGAAAGGAATACCATTACATAAGATCACCAACATGTAAATATTAATATCCAGTGGTGGTAGGTTCGCTCTTCCAACACACTTTCGGACAAAGCTGCGGGGGTTCGAACTCAGTGTGTAAAGAAATAAATTATCTTTTCAACAGGATCCTCAACATGCACATTCAGAATCAGAGAATCAGTTACATCATCGAACAGAAACACAGAAGAATTTTTTTGTTCGGGTAGAATTCAAAAGAGGACACATCCGAATCATGACATACATTCTAATTTACGTATTTCGAAAAAGTAACGTGTTTTTGACTTTGCATATTGTGAATTTATGTAAAATAGGACTAATACGTGCATGTACATCGTACGTGTAAATGTGTATCAGGATATGTATGCCGGAGTTACAAATGTTAACACAATTTTAAGAAGTTTCATGTAATGCCTTACAATGGTTTTCTGACGCTTTAACTTAAATTTAAAGTAATCAGAAATAATATTGGTACGTACGTACAAGACATACAAGTTACATGTCATGTCCAGGACTCAAGCTTGGAGCCCCTGCCTTCGTAATGCACTACTATAATCACTCCGCCATGGAGGCTAGTAGTTATATTGCAAAAAATTGGAGTAATTGGATTATCGGAGTTATATTATGGAAAAAACGTAATTAATATCTCTTTCAAATTGCGTTGTAATTTGCTCCAGGAAAATGATTTTTTACCTACTGGTTTTATTATAATTACTAATTTTATTCAGTGTACACAAAATAATATGAATCCAACGACCAGTCAAAGCATGCGGAAATTTTAAAATAAATAATTACTTGAACTGAATCAGTTTGCTTCTTAAAAGCGTGTTTCACTTCCTCGTACTCGTGCTCGCTCATTATGAACATGGAAAAATATCAATTGGTCAATGTCAATATCAACAATTGAGGCACTTAGTAAATTGAACAGTTATTTACAGATAAAGCAAGTATGGTAGACCAGGGCATTACGGATCAATTTTTGCTTTAAAACAGTTTTTTAGCCTACAGAATAATGTTAGTGATACCAAACTACACCAAAAAAATTACTGTAGTTCTTACTACATGTTCACAACATCTAATGAGCCAGAAGTTAATAATACAATTTGTAAAAAAATATTTTGTTAGACATTGTAGGTGATCCGTTTTGCCCCGGAAGCATGGGTAAAACGGATCACTAACGGGGCAGTAGCAATCAGTGTAATTCTAATAACATGAGAAGACTACAATATATGATAATAAAATATGTGCTGGATTAATGTGGTGGAATGTGATATATGCTACACACAAATTGTTTTCTTCCAACAGCATTTACACAACGCTCGTGATAGCATTTCTTTACTGCAAGGACTGACAATCCGTCTCGGACTCCCATCTTGCGTACTTCTTGGGCCATCGCACGAAATGTAACAAAATCTGCAAGAATTGCTAGCAAATGTCTACACTAGATATCAGATTTGCCCGACCCTGTGACCGAGTGGTTAGCACATCGCGCTGCGTCGCCAAGGGTCCCGGGTTCGAATCCCGGTCGGGCTTGGTTGTTTGTGAATGTCCATTCATCAATTTCATCATTTCATCACTCATCCCCATCTTCGCAAATTAGCCAAGAGGCACAAAACGCGAAGTAAAATAAACTAAATTAATCAAATCAATCAATAGATATCAGATGTCCTGCCTCTTGAAACTTCCTGCTTTCTTCTTGCCTTTGGAAGTAGACGCCATTATTGCATTTTGTTTTGCCTTCATTGTTGCAATGTGTTCTGGAGAAGTGCTGTGTAATGTAGTTGAGCGCTGTCTTTGTTCTCTGGTAGATATCGCTTTATGTGGTGATGACAATAATTGTCGAACTTATTCTTGTGCGTCATTGCCGCTTTCTCTACTGCAACTTGGTGTAGGCTGTTGATTCGATGAGGCGTTTCTCTCTAAGATGTCAACCTGCTCCTCAGTTGCTAGTACACCTAATGTTATATCTGTATTGTCACCACTAACATGTTGAAAGCGTCGCCAGTACACTACGTTAATCACACTAAAAGAGGGAGATCCGTTTGCCCCGTTTTGGGTGATCCGTAATGCCCTGATTTGCTTACTTTTGAAATACGCCAAATTAAGTAGGAACAAGTTGAGTTAGCCACATCAAATACTAACACAACACAATGACACATCCTACTTTACACCACTATATTCCAAAATGAAACGTTACCAAATGTCGCTGAAATCTTACAATTCCTATTATTTTGGCACAGTCTTCATCAACATGCTCAGCAACAATCACTTCTCACAAACGCGCGCCAACTGCAAAAGGCAGTTCGCGGGTAAGAGGGAAGATGACAGTGTTATCTGCTGTTTATTGCACGTTCTTAACTGCAATAGTTTTCGAGTTACGTCCCGATAACCTTAGCTTGATCCGCAATGCCCTGTGATCCGTAATGCCCTGGTCTACCCTATTTGTATCATGAACACCAATGGTTACGAGAAGTATTCACATGTCAATAAAGATGAAGTTCGTAATTCGTATTTTAGAATATTAATGAAATTTTAAAAATGCTCGAAAAGAAACGTTAGTGCACAATAAGAATGCACAATTTTCCAAATTAAAAACTCGACTTTTGTTTGCAAGTTTAATATAGGTGTTTTGAAAAAAGAATTAAACATGAAAGTACGAAAAGAAAGTAAATTCTTATGACATTTCCCTTCTAAAAATCAACCTGCACACCAGGTCTGACGAGTGTATGTCAAAATATACATCTTTACTTGGATACATTTTTCAAACTTCCATGCTCTTTTCAAACTTGTTACGGAGATACAAGTATGGAAGATTGGCAATTAGTTTGCTATTATTATTAAAAAAATTGTCCGGAGCAAAATAGTTGAGTAGGGACCTAGGTATAAAGGTAAAAAAAGGTAAAGTTCCCATGCACTTTTTACGTACCATGCCATGAGGCATATGTAGGGGGTGTGGGGGTAGGACCCCCACTTTCGATCGATCTCGGCCATGTTGGATGTGATGTGATCAGCACCACGCACCGACCGCTTTTGCCCCCCAGGGTTGCTCTCAGGTACCCATTTAGTTAAGGCTGGGTGAGCCCCAGAGTCGGTTTATGAAATTTTCTCCTACCTCCAGAATCGACGCCCTGTCGACTAGACCACCCCGGCTCCAACCTAGTACATTGTATTACGTGAAACAGTTGAGTGAGCGAGAAAAATCGAATCGTAAAAAACAAGATTTAGCTGATGTGATTTTTGCATTTATAAGCATTCCGAAAGTTTTTTATGAGAGCAAAGACCAAATGGTTGATAAAAAAACTGTTTGTTTCGAATACAGCATCTGCGTTTGACAACCCAAGCAGCTTGAGAGCTCGCTGGGAGGCACATAAATCCAGATTTATGACGTAATCTGTGAGACGAAATTTCGGTTAACTTGTCTTCTGTGTGAAGCCTTAGCCAGTATAATAATTTTTCTTTTTTTGCATTTATATCTTCACAAAAATCCAAATTATTCCTCCTACATTTTGACAACAATTTCTAAGTTGGTCTGGCCACAGCCAGAACTAGTGTGCAAGAAACATTCTGCTTTTATTTTCAAGATGGCGATGTTTGTATAATTAGGGAAAATATTCACATGAGTAACTTTGAGTTACAGCTTCATATTGTCTTAGCGCCAGGCGAAGGTGTCTGCATTCATCCGGAGGGATTAATTTTCATCTATGCCGTTCGACTCTACATATGTTGAGTATACATCTAAGCGATGATGAAGGTATAATTGAGCTATTTTTGTGATGTCATAACCATCATCACCTGCCCCAAAATAAGAAAGTATTATCGCTGAGGTTTATACTCAGTGGATGTAGAATCGAACGGCATAGGTGGAATTTAATCCATCCAGATGAAACCACTCCATTTTTAGATGTCGCACTCTAGGACTAATACGTATAGTATTAGTACATATTATAGTATATATTAGTATGTATATTATCTCGTATATATATCTGGACAAACAATTAATGTGCAGGAGCGGAGAAGTCGTTACTATTATATAGAGCAATTGAACGATTTTTCACATTTGTTAATATTAATTTACATGAATTATTATTAAAACAAGGTTTGTAATATGGTTTTCGTGATGTTCGACATTTTGTGATTTTCAATGATATCATTTTCTTTAAAAATCAGGATGCTAGATAGCCATTTTCCAGTTTTGATTTTTAACAGTTTTTTTTTTTTTAATCTTGATATTGTTTCCCTAATAGAAATTAAGATGAGCAGTCAATAGAATAAAAATGGAATACGCACCTGAATTGGAAAATAAATTATCAGGATAGCTAAAAGGTAAAGTTCCCCGTGCAATCAGTAATTTAAAAAGAAGTGAGATTATTAAAATGTAAAGAATTAAAGAAGAATATATATATATCATCCTGTTTTTTTTCGTAAGTTCTTTAGTAACAACATCACTTTTCTAAAGCGATGATAGATTAGAAAGTTTCTTCGTGAAGTTGCATATCTTTTTCTACTTGGAGGTTCAGCTAGATTATTTGTAATTAAATTACATAATGCTATATTTTATACTAAAAGAGTTGCAAAAATACAGATAATTATTTTCGTTTACAAAACTAACTGCAGTATTCAGGGTTTCGTTACATTCGTATTATAAATATTAAATAAGCCAAATTCAGAAGTTTCCATAAGTCTATTTTTAGATATGTTATCTTGGGCAAAATGCGATTGAGTCGCACGTTAATATTAAACAGGTAAACTTGTCATTTTCACTATCAGTATATCCTACAGTCAGTATCGATATTACTAAAAGTTTACGCGTGCATAACTATTGGGATCTTCAAATGAAAACCTGAATCACTTTTTAAAATCTACTCTAGGAAAATATAATCAAAACCGTATTAGATGAGAAAGTTGCTTTTTTATATAAAACGCTCCGTTACCCACGTTTTTCTGTTAGTTTTGCATGTAGGAGAGCCTCCCATTATCCAGAATAAAAACAGCCATCAGAGCACCAAGGGGCGAGGAACCGAGATGACAGTGAAAAATGGCATTCGCTGCAAGCTCGCCCGGGAAGTAGTTGGGAGATTTTAAATTACGCACTGGTTAACGTTCTATTTTTGCTTTCTCGCCAAATGTTATATTTTCTGACTTATTTAAAGCACGTAAGATCTTATTATTACATGAAGCTCAAAATTGAGCCATGTAAACCGAAACGTAAAATTAGACCAACGATAAAGAATGTTATTTTGTGAAACAACGAAATGTGTGGATGTTATAACCATAAATCTTTGAACAGTACCCTTTTTGCATGGTGAAAGAAAGTTTCTGTAATGCATAGTGGACACCACCCTATCATTTTTGTAAGCGATTAAAATATATATATTCTTTTCTTGAATGGTAACAAAATCATTAGACCTAATATTTATTTATTTTCTTCAACAGAGAAATTATCTCCTTTTACAGAAGGTTGCCAAAAACAAAGAAACACATAATATAATACAGTGAGACATAACACAGGTAGAACACATACACAAATATAATGTAATATAAATTACTAAACTATACTATAGAATAATGTAACACCCAATTAGCAATTTAGAAGCGCTTCACCCTAAACAATACAAAACAAGACCAAAAAAAAAAAAAAAAAGATGTCATTTTTATTCATATGCAGTGATATAATGCTAAGTATAACACTAAATCTGATAATTTATGTTATAAACACTTGTCTTAATATTCTTTTGTACTCACTGATTGAGATACGAAGATCAAGATTAGATTGCAATATAGATATTTTGTTGTACGCAAAGGACATTCTAAATAATGGTGAATTCTTGAATCTTTCTGTTTTAGGAATATGATAAGACATCAATTGTCGCAGTCTTAAGCCACATTTCCTTGCTTTGAAACATATCTTTTGGAGAAAAGTAGGGTTATCTATGATGCTAGTCATTGTTTTGTACAGAAATATTTGTTGTGTTATTTCCCTTCTATTAATAAGACTTTCATAATTAAACTCATTAAGTAGGTCATTGTATGGTAAGTTATTATAATATGATGGTACATTATACTTTTTGTAATACAAATATCTTAAAAATCTTCACAATATATTCAAACGACTTCGATTGTCTATAAGTTACATATTGTTTTCGTGCAAGAAAATCACTAGTCAACCCGAAACTTGAAAGTTTGCGTAATAAAATATTGTGATTAATTGAATCAAAAGCCTTAGCAAAATCAAGATAGATCATATGTATAGGTAATCGATTTTGGAATGCTGCATGAACATCTTGAACAAAATTAATTAAATTTGTTGTTGTTGACCTTCAAGGAATGAAACCATGTTGATTTTCATGTATGTAACATTTACTGTGGTTCCAGATTCTTCTGTACAATACTTGTTCTAATATTTTGGCGGGCGCACAGAGAATTACTACAGGTCTATAATTTTCTATTTAACAGTTGCTTCCTGACTTAAAAATTGGACAAACTCGAGTTGTTTTCCAGATATTCGCAAGATATTTTAGAACTAAATTGTATATACAGTAAAACAGAGTGGCTTCTTTAATATCTCTGCACATGCCTTTAGTAAATAGAGTGGAATTTTATCAGGACCACTAGCTCTCTTAGGTTTCAATATCTTTACAGCATCAAAATATTCTTTATCAGAAATTATATGATACATTCATTTTAACATCATCATGAATATCATATGAGCTTATACCTTTCGCATATACAGATTTGAAAAAAAAAAACGCAAAATATTTGCTACACTTTGACTTGTTTCTAATTTTCTATCTTCAAAAATCATAGTCTGTTTAGTACAGTTATATCTCCCTCTTCTATTTTGTATAAAGTTCCAGAAAGATCTTGTATTATTTTTAATATGTTCTTCGGTTTCTTTAACATACCTAGAATAAACCCTTCGTATCATTGTTTTAACTATTTTTCTTGTTTCTTTATATAACATGTTATTTTCTTCAATGCATTTCATGGATTTCCCAGTGTCCATACATTTCCTATAATGCTCTTTTAATTTTAATGTTTCTATAATCTCTTTTGTAAAACAACAGGGATATTTATTATTCCTGTAAAATTTTCTTTTTGGTATAGTTGAATCAAATACAAAGTTTATTCTATCATAAAATATATTAATAGCTGTTTCAACATCCTTTAATCTATATAGAGAACTCCAATCTGTATCACGCAGCATTTCATACAATTTTGGGAAAGTGAGGACTAAAAGTGGTAAACGTCGTAAGTGCCAAATGCGAAAGCGTTGGGAAATCGCAGCGTTCAGCACATCAGCCCGTACGAACGTTCACACTAGTGCCTTTTTACACGCCCTTTGAACTACTTAGAGGGCTACCAGCCACTTTTCACGTTTACCACATTATCAAGCATGGCACATTTCACAGGTTAACGTGGAAAACGGTGTTTGAATTCCTGTGGCACTTACAGCGTTTACCAATTTTAGTCTTCAATTAGCCTTACGAAAGTTAAAATCCAATACCACTTCATTTTTTATATTATTTCCTCTTTTTCTTAGATTTAATTTCATAATTAGAGCTGGATGGTGTACATATTCTTTAACAAGGGGTTGATCCTCTTTACTTACTACCATGGTAATATCTTCATTAGTTAGTACTAAATCTAATGTTATATTGTTAACCGCGGTGGCTCAGTCGGTAACGCGTCTGACTACCATGCTAAAGGTCCCGCGTTCGATCCCGGCCGGTTCAAATCCGGGAACTTTTCTAACGTTGGAAGCGGCTCCGGCGCCCACCCAGCGTCGAATGACATGGGTACCTGGGGGAAACCCCGGGGGGTAAAGGCGGTCAGGGGCGTGATGCTGATCACATCACCCCCACTCACGACCAGATCAAGAAAGTGTGGGGCGTTACCCCCACACCCCCTATACGCCTTCATGGCGTAGTGCTAAGCACAGGGGAACACTTTACCTTTTTAACATCATTAATAGAGTGTAAGGAGTACAAATTCAAAAAATTATCTAATGCTCTATAACAAGGCACGCCCTTCTTTTTGAAGTTCGTATGAAGAATCAAATTATTAATGGGAGATTGAAATCCCCTTGCAATTCTTCGTTATTTTCATAGAAATCATAAAATGCTGTGTACTTATCAATACCACTGTTTGGTGTGAAATATACGGTAACTATATAATAAACTACATTTTTTAAATTTACTTTGACACGTAAAGCATCAAAATTATCGTCTAGAATAATATTCTTCGACATAATATTTTGCTTAATTGCTATAAGTGTTCCACCACCTCTATTCCGATCTAACCTATCATGACCATAAATTCTAAAATTATCAGTAAATAACTCATTGCTATATACTCCTCAGAATTCGCCATTACATTAACTTCTCCACGTCTTCAATTGTTTTCAGTAATATTATATTTTGATCATCTTGATTTTTCTTTAGTTTGATATTCCCTACATAATCAACCCATATATAAGCATAGTTCTTAGCATTTCTAATTTGTCTGGCCTGACTGAATATACGCTTTCTATAGGGAGTTAAAGATTGATTAATATACACCATTTCATAACTTGAATAAACATATCTTTGTCCATACGACGAACAAATTTGACAACTATCCCACTTGACTTTTAATGGGGAAATTTCTTTAGCCTGTGACAAACATCTATCATGTCCTTTGTTATATTTATATCTAAGGCTAAAACGTCAAAGGTATTTTCATTGGTTGCTCAGAAACTCCTTGAATTTCTAAGATATTTCGCCTTCCATATTGGTCCAGTTCATCTAGATCCATCTTGGTTTCTTGAAGTTGTTTCGTTAATTTGATATTTTCTTGTGTTAATTGTTCAATTTTAGAAACACACATAGTACGTTTTTCGTCTTGTTTCTTCATTAATTATAAGTTCTCGTCTAATTTCTGATGAACATTATCTTTGGATTTACCAAGTTCGCGTTCCGTTTCAATATTTGTTTTCTTTAAGTTCATAAATTTCTCTTTCAAATCTCGGATCAGTTTGTAAATATCATCGAGAGGTAGCAAGTCTGTCTGCACCGTTTCTAGGTGTTGGTTTCCTCCTCTTCCTTTTTGCTACAAGGTTTACAACGCCATGTTTGCCCTATAGATTTTATGTCTTCGACATCAGTTTCTTTTAATTGGGCGCATTTTAAGTGACATAATTTCACACAGTCAATACATTGAACTTTCACTTCCTGTCTTCACACAGCTTTAGTACATTCGACACATTAACTCATTGCGATATCTCGAACGACTAGTGACTTCGCTCCACATAAATCTTTTTTGTGACTGGCAATACTGTTTGTTTGCATTCTGCGTATCTTACCGCAAAGGCAAATATTCACTGAATTGCTGGCTTAACTCATCATTCTAATGAATAATTTATATTCAGTGTGCATTAGTAATACTTACTGTTCTTACTCCGTGTGTTATCCATTGGATATTGAACTTCGATGCCTCTAAAATTAAGAGATATTCAGCTGTAATTTCGAGGTAACGATTGTAGAATACTATTGTAAAATACAGTGGCTCCATATCAAATGCTAGTGTTCAACTCGTGTTTTCTCGATCACCATAATCTGAAACAAAAAGCAAAGAAGCTGCAAGCACTAGTAGTTTTTTCTTGTGCCTAAGTCAATTAAGTTACATTAAGATCTCTGTTTACTTCTGAATAGAAAAAAACATTGCACATTACACACACACGCGTGGGGATGTGAGTGTGTTCATGATTAACAATTTAGTATCCACGACATTTACTTCAGGAGTAATTTTATTACCAACTGAAACTGTAGAAATAGCGTTCACATTTACTTTTTGTTTTTATTATTACCGCTGCCCTTTCGCAAGGATTGCCAAAAATCTTCAGATGTACATAAATCACCATTTGCTCAAAAAATGCCATTTCCTTTTTGATTAGGGCGAATTTCGGACCTTTTTTAAAGTGCATGGTGTGGAATGGACGGAAGTACCTGCAAGGAGATCACATTACTTCATGGCAGAATTCAACAGCATTAAATTCAACAGGTCAACTGTTGATTCACGCACAAGGGTGGTGGCTCAAAAGACACCCAGGTTATTTTTTTTTTTTTGCCAAATTTGATACAGTACTCCTTAAATGCAATTGACCGGACCGCGCAATCCATAATATTGAAAAAGAACGAACATAGTATAATTCAAACATTCTACCTCGAGCACGTTAACACAGAACACTCACAAATTCGGTTTCACGATTATAATGGCGAGGGGTTTATATGCAGAACGAGTCGAAACGAAACTAGATATCTCGAACAAGAACTCTCTTGCAAAAATAAACTCGCCCATAAAAATATTATTATTGTCTTGACCTTAAATTTTATTTTTTGTAACACAAACTGCGAACTAATAATTATTTTACACACACATAACTATCACAATTTACACATTTTTACATTGTTATTGGTAAACCCATGAATTAAAAGTCTTCTTAACTGAAACAACGTTACATTTTATTGACGATCTTTGCAAAGATAGAGACATCCCGACATCAACTCCAGAAGAACGAACACTTTCCTTACTTCCCTCAGCTGGATAGTTGCCCACTTCACATCTACGAGCGGAAACATTTCTTTCAACTTAGCAGATGATAGCTAGGGTCACGTGCACAAGTGTTTGTTTAGGTCTTGGACATCCCATGTGGACGAGATGTTCCGAGATCAGAGAGAATTATGAAGAGAAATATACTTTTCTGGCGGCGTATGCGGTGTCTTTGAAAGCATTCCTCCTGAAGAGGAATCCAAAGTTGATGCATGCAAGTGGCAAGTATTTTATTTACGATTAAGTGTTTATTGCTCATTGTCTTACCTTCATACTTAATTGGGTATCAGAAGAGACAATGTTTCTGATAATTCTTTACACAAATTTTTTAAGCGTGTTTCCTCGCAAATCTTTTTCTTGGATATATTTCAGACGTTCTTTGCATAATAGCTCTATGCAGCGCTTATAACGAACCTCTCTGCTGCACACATAAAAATGCAACCATTGGAATAATTTCATGTGACCAGATTGTGTATATCCCCATATAGCTACATCTTGTTGGTTGCAAGATGGTTGTTTAAGAGTTTGGACGCGTCTAAGTAATTATTATAAGCAAGGAATGCTTCCTTCATTTTCTTCAAAGAGATTGCCATTTTGTTGTTTAAATAGATGCAGTATAAATACGTATGTAAAACTTTAAACCCACGTGAACACTTGACAGGTTGTAATGATATTAATATTTGTATTTTGTTATTTAGTGTCGATTTCCTGCCACATTGGCTAATCGCGAAGATGAGGATGAGTGACGATTAGATTACATTGATGACTGAATACTAAAAATGAGCACTCATACCCAGATCGGGACTCGAACCCGGGAACGTCGGTGCTGAGATCAAACGTCGACCACTTATCACGCTCGACCAACTAGTAGACAGTAATACTGAAATGAAAATAACGAAATAAATATTACCTCATATTTATATTAGTTTCAATACTTTTTCAGAACATATATAACTCAGGGTAATAATTAGGGTGGAGTGAAAAAACTTTTATTTTTATTTTTATAAGCTAGACTAGGGAAAATGTGCCATTTGTCCATAGTAAGAATCCTGCAAAATCATATTATTTTCTGTCAACTCCTTGATCGCCCTTCACCTTATTGAAATAATTGGCATTTTAACCCTTTTTATGACTTTGTAGCCTGATTCAGTTTGATTTCAGCATGGCTTATTAAGTAGCGAATCTAAGCGAGCTGCTTATTGAAAAGGTTTTGGCCATCTTAAGCTTACCCATACATTGTATGGGATATCCTAAGGATAAAATTATGTCCCCAGGATATCCCACGGGGACATCCTGGGGATAGCGTGTGTTGTATAGTAGGGTGGAGTGGAAATTTTTATTTTTAGAAGCTAGACTATGGAAAATGTGCCATTTGCCCTATAGCTTACCTATACAACACACGTTATCCCCAGGATGTCCTTGGGATATCCTGGGGACATCATGTTATCCTCAGGATATCCCCATCCCCAGAACTTCCATTTTCAGAGAGATGGCAGTTACAAGAGATATTTGGCGCTCCACGAAACCTACCGACCAATACTCATGAAGAAATATACTCAAGTGCGACCAGACCTGAGGACGGACAATGGAAAATACCCATCATTTTTGGACATATCTCACAAACTGTGCTATGAAGTCGAGATCTGGGAAAGGACCTCACTTCCAACAGTAACTCACGCACAAGCGATTGAAAAACTCAGATGGTTCCACGACAATACCACACAATCCTAAAAGTCTACAAAGGGAAAAAGGATCAACCCAACTACCAACGGAGACTCTCGGACTTTCGCGACAGAGGTAACAGTCTGTTTGATCTCAGCAAATGCAAGTGCTTCGACATGGTTTCCAACTGCAAATGCGCGAAAGAATTCAAAGTTCCGGCAAAGGAACGTCATTTCCTTGAAGACCAGAGAGGACTAAAAAATATGATAATCAGCAGTGTAGATCAAGAGGAGACGTCAAAATTGAAGAAGAAAGCTGAAAGAGAGGAAGCCAATCTCGAACGAATGAAGAAGCAGACGACCGTTGAGAGTAAAGGTCAAGCCGATTCTGCCGACAGTGCCGAAGATGACACGTACCCGTCGGTCAGTGCCACTGGCGATGAGTACATTCCAGATACAGAATCAGTCAAGACTAAGCCAAAGCAGAATCGCCAATGTAAGAAAATGACAATCTCTCTACCTTCACTCGCTAAAGCTTGCGATCTGATTCGAGTCTCGGATGGATCGACTGCTGTATTAGCAACATCAGTTCTGCATGATCTTGGTCTCGTGTCGCCAATCGACCGATCTAAAGTAATCGATCAAAGCAAGATCCGCCGAGAACGCAGCAAAACTCGTAAGGAACTCCATCAGAATGATGACCAGTTTCACCACACTCACACTGGCATAATGCAGTATTCTTTGATGGCCACAAGGATCAAACTTTGACACAAGGTCTCGGCGACGACAACAAGTAACACAGAAAAACCCTCACGGAAGAACACATAAGCATCATCACAGACCCTGGATCTTCGTACTTCAGCCACACGACTCCGCCATCAGGCTCCAGCAAAGACATAGCTGAGTCAATAGTCGCTAGTTTCAAAGAGAGGAATGCGCAGACAGAGAACATTAAAGTTGTAGGGTGTCATGGCACAAATGTGAACACAAGACACACAGCGGGCGTTATCCTCCGACTGGAAGAAACCTTGGAGCGTCCTCTGCAGTAGCTGGTATGTCTGCTCCATGCCAATGAGCTGTCCCTGCGCCATCTATTCCAGGCACTCGATGGCACGACTACAGGCCCGCACGGATTCTGTGGAGATATCGGAAAGCGGCTAGTGACGTGTAGCGAACAGCCTGTCTCCTCATTTGCACCAGTGCAGCTGACCGAGTAACTGTCCAATGTTGACCCGAAGGAGTTGAGCACAGATCAGCGCTATCTAGTGGAAACATGCAATAGCATCGGCAAAGGTGAATGTAGCGTCAATCTGGTAATGCGAAACCCAGCTTGCCTGAATCACTCACGATGGATAACGACAGCCAATCGAATCCTCCGATTATATCTAAGCTGGTGACGTTCATCATTCGCGTATATGCTCCAACGTGGTTCGCCATAAAAGCCCACTGGCGACGCAAAGATGGAGCTAGACACCTTCACCAGATGCTCGTCGAGTGACGATACCTCAGCCCTAAGCACAAGAAGATCGTTGAACCCGTCATTCATTGCAATGCATACTTCGCTCACCCGGAGAATCTGCTCCTGGCCATGATGACGGACCATCGGCCACACATACGTGAGCTGGTCCGGCGACGAGTGATAAAGGCCAGAGCTGCAGCAGACCCCAGTGGACAAATACGGAGGTTTAAGGTTTCCGCAAAACTCAACTTCGACGCTGTGGAATACTTCGACGTGATCGACTGGGCCATCTGCCCTATCTCGGACCCTCCCGTAATCAAGGCAATGACGGACACTGAGCTCAGGGATCTCATCACGATGGTGGTGACTCCAACTCTCACCTTCTCAAAATTCCCCAACCACACACAGGCTGTGGAAAGACACGTGAAGATTGTGACCGAGGTGGCGAAAGCTGTTTGTGGACAGAAATCGCGAGATGGCTTCATCCGTGCACGCATCGCTTCTCGACATCTAATGCCGACGTTTGAGTTGAAACGTGACTTCTCTCACTTCACCTTGTAACTGTTTGTGGTATTTGATTGCATTAACTGAGTTTTAAGGTGACTAAACTGACTAATAGTCACTATTGACTGACTATATCGTTATATCGTTGTAATGTCGCTTAGTATTGCAAAATAAAAGGTTGCGAAGGGCAATCAAAATATTGTTCAAAATTCTTGAAATTTTTACACAGTGTTCTATTGATCTACTGACACCTTTTGTCATATCTAGCTCATTGAAATTAAAAAAAAATATTTTTAAGCCCATTTTCACTCCACCCTAGTAAACATGCTCCTACATATTAGAGATTTATAAGTTAGGATCTATGTTGCTGCTATGCTGTTATATATTGCAGTCTCGGTGGCAGAGTTCGTTGAATGGTCGATTAACGAACACGCCACGGGAGGTTCCGGGTTCGAGTCCCAGCCTGCGCCTGAGTGTTTCTTTGTGTATTCCTTCATCAATTTCATCTGATCATCATTCATTCTCATAGCTGCGAATGGCATAAAAGACAAAAAATATGAAAAATATAAATATACAATGTACATTAGGATTATACAGATTGTCCCAGAATATGTATACGCACTTTTAGAGGCCGTATCTCACTTTTATTTCATTCCTATGAAGATGTAACTGGTTTCACATAGACAAATAGGTCCAAGTTTTGAGGAAATTACTGTCCTAAAATGATACCGTAAGTTCGATAATTTAAGTGAAGCGCAAAATCAGTTTAGAAGGGAGTTCCAAGAAGGTCCAGCAAGGCGACTCACTATTTTTTTGAATTAGATAAAATTTTGAAGCAGTTTGGACTTCTTAAGATGTGAACACAGCGTTGACTGAGAATACCTACAATCTCCACAAGATAAAATAACCTACTGGAAACTTTCAGACAGTCTCTTTAATAAAAAAACAGCCCATGGATAGCTCAAGCACATGGATTGAATTAATCACTCCATGCATTAAAACAAATCAGTAATGAGAAGGATCTTTATTTCTAGCCTACCTATAAAGTGCTGGCCTATTTTGATGAAAATCTGCTGATCAAAGGAAATGGGAGAAAGGTAGCACTGGACACCCTCTGAGTTCACCATATCTCACACAACTGGTTTCGTTATGAAGACAAATGATAGATGACGTTTATGGCATAAAACTGGAAAATAACTGAATTGAAAGAAGTACTTGAAAGAGAATGGGCTCAAAAAAAATATTCCTCATGTTTTTGGTTTATTATGAGCAGTGTCTGGAGAAGAATAACCATCAGTTCGATCATCTTCAATAACTTAAAGAATTCTATATTTATCTCCTTTAATTTAGATAATGAAAATTGGAAATTTCTTAATAAACCTTGTCTTTATAATTATTCAAATTGCGTAAACATTTTTGGGACACCCTGTAGTCATGATTAGCTTAATATCTATGAATATTTCGGTTTAAAAGATAGACTTCTGTTGTCTGATATTGTCCCACTTTTTATGTGTTTGTGTGTTTCATCCATTTTATTTTCCTTTTAATATTAAGTTCAAGAAGCTGTTGGCAGGCGAACATATTTCTACTCCTTATATTACAATAAATAAAGCTATGAAGGGAGATTATGTTGTTCATCTCGGTACAGAACTGAACAATACTCAACTCGTAACTTAATGCTATAAATCGTTTTCGACTGCTACTAGGAAAACTCATTGAGAACTCTAGACGAACAGAGCACAGGATTGATGAAAATGTGTATATATCTGCACATTTTCATGCATTTGGTATGCATCGTCTGAATTTCAGTGTCACGATCAAGGAAGCATCGAAATCAGCATCGTAGCATTTTGGTTAACCACGCTTAAAACACCGAAACATGTGACTTTAAGAATCTGTAACAGGTCACATTTCGAACCACGAACTAATTCTTGTTTATCTGCTGCAAAAATATGTACGTCTCAGGTCAGGGGAAATGCTTCTTCAAAAATAGTTCCTAGGGTAAATATTTTGATTTGAGATATTTCGTTGAGGCTGGAAGTCTGAAACTGTTGGTTAAGTTACGAGGCGATGATTGAGCGTTGCAAGGTAGCATCGGTTGTGGGCTATTTTTACTTACGCCCGTTCAAAGGTGTTCGCAATGCTCTCTTGACATTGAAAAATTGGCGGTGGCCAGCTTTGTGCAATGCAAAGGAAATGTTAATCTGAAGTCGAACGTCTTGGGACTTCTTTGTCATATTGAAATTTCATAAATATTATTATTAAACAGCAGATATCTGTATAAATATAACTCTGAAGTGCATCGTTCTTTCTTTCGTCTTCCACAATAGAATTCGTACTACAAAATTGTTGTAAATTTTGTTTGTAAATGTACACACAGAAAACTAAATGCATCGAATCTATTTGATGCACCAAGGACATATTAACTGTCAGGGGTGTCCAGAGAGGGGATTCGTGATGCACCTGAGTCATGGGAATTTTTTTTTGGGGGTGGACAAGATTTTATACCAATTCTATATATCTTCACACAAAAATGGGGGGATCGTTTCTTTGATTTACTTGTTATTGATTTTTAGTTATGGTTATTATGTACAGTTTTTCTACATACCTGTGGGTGATCGCTGCGATGGGGTTGAAATGAAACACCACCTCTTATGCCTTTAGAATCGGTTTGAAAAGGGGGGTGGACATGTTGTTTGCATTAATACAAGGTTAGTCAAGCAGACAAACTGTTAAGAATAAGGTTCAATACGCTAACAATGGCAGTGAGCGTTTCATGTTAGCAAACATGAAAGCCTAAAGTAATGTACCTAAACTAAACATATATTGCTAAAATATGTCTTTATTATATTGTTCCGCAAATTTTGTCTGACTAAAATAATTTGAGTAAATAATTCGGCATAAAGGGGGGCAAGGAGAATGTTCTACTTTCTTGGGGGGAGTGCGTCATAGGCCTTGGGGGGATGAGCACCCCTGCTAAATGATGCACTAAAATGTCTTTTTTGACTTTTGCCAAGAATCAGGTTTTTCAATTTGATATATTTTTGTCATTTGTAAAGGTAACGCCAAAGTGCATCATATAATGCAAGTGAGTATTTCTTTCTATGTCTCTCTGTACTTGCATCAATTGGTGCGTTTGTGATGCATCTTCCTACATCTTTCTTGATAATGCAATTAAACAGTTGTTCTTAGCTATAGACTTGACGCATCTTTTGTTTCAACGGGTGCATTTACCTTTCTGTGTATAGAGATTTGAAAATATCAGCAGAATATAACAACTTACAGAAAATTATTAGTTCGTCCGCTATATTGTAAAGTAGATGCCACTCTGTCAAACTTGAGTAATTCAAGATGGCGTCCAATATGGCGGACTTTCCAGTCAATGACCTATATCTCAATAACTTATAATCGTAAACAGAAAATGTTTTTTAGTCTTGATCCTCATTGGATGGACTGCGAAAAATATTCTGTTTAGTTTTTCACTAATATCAGTGGTTTTACCTTAATTTAAAAAATACTCTTTAAAATATGTAATTTTTCTACTTTTTGCCTTGTAACTTTTGAATAAATAAAATGACAGGAAATTGTCTGGAATAAAAGTGGTAGCCCAATTCATAAGCTTTAAAACTATATAAGTTTTAATGCATTTGAATGAAAAATACGCAATAAAATGTGTCCCAAAATGGAGGATAGTACCAAAAAGGTGCGTCTTTATTGCAGGCCGGCGGCTAAGCCCCGAATCATTGACTTTTTTTATAAAAGCAAGAGACTTAGTAAGATAATATCATTAAAGCTATTTTCAGTCGAGTAGCCAATCGATATCTGCACCCTGACGGCCGCCATCTTGAAAATGATCCGCCATATTGGATATTATTTTATTTGAAATATCTCGGGAACGGCGTCACCTTTCAACGTCCGGTTTTCTCAGAAATGTTACAAATAATGTAAACTTTCATAATAAATATATTTTTTAAGAAATAAGAAATAGAAGTTTTGCAGAAAAACTACAAAACACTTTAGAGAATAACTGCGAGTTGAAAGTCTTAATTCACGAATCAAACAATAGTATTTTATATTTTGTAAAATTACGGTGTGTTTCTTAGAAGTCTTTATATGAACTGAACCCCTATTTTTTTAGATTATAAATTTACCTTAAATAATATTTTAAGAGAAGTACAATTTACAAACAAGTCAACACAATTTCTGAAGAAAAAGGAGTCATTGAAATGTGTACAGTACTAAATTGTTTGAATGATTTGCTTTATTTTACTTCGCTTTTCTGCCACTTTTGGCTAATTGCGAAGATGGGGATAAGTGATGATATGATGAAATTGATGAATGGACACTCCAAAACATCCATGGCCAAGCCGGGATTCGAACCCGAGACCCCTGGCGTCAAAGCACGATGTGATAACCACTCCGCCACGGTGGCCGGTAGTATTAAATTGTTGTAATATTTGAAAGAAGGAAGACACATTTTCATTGTAATTCATGATACAAAACTAGTGAAAATTGTGTACTGAATTTGTTTGATATGAATCACTCCTTGGATTTTTTTACCCTCTATGATCATGTCTTCATATCCTTCACATTTGGATAATGTACAGAGTTTCCACATCAGGTTATCCCTGATTTTAAATTTCAATTGTAAGGAAACTCTTCGACATTGAACCTTGCTCTTTGTGCCATTAAGTAAAGCAACTAAAAAAGTTTTTTAGTGCACTTCTCCGTGGGCTGCTTTCGTAACCCTCAAAATGTCTAGCCGATACTCGATCTCGACTCATGTGCGCACTAGCATGTCAGGGGTAATAGAGTTGATGGCATTTTCAACTCTCCTGCGGAGATACGAAGGTCACATACAGGTGAAGTGTAGACTGTGTTTTACATAACCCCACAAAAATAAATCCAGAGGATGTCCGGTGATCTCAGTAGCCACCTAATTGGTCCATCGCGTCCTATCCATCGCTGTGGGGACGTTCTGTCCAGAATCTCACGAACATCCACCAAACTCCAGTGCGTTGGTGCATCATCATGCTGGAAGATCACATTTGGCTACAGAGGAAGGAGCTGAGGGACAGCAATTAAGGTTTGGCATGACAAGTTCCTAGCCATTGGGCGTGCTAACCGACAGTCAGGTTCTGGCAGAAAACGCACGTCTGATGAAACGATGGAGAGAAGCCCGTAAAAGTCAGTTCGCAGAGCGTCACGAAAGCTGGAAATCCCACTCTCAACAGTTCACAAGGTGCTGCATAAACGTTTTTGTTTGTATCCATACAAGATGCAGATTGTTCAGGCGCTGCAGCCACAATACAGACCACAAAGAGATCAATTTGCTATTGAGATACTGAAGCAAAACCCAGACAACCCGAACCCTAGTGTTCGGAAACATGTCAGGAAAAGCAAAAAGGTGAATGTGTGGTGTGCACTGAGTAAAGCAAGAATTGTCTGACCTTTTTTCTTCATCGAGCAAGCAGTAACAGGGAACTGTTATTTGGACATGCTTGAACAATTTGCTGTCCCTCGGCACCTTCCTTTGTAACCAAATGTGATCTTCCAACAGGATGGTGCACCAACGCACTTTAGTTTGGTAGTTCGTGAGTTTCTGGACAGAACATCCCTTCAGCGATGGATAGGACGCGATGGACCAATCAGGTGGCTATTGCGATCTCCGGACATAACCCCCCACCCTCTGGATTTCTTGTGGGGTTATGTAAAACACGGTCTACACTTCACCTGTATGTGACCTTCGTATCTCTGCAGGAGAGTTGAAAATGCCATCAACTCCATCACTCCTGATATGCTAGTGCGCACATGATTCGAGATCAAGTATCGACTAGACGTTTTGAAGGTTACGAAAGAAGCCCACGTAGAAATGCACTAAATTAAAAAAATGGAGGAAGTCTCTACGTCGAAGAGTTTCCTCACAATTGTAATTTTAAATTAGGGATATCTCATGTGGACACCCTGTACATTATCAAAGTGTGAAGGATATGAAGACCTGATTAAAGAAGGAAAAAGATACAGATAAAAAGAATTGGTAGACAATTTTTACTCCTTTTCTATCATGAATTACAATATACATGTGTTTTTCTTCCAAATAATATCTACAACAATTTAATACTGTATAAATTCCAATGACTCCTTTTTTTCAGAAATCATGTTGAGTTGTATGTAAATTGAATTTCTCTTAAAATGTCATTGAAGGTAAATTCATAAATCTAAAAAAATAGGGATTGAGTTCATCTGAAGACTTCTAATCAGCACTTCGTAATTTTACGAAATATAAAATACTATTGTTTTGTTCGAGAATTATTTAAACTTTCAACTCGCAGTTATTCTCTTAAAATGTTTTTGAGGTAAATTTATAAATCTAAAAAAATATGGGTTCAGTTCATATAAAGACTTCCAAGAAACACTTCGAAATTTTACAAAATATAAAATACTATTGTTTGGTTCGAGAATTATTTAAACTTTCAACTCGCAGTTATTCTCTTAAAATGTTTTTGAGGTAAATTTATAAATCTAAAAAAATATGGGTTCAGTTCATATAAAGACTTCCAAGAAACACTTCGAAATTTTACAAAATATAAAATACTATTGTTTGGTTCGAGAATTATTTAAACTTTCAACTCGCAGTTATTCTCTTAAAATGTTTTTGAGGTAAATTTATAAATCTAAAAAAATATGGGTTCAGTTCATATAAAGACTTCCAAGAAACACTTCGAAATTTTACAAAATATAAAATACTATTGTTTGGTTCGAGAATTATTAAGACTTTCAACTCGCAGTTATTCTCTTAAAATGTTTTGAGTTTCTCTGCAGAACTTCTATTTCTTATTTCTCAAAAATATATTTATTATGAAATTTACACTATTTGTAACATTTCTGAGGAAACTGTACGTTGATAGGGGATACCGTTCCCGACAGGCCCGTACCCAGGATTTTTTTGAGGGGGTGGCCAAGCCCGAAACCTTGGTTATATATATAAAATTGTCATGAAATATATGTCAATTATGAAATAATTAATTAATACATATATATATATATATATATTTATAAACATATATAAACAAATTAATTTGCTACATTTATAAACTAGAAAATTAATTCCTTTAACGACTGGTTCAAAATATCAAGAAATTAAAAGATAGGTGAAATGTTTTTAATAAGTGTTAGATATTATTTAATTATTGCTTTTTATTAAAAATGATAATTACATTTTCATACCTTTATGGTGTTATGTTTTTATAATGGTCTCTCAAAAGGAAACGTTTCCTTATCAGAGTTGTAGCTAGAGATTTCAGCACACAGGACGAGAATGATTTTCGCACCCCGTGCATCGAATGTGAACTCTATGTAGCTGGCATAATTAAGCATTGTAGAAATTTTATGTAAAAAGGTAAAAAAAAAAAGGTAAAGTGCTCCCCTGTGCATAGCACCACGCCATGAAGGCGTATAGGGGGTGTGGGGGTAACGCCCCACACTTTCTTGATCCGGTCATGAGTGGGGGTGATGTGATCAGCATCACGCCCCTGACCGCCTTTACCCCCCAGGGTTTCCCCCAGGTACCCATGTTATTCGACGCTGGGTGGGCGCCGGGGCCGCTTCCAACCTTAGAAAAGTTCCCGGATTTGAACCGGCCGGGGATCGAACCCGGGACCTTGAGCATGGTAGTCAGACGCGTTACCGACTGAGCCACCGCGGCCACTCAGAAATTTTATGTACTTACTCTTTTCCGTTGAATCCGATGAAAAGAAAACTTAGCATTCAAGAAATGTGGCTAACAAAAGGACAGTCGGTTTTGCATCCCACACCATCTTCATTGAAGCAGTATGTGTGATTGTTCTCATCTCCAAAATCGATTGCAAATTAGAGATATCTAGGTGGAGGGACAAAAAATGAGAAACTTTAAGAAGACATTAGTTTCCTATTAAATTAACATGTAAATGCTATGTTTTATTATCGACGAAAGGAGGTGAGAAATGTAGCGGAAATGACAGGTCGGCCTAATTTCTATGTTCCAGGGGCCTAGGGTGACAATGACAACCACCTCCGCAGCTACGGCTCCATTTCTTACTAGTCCAATTTGATATAATTTTAAAATCTTATCTATGACTGTAGAAGTATGTTTTTACCCCATGGTGTTACCAGCCCTAAAGAGAGGCAGAGAGAGAGAGAGAGAGAGAGAGAGAGAGAGAGAGAGAGAGAGAGAGAAAGAGAACAAGAGATGTAGCAACATTCACACACAGGCTGACATCATTCTTTGTTATTCCTTCTTTGTATGTGTTTATGATGTTATTCTTAGTAAAGTATGTTTGAAGTCCAAACTAATTGCTTATCTTTGTTGTTATAACACAAACTCTTACCCTCGGAAAATTTTAATGGGGGAAAAATTTTAATAGAACAAGATCGTTGGGTGGAAGGTGGGAGATCCCCTTTCCGCCATGGTAATTCGTACCCTGAATGTGACCATCAAAGCTACGGAATTATCCTTAGAATGAAGAACATGTCTGAATGTGAATTAACCACAAAAAGAGAACATTTTCTCATTAAGACTGCAGTTTCGAAAAAAGTCACAACAGGGAATAAATATGGTGAACTGTCCCGACCAAATTGGAACATTTAGTAGCTTCGCATAAATGGTTATAAAACAAATATTACTAAATATAGTAGCTCCAGGCTTCTGGAGTCTGCCTCTCTCCAGAGACAACCCATTCATTTATGCAAGAAGAAAATCTAAATTCTTGCAATATCTTAAAAATTATCCATATTATTTTTGTAGGTTTGCATCAAAATATGTAATGGCTCGAGGGGAGCCATGCCCCCTTGCCCCCCCCCCAACTGGGTACGGGCCTGGTTCCCTAGATATATCAAATATGAAAATATCCAATATGGCGGATTATTTTCAAGATGGCGGCTGTCAGGGTGCAGATATCGATTGGCTACTCGACTGAAAATAGCTTTAATGATATTATCTTACTAAGTCTCTTGCTTTTATAAAAAAGTCAATGATTCGGGGCTTAGCCGCCGGCCTGCAATAAAGACGCACCTTTTTGGTACTATCCTCCATTTTGGGACACATTTTATTGCGTATTTCTCATTCAAATGCATTAAAACTTATATTGTTTTAAAGCTTATGAATTGGGCTACCACTTTTATTCCAGACAATTTCCTGTCATTTTATTTATTCAAAAGTTACAAGGCAAAAAGTAGAAAAATTACATATTTTAAAGAGTATTTTTTAAATTAAGGTAAAACCACTGATATTAGCAAGAAACTAAACAGAATCTTTTTCGTGGTTCATGCAATGAGGATCAAGACTAAAAAAACATTTTCTGTTTACGATTATAAGTTATTGAGATATAGGTCATTAACTGAAAAGTCCGCCATATTGGACGCCATCTTGAATTACTCAAATTGCTCAAGATTGACAGAGTGGCATCTATCGGATCTGAAATGTACATAACGTAAGCTTTAAAAAACAGTCAATACATTTTATTCATACCTCAAATCCAGCTTTTTACTTTGGCACCCGAACTAATATTATTGGAGCATTAGCTCAAAAGCTGTAGATTTACGGCAACTAGGTCGCTTGTCCTCATCTCCCCCAGCCCCTCTTAAACCACATTCTTCATTATAAAGTTTTCATTGGTAAAATATAGCACAAGTCATTTCTTAAAATTGCTGCGATTCTCGTTTAGTAGAGTCTGAATAATCTAGGCTGGACAGAGATTTGAAAATATGAACAAAATTGGGAGCGCTTGCAACATAGGAACATGGGATGTTTGGCTGCCATCTTGGAACATTTTGTTCGATTATGATGATATTCAATATCTGGCTAACCTGATGAAGATTCCTGAATAATATAAACTATATTGATGAATATATTTAAATATATGGTAGTTATGGAACTCTGAAAATTGATAATTGGTTCTCACTTCCTATTTACGCACTTTATTTTAAAGGTTTCATTGCAGAATTGTACCCTAACAAATACTCTAAAAATCCTGTAAGTTTAATTCTTTAGCCATGGTGGAGTGGTTAGCACATCGCGCTACAACGCCAGTGGTCCCGGGTTCGAATCCCGGCCTGGGCATGGATGTTTGTGAGTGTCCTTTCATCAATTTCATCACTCTTCCCCATCTTCGCAAATTAGACAAAACTGGCACAAAAAAGTGAAGTGAAATAATGCAAATCAATCAATCAAAAAAATATTTCTTTACACTCCAATAATGTACTGTAGTCAGAGGTTTGAAAAGATGTATAGTTCAATATAGCTCCTAATAAAGGGAAAATCTGTTCTGTTTTTATATTTCCCATCCTGAAATGTGGGGACCGTTTTTCCTCTCAAATAAAATACTAGACCAGTTCATTGGGATGCTTACATGTGATAAGCATTTCCACAGTAAGGTTTATAATTGACGCCAGTTAACGTGGTCCCTCCTAAACCAAGCTTCATATTTGAATGGTTTTATTCTCACATGTGTAGTGTTGGTGCTGCCGTAAACGTTAGCAAATACGTTTAGTTTAAGTCCACGTTTTGCTGAGATAAGTTAAACAGGGCTGAACCTACAGTTTAAATTTGGATCCGAGCCACTGTACGCTTTGCCTCCACCGACAATTACTAATAATGCAATGTACAGTCACTGGTAAAAGAAATGGAACATAAAGATCCTGAACTACTCGCTTCCGTGCAAGGCGTTATGTATGTTGCCTAACTCTACGGCGGTGGTAGCAGTTGCCGTTGAAAATTTGCTACTAAAATCCACCCATTACCTTAGAGTTAGGCAGCACACATAACACCTTGCAGGGAAGTGAGAGAATTTCAGGATCTAGGTGTAAAAGTTTTATTGCCGGTGACCGTATAAAGAGTTTCGAATATGCTAATAAATGGTCAAAATCCAGGACATTTTGAAAGGTACATATCTCTCTATCGATTTCGGTTATGTCAGGATACTTTTCTACCTCTTGGGTTTATCGCGACTACGTATTATGATGGATGATGAACTTATGAAGTATACGATGAGACAATACCTTACCAAAGGTTCGAAACCGGAACCTCTGGCTTTGTAGCTTTTCGCTGACCACTTCGCCACGGAGGTTGGCGAGCAGTGTATATAGGCTATGTGCGTATAATATAAATCCGTGTGTTTCAGATGTCGAGGTTCACGCAAAGAACATGGTTCGACACTCTGAGGGTCTCTTCTCCACAAGACTTTTATTTTCCAAATGAAAATACACAAATAAAGTACTATGATACAAGGCATAAACTCCTAAGTTTACGTCACATAGTTGTACCTTTTTACGACGATGAAGTGAACAGAACAGAACGAAAATGTCCATGCGTTACCAAAGATTTGAACCTAGGACTAGATTTGTAGTGAGCTACTGTAGATATTTTGCTACTACACGGGAAAAAGTATCAAAAATAATTAGTACCTGAAAATCGACAAATACAGAGAACGTGAGGATGATACTGTAAGGACTGGAAGAAAGTAACGAAAAGAAGTAGTTCAAAGTTATAAATAGTTATGTGTAAATGCCAGTATATCTTGTTCATACGACTGAATTTTGCTAGAGCGTGTATTATTCGAGCATCAAAATTCAAAGGCATCATATTATCTGTTAAACTTGGTATTTGCTGATCTCTAAATCTATCAGGTATATACGTTTCGCCATAAATACAACAATTACATTACATTACATTAATGTTTGAAGGGTTAGGAGTAGATATACAAAAGTGAACGTAAACATGGATGCACGAGATTCCAAATAGAACTCGTTTATATTCCGCGTTAATAGACACACGCATATATACATATAATGGTGGAAAATATGAACATTATTTCCTCCGTAAATTCTTGAATATTGTACTAACATATGTCTCTTTCATATTTATAAAATGTAAATAGGCCATTTTTAGTTTTTGAGGCTTTATATTTCTGGTGTAAAAGATTCGTGTCTACGAACAATGAATTTACGTGCTCATATGCCAGGCCGCTCTGTGACGAAGGACCACACCCTAGTTGAAACATGGGCCACTTTAATGAATAACAAAATGCTATCATGCAACTTGATTTTGTTTCGCTTTCTCGGTGCCTTAGAAAACGTTGACTGACAATAGGGAATAGAATCAGTGCAAAATAAATTATTTCTACACGATAACAACACGAAAAGACAGTATTAAATGTGAAATCTTTCCAAATCCATTTTTTCTTAGAGATGGAAAACGTTTGGATTATATTGTTTGGATTTATATTTCGGTTATTTTCAAGGTCAATGTATCAAATGAACGTAGCTTCTTTCACCAACTTTATTGTAACGTTTCATCTAATACCGCCATTTCAGTTAAAATATGCAAGTACAAATATTCGACGTAAAATAGCTACTGTTGACACTGCACTTTTATTTTCTTATGTCAATTTAATAGCGACAATCAAGATGAATGATGAATTTATTAAATATATGAGAATAACTCAGGCCTGGAATCTAACTCAGAACCTTCGTTGGCTAGATTATGAGGCGAGCACTTCACCATAGAGCCGACTTAGTTTTATATTAAGTGTTGAATACATTTTCATTAGAATCAGGGAAGTGCAAATGTTATGTTTTATGTTTACACGAGACTGCGATTTGAAATAAGAGACCTACTTCACATGAAGCACATACATGCCGCCCTTGTCAAGGAGTAAAAATAGATAATTTCCTAGGAACTGGTGTTCTTCACTTTCGTAATAATTACTTCCAAGTTACACAACTTTTCAGCGCAAAAGGCACTTGGTCTTACAACTTAAACACTTACACTTGCACAGTTCAATCTTTTTCGTAAAATAAACGCGTCATTTGCACTTACGGTGCCCCAAAGTTTATGTGTCTTGCTGCTCAAGATATAAATGTTTTGCGGTTGAAGTTGATTTAATGTATGACGTCCGCAGTAAACTGTTGGCCAAACCTTGTAACTGTTAAAAACGGGGGGAAAGTCTTTGCGATTGTTAGCTTAACCAAAGAGCCGTTTCCACCCACGCTTTGGTCGCAAGAAATTCCGATGGGGCACCGAATTGGGTCAGTTAAAGCAATGCTTTAAACTTTGCAAGGAATGTGATTGCATTTACACCGCACACAAACTGCCTTGATACGATTATGGAACTTCATCGGGTCGTTGGCTCTAAGTTCGTAAACCTTGAATTTGATGAATCCCCATGCGAAGAAGTCCGAAGGGGATTAGGCCCGGTGACTGAGGTTTCCAATTATTGGTGACCCCTACCGATCCATCTTCCATGAAGTGTGTTATTCGCGTAAGCACGAACAGTGAACGCATAATAATGCTCGTCTGTTCAAGATAAAGGAGGGAGAATGTCGGCGACTGAACCCAGGTGACAGTTACATTTTTAGTTAAGAAATTGATTTAAATTCATATATTTTAAACTTAATTTGAATGTAGAATGTGAAAACGAAATGTTCATTATAAAGCTGTACGATTTGTATTATATTTATTAATAGTGTTGCTATCTCAGATAAATTTTAACTACTTTCAGAATGAAAAGTGGCCATTTACCAATGACGTATTAATAAATATTTGATACCTAAGTAATACAGTCTGATCCTAAAACTTAGTTTACAATTATGTATAAATATAATCTGGTATATATATATATATTTTACTGTGCGAATTAAATATGAACAATTATTCGGTTTTGTCAATGAACAAATAGTAAGTAATTTTCTTAAAAAATCCTTCGTCGCCTTGTGATCAAGGAGTCTCGGGTTCGATACCCGGTGGAAGCACATAGTGGTTCGGATCCTATTTTAAACTGTATGTCCTGTCGCGATTAGCCTTAATGTGCATAAAGTGGACTTAGAACACTAACTCAAACTTCTGAAAAATCTTCAGTCGCAAGTCGTTACGTTTGTCTGAGAAATATCTGGATAATAATTACATCAGGATAATTTGGATAACTGATATCTGGATATTTATTATTTTTGTATTCTAAAACCTAATTATTTGAATGACCGAAATTCATTTGGCAGATATATGAAGCTTGTATATTTTGCTCTCCAAATTGATGTTGGCTCTTATCTATCCTTACATCTGTCACTGCAGATATTGGAAGATCAATCAACAAAATGTTCTTAGTAGTTGTCAATCGTATTTATACAGTCACCGACAGTTCTGTGTTCTAACAGACTCATTGACTGTCAATGGTATCATTACAACCCAGAAGTGTCAGTGACTGTACATAGATCTGAGGTTCTTTTGTTATCTGTAAAGCAGAATGTACTCTATTATCTGTACAACCATTAGCTGGTGATTATCTGGATACTAGTCAAAAAAGAAGTTTCTGCACATCAATCTACCGAACTATCCTAATTCACTCCATTCGGAAACCTTTCATTTGAATAATCCGAATAGCCATTTTCTTAAAACAGGGTTGCTTTTCATCAACATTCCAAACCAAAAAACATTATTGTTCGAAATTTTGGACCATGTTGCCCTTCCGAAGTGACAAGTTCAGTGTTATCTTCTATTGTTGTCAGCATAGGATCCATCACTTTCCGTCTTGGCCAACAATGGAATTATGAACAAAAAGTTGTGTATTACCAATAGTAAGGAGAACCTTCCAGAAATTACCAAGAATTATTTTCTGAAATAACAAAGTTTTAACCAAAAATTCGATCTGGGGTTAGTCCCTGACCCCCACCAATGGTACACGACTGTTAAATGTCAACGTTTTAATTATAATAGATGGTAACTTTAGGGATGAGAGAATGAGAAATGAATTTATATTATGAAAACTGTCATTAGTAAAATAATAATGTCCTGTATCAAACAAAACAAAATCTAAATAAAAATAAACTTATGCCGTTCTGGTTTCTCAGTTCACATGAAATCGCATTGTTTTTGATGTGATTTATTTTTTACTTCCTTGTGACTACGTGATATTTATAAAGTGGAATCTTAAAAAGGGATTCATTAATATTCTAACACATCCAAACAATCCATAGTTATTGAGGACAATACGAACACCACACGCTATGCATTCGTCTGCTGTTCCATTTCTAAATTGGACGACAAAATTCATTGTTTGAAATAATTCGAAACATGAACTTATCGCTGTTCGATGTTGATCTATCCTCAAGGGAAATGAAGCAAAGATAGATTTTCACGTTAGGAGAGAAAATGCCTTAAAATAAATCTTTCACTCAGTTTCAAAGAAGTTTATTACCAGCGGATATAAAACTGGCTCATGATGCCCACAACTTATAGGATCATTAGCATCGAATTTCTACAATTCCCCTGGCTACTAATTAAGACTTGGTGGAGCTTGTTACTTACTGCGATCAAAATTGATCGAGAATGTTGTCATAGTTTTTAGGTGAAATTTAAATGTAAGAGAATATGACGTTGAATGGAAATAGTGCCTTCGCTTTTCTTGCATACCGAAGCATTACAATTAAAGTTTTGAGTCAAAAAGTTGATATGAACAGTAGCTATTATAAAAAAAAAAGTCTTCAAAAGAACATGACAAAAAAGTTAGTGTAGAGCTGTGCTAAATATGATGCAATAATCAAGATATGTTACAAAAATTAAATAAAGTTTTACAGCTCGATATCATATTTTTAACTTTTCAAATGTATTCTTTACTGAATGAGATGCTGTATTGTGTCAAATGGTAAACGTGGTTTGAATCCCACTTTACACTTTAGATCCAGTCCCGATTAGAATACCTAACCATAAGATGGACTTGAAAACAAATCCTCGCCAAGCGTTGCAATGAAAAATATATGTGTGCTATCGTAAATACTTGAAAAACATTGGACGAATGAGAAACAGTAAATGGCATCTCAGCAACGTTCACAAGGTTATATGCAAGTTGGTATTTGAAGGGGGTGAAGGGTTACTCATCGGTTACTGCATTTTCCATTTGACTGTAAATTTTTGGAACTTGGGGAGAAACTTTATGTATAATTTATATATAATGTCGATGGCTCAAGAGCACCTATTGGAATCCCCCCCCCCCAATGGGACTTGTCAATACCATACACCGAACTCGTTGGGAGAGAAGTTAGCACAGCACGCTACAACTACAGGCGTCCAGGGTTAGAATCTCAGCCTGGGCATGGACGTTCTTTGTGGCTGTCCCTGCATCAATTTCATCACATCATCACGCAAATCATTGTCGCGATTAGCAAAGAGTGCAAAAAAAGTTACGCTAAATAACAAAAGTCAAATCAGATCAAATGCCACAAACATGTATACATAATTTTCTTATTTACAAGCAGGAAACACACTCTTACATTAAGATATTCTTATAATCGACCATGTGCATGCATGTAAATGTTAATGTTAGAAGATTTAATGTACGGAGAATTGATATCAATTAAAGAAAAGGCTGTATGCCACAACTGTTTCTTTCAACGAGGCGTGAAAAGATACTAACAAAATATTTCTTTAAATAGGATTGCAACTTTTCCACGGACTTGTTTTGAACTGAATCCAAAACATAATTGCTTTTTCGATACGACAGTCAAAATTAGTAGATTTTCAGCCGGGGAAAAAAATTTTAAGAAATCTCCTCAAGGAGAAATTCGTGAAGTCGAAACTGGCAAATTGTCAGCAGAGGGTAAAAGAAACGAAACCGGAGCAACTTTATCTTGGTCACCGTTCTCATGGCCGTTTTCCCTTTGTGACGTCACCTTCAAAATCAGCGCAAGATAGTCGTCTCTACTAGTTTATTTCCCTACCGTTACGACCCTTCGTCAGAAGGCCTTTCTATTTTACGGCCATTTCTACGCTTAGTGGCAGATGCTCCTATCGGGGATCTGCTTGCACAACACGTAGACAAAGGAAGAGGAAGGATGCGACCGATAACCAACGGCGATCTCACGTAACAGGTTGAGATCAATTCCAGCAGCGCTTCCAGTGGCCGGTCTCCAGCCATCATGGCGGGGATTAATAATGCTTTTATGGAGGCTCTTATATCGCTGATCGAGGATGGCAATTGCGAGCGCTCTGCAATGTTACGGCAAATGAAATGCTCATGGAAAATGGCACCATTAATATTCCACCTATTCAGTTTACGACGGAGGCCCGCTTTCATTTCAAAACATGCTAGTACTGAGTAAAATGCACTAATTCGGTAAGCTAATAAAGCCTGAAAATATTTTTTTTTCTTGTCCAAGTGATGCGGAAGTTAATGGTAAGTGTCGTGAGGGTAAAATTTTGCAAAGCTGCTGCGGCTTTCAGTGTTGAAAGAGTCAACAAGAATCATCATTATCGATGGAAGAGATAAAGTTGTAAAGCAAAGTAATATGTTGCATTACATTGAAATTAGCTCCAAAAAAGAGAAATTCGACAATTTGTAATTCAGTAAAATCTTCTACAATAAGGACCTCCCGATGACGCAGTGGTATCGTCGTTGCCTTGTAATCAAGGGATCCCAGCTTCGATACCCGGTGGAGCCTTATAGTGCTTCGGATCCCACTTTAAACTGTAGGTCCAGTCCCGATTAGCCTTTCTGTGCATCAAGTGAACTTAAAACACCAACTCAACATGAGAGTTAAACATTTGATTTTCAACTATCGACATATCTATAACCTATCGGTATGTTAGAAGCTACTCAAGCTACGAAGATGAAAGTTGCAACAATTGATGTAAGTTGCAACAATTCAATCAATCAATCTTCTTCAATAAATACCATAAAGGCAACAGAAGAGGTTCAATATTAATTTTATATCTACCCAATTTTCTGTAAACATTTCAATGCAAGCCACATCACTGAATTCCCGCAACTGAATTTTCTGACACCATGGTCTCCGGAAATGTGTACCAAATATATTGAACATGAAATTCACATCTAAGCTAATGAGCTAATAGGGACAGAAAATTCTACATTGAGTGTAAGGAGTCGTTCATTATATATCTCTTTCATGTCAACACCTCTTCCACGTCGTTCACACTAGACTGCCATGTGCAGACTAGCGAGGCTCTGGCGTCTGGACTCATTGAGATTGTCCCTTCATCTTGCTCACTTGACCACGATTCATCCTCGTCTTTGCGATTAGCCAAAAGTGGCATACAAGCAAAGTAAAATAGAAAAAATAAATAAATCATTATTTATTTAGTGATGTGGTATCCTTAGGTTGTAAAGGGTGTTAATTCACATTGCAATTTTTTTCTCGTTCGAACTCGATACAACTCGTTTGGATGTTTTAAAGGCTACAGTTGCTCATTTCTCCCTCCCTCTTGTCTCTTTCCTTTCGCGGTTTTGCATCGGTTAGCACAACAGTGTAAATCAGCTACGATAATTGAATCAACGAATCACTGGGGTTCAAAAAGATATGCGCACTCAATACTTGCACAGGTTTAGCACAATTGTGAATCATAAAAAAGGCGACAAAGAAAGAACTGCGCTCCACCGTTACCTAGTATAATTACGTAAGTGCCATTTCCACAATGCGATTTGTGTGAGCAAACATGTGCATGCGCACAAAAAATTTAACACACCCCCTGGTGCGTCCAGTTTCTGAAAATTATCAAGGTACCAAAAGTGTCAGTATTAGTAAGAGTTGAACGAAATAAGTTTCTAAAAACACAAAATGTGTTTCCGCACCCATGTTCGCTTATCAGATCTAGAAAAAATATCCGTCAACAAATCCCACGGTGGGAATGGGCAAGGTTGAAAATGCAGAAAATGTAGAGGGGAAATATATAACTTCTTTGTTTCACATTTCCATATTTGTATATGTTGCCTTTCATTGTGTTGCAACTTTAATGGGCGGGCAGCAGTTTACCTAATGGAAGGTCAATTCGAAATGTTTATTTATTTTTAAACATATCGCTATCTCTCTTTATAAGACACGGTGGTTTAATAGGTATGACGTGTGGCTGCCATGTGGGAGATCAATATTAGATTCCTGGAGTGCATGGTCTCAGGTGAGAATTTTTATATAAAGAGGCTTTGCAACTCATCCAGACTCTAATCAGTAGGTACCTGTGGACACATCCTGAGGTAAAGGCGACCGGAACGTGGTGATGATCACATCACCTCAATTATGGCTGAGATCGAGAATGTACCGGCCCTACCTCCACACTTGGTGATATGGTATCTTTACTTTGCTTCTAAATTTGACTTTATTCTTGTAATTTAGCATTGGTTTTCTTTGGCTAATCGCGACGATAAAGATGAGTGATGAAATTCATGAAGGGGCACTCGCATACCTTGGCTAAGCCGTGGTTCGAACACGGGACCCCTCAGGTCGTATCGGCTGTGCTAACCACTCCACCATAGAGTTCGGCTGGGTCTCCTGTTCAGTTCCAACACTGCTTACATGATTTTTAAGAAGGGATTTTTCAATTTTTTGATATATTTTCCAGAATGTTGAAAATTAAGCAACCAACATTAAATGCTTTATCACTGTAATATTGTCGCCAGAAGATAAACTTATGTATACCCTGGTACCGTGTCAAGGAAAGTCACAACTGTTCAACTTCCATTGCTTATAATACAAAGTCATACTACTTCCAAAAGTCTGTGAAGTAACGCCTCGCATAATGGTAAAGAAGGAGAGAAAGCGAGTGTGCGGAACGAAGCTGTGCGTGGTACTGCAAACGGTTAGTAGCTGCAGTCGCCTCCATGAAACTTCTTTCCCCCTCACGCGTTCATTGGTTGAACCCTCTCGAGTCAATACTTGCGCAGAGGACTGAGGGTTCATTGTGCTGACCACACATCACCCCGTAACTGGTTGGATGATATCCCACTTCATCAGGTGGGAGTGAAGCCGGCAGTCGGTAGATAGGGCCTGACCCTCACGTGCTGTTGCGCCACAAGTTAATATCATTATATTGGATGGAATTCGTACTTCACGGGGGCCTCCCCGATGGCGCAGTGATAGCATCGTCACCTTGTAATCAAGGAGTCCCGGTTTCGATACTCGGTGGAGGCACATAGTGGTTCGGATCCCACTTTAAACTGTAGGTCCAGTCCCAATTAGCCTTACTGTTCATAAAGTGGACCTAAAACACCAAATCAAAATCGTACTTCACGGGATAGTTCTGAACTATGCAATTGTTATACGTGTTATGTATTTATATTATTGAAGGAAAATTATACCAATAACAAAATTAGTAGACCCAAATAGAGAGTTCTGCGACCGAAAGTGAGGCTCGGTGAGGCTCGCCTTAATGGTTTGCTCTTGTAAGGCATAAGCCTCATTTTCTCGCAGTGTTGCCAACACCTTACTCGAAAAAATCACCAAGGTTTCTCCCCACGTTCCGCGCCTTATTTATTGCGCTGACACAGCGTGATGAGTAAATGTACTCTCTCATCCTTGAAGGATGAATGCACCTTATCGTAATTTTTTTCCAAGTCCCGGGGACCAAAATGTTTATATATCGTGACCTTTGTAAACCTCTCTCTCTTAGAGAGAGAGAGAAACGATGTGCCACACACGCGCGCGTATGCCTCTCATTATTTCCGTATTGTGACGCAAACCAAACAAATAATAATTGTTGTTTTTTTAGGATCCCTGGCCCCTATATAACCTCGCCAGGGGTGCGTGGTGCCCAACCAAAAAAAAAGTTCTAACGGCTGCGGTTATAGATTACCACACCTCTGTAGAGTTTCACGTGTCTCTTTTTTTTTTCTCTCAAACTTCCATGAAACTCTACAGAGGACCTCCGTAATGCATGCAACGTGTACTAACGACTCTAGTGTTATTTTGATGTTGTAATTTTTTTGGATATAGAGTTTTATTGTGAGATAGATAAAAAAAATTATGTTTATTATAATATTTTCTTGATGAAGATGGAGAATATGTGTGTGTGTGTGTTACAAAATAAAGTTGCATGCTTTTTTTTCTAGTGTGTGTGTATGTGTATATGTTTTTTTGATGTTCGACAGCATCTGAAACGATAAAAAAAGAAAGAATTTTATTGTTAATTTTTTCTCGTGTAAAAAAAATAACAAAATTTTTTTTGTGCAAATTTCTGATTGTCTTGTGCTATAGTGATGTAACTGATAACTGATGAAATTGACATTGTAACTGATCTGAACTAGTGAAATTCGTACTGTGCCATTGTAACTGATTGTGTTAGTACTAAAAATTCCTTATTGTGCAAGAAAAGATGTTAAAAACCTGTTAAAACTGCTCTGTGACCCTCTCGTTCTTCACGTCGTAGGCGAAGGACTTCTCTGCAATCAATATGACACTGCATAGGGTATCCTCGGGCAAGGCATCGTGGAACTCGCAGACGATCTTGATGTTGGTTCGATCGTTGACCACCACCTGCTTTCTCTTAGATGTGTTGATGACGGTCATGGGTCTCCGTGCTTTGAATTCGCTGGGCGTGTAGTACATGTCCACGCTTCCCTCGGTCACGCGTTTGTAAGCCGAGAACGCTTCGTAAAGTTTGAGGTAATCGTTTTTGGTCATGTCGAGGTTGTAATTCTCGCGCGGGAACACTTCGTTACTACCGTTCTTCAGATAAACGTTCTTGATCTTGCAGTCGTCGAACTTGCTGGAATCTTTTTCCTGATTCTTGTCCCTCCCGGTCTGAAAAAGCACTACGACGAAATCTGGCATGTCGAACTGTATGTTGTTGAACTGCGTCGTCACGTCGAATTCCATGTGACTTCCCGACGCCATCTTCTGCACGCACTGGTAACCGTGAAAGTGAATCGGCACCTGCGGACTTTTCAAGATCTCCGCTTTGTACTTGAGGGCGTAGTTCGTTTCGTATTCCACCACCGGCATTCTCAATTCCATGCTCCGGATGACGCATTTCGCTGCTTCGGGTAAAGTGTTGGCTATCGGCGTGGTGCCGTCCGGACCCAAAGTAGCGTATCGCATCAGTGCGTCGTTGTCGTTGGCCGCTCTTCGAAACGTGATCCTCAGTCCTCCCTTCCACATGATCTCCTTGTAGTCCGAGAAGAAACCAGGCAGCAGACGCATGGGAAAGAGCACCGTGTGACTTCTCGTCGATATTTTGGTCCCGGCTTCGAATCCCCCGGCCTGGTAGTACGCTGCGTCCGTTTTGGATAATTTCAACGTTCCCACTGCCGTCGACGTGATGCCTGGATAATCTATTCTGTCGATGACGGTGTTGTGTTTTCTCACCTCCACCTGCGAGAACAGGTGAGGCACGAAGTTGTCCACGAGTATTAAGTTTGCTGCTGCGGGAAACGCGTCTCCGCTTTCCTTCTTCACCACGTCGAATTGAAGGTAGAGGTCCGCTCTGTGAGGATGAATGAACCCGTCGCCTACGTCCACGTCGTATTCGATCTCCCTGTTCGCTTCGTTCAGATTGGCGAACGTGCGACGGTTGGGAGGGAAAGATTGCAATTCGTAACTTTCGATTTGCTCCATTTTACATGTATGGTTATTTATTATACGTTGATCTCCACGATGGCCGTCGTAGTGGCACCTGCGAAATCCACCACGTCTCCTTTCTCGTTCGTCACCACCAACTATATGTCGTCTATGCGGTTGCGACATACTGGAAAATAGATCGGCGAAGAGGGCGTGTAGATGATCGGTTCCATGAACTCGGAACTTGGTTTGAAAGTGGCTATGATTCCCGTCTGCTTGTGACTTCCTAATAATCCGTCCGAAGATTTCGTGATCATGCCTTCCGCCACGTTGCAGTGTACGTTCAGAGTCTCTATGGCCAAGAATTTAGGAATGTTGGTTGCTACGTGCTTGATGCCAGCTTCGAGTTTTGGGTGGTTGTTCTCGAAACCTAAAAGTTCTCCCATGGTGCCCAGGTCCACGGTCTCCGTCGCGGATAGGATTTCCACTCTGTGCGTGACCGAATTTTGAGAAAGGTATGTGCCTTTGGGTAATTGAGCTTGCAAAGTGGAAAGATTGTATTGTCCTGGCGTGACGACGATGTGTTCGCTTCCGACGCTAATTTTGTTGTTGTGCTGCGTGACGTTAGGTATGAGGTACATGCTGTAGAATGCACGCAGAGCCACGGATTTAGGATAGACGATGTCGTCGTGCAGCGTGAGTTTCAAGATTGAAGATTCGCTCGTGAGATGGAATACGCCCATCCTAGTGATGCTGTTTGAGGTTCCACAATGCTTTCTGGAAATCCTCGATCGTAGGGTTATTTATTTTAGAGAGAAACGCGAGCACGGAGAGGCAGAGATGACCGCAGTTCACGTCTCCGAAATTTTGAATGCGTTCGTCGTTGTAGTATATAGAGGTTTTGTTCGTTTTCAGATAATGAATTAAATTTGTAGGTGGAACACCTCCGAAAGAATCGAAAACGAATGCTTTATCATCATTTTTGTGGTAACATATCCAATGCGTGCCTGGATTTTCTTGACCGTCCAAGTTGACTACTCCGCATTCTCTTCTTTTAACGCTTGAAGGTAACGAGTCGGACATGAAAACTCCTCTGAAGTGTTTGATTTGTAACGGTTCGATCAGAGATTCAATGTATCGGTTGGTGAGTGCTGTTGTTTCTTTTTTTTAAACTTCTTCATCACGCCCTTCCCCCCTTTCTTCTCCATGGCCAGGTTGTGACGTTTCTGTTCTTCCAATTCCGCCTTGTTCTTCTTCGAGTCGATGACGGTTTTCGCGATGGCGGCACTTCCGCCAGCCAAACTTCCAACGGCCCCCAATGCTGCTAGGATGGCCGGGATGCTGAATATGAAACCTCCGATCTTTTGCTGTTTCCGCGAACGCTGCAAGCGTCTCAATTGAGGTGTGCTGAGAAGTAATTTCATTCCGTGTCCTTTGCTCAAGCAAGAACGTTTCTTCTCGCGTTGTTTCTTGGTGAGTAACCCATCGAGGGCACCTAGATTTTTAAGATTGGAGTATGGTATCTGGTACACGACACCCTTGGGCTTCATGTTGATGCTCTATGTGTTATTTTCACGGTATGTTATTTATATATATATTCTGAGATTTTTTCTCGTGTAGTTTTTTTTTTACGGTATGTTATTTATATATAAATGTTCTGAGATTTTTTTTTTAAGGCCTCGCAGTCGTTACACAAATTCTATTACGTGCTTCGTTTTCTTGCCAAGAAGTTCCTTTGTCCCCTTGTACACGATTCGAGTTTTGTTCTCGATTAAAATAGATAGCTTCTCGTCGGATAACATGTTAGCGTATCGATCTGGTAAAAATAGACTGTATTGTGCGTTGAGCAACAGGCGTACCTTGGGACCATACTGGGTAGAAACGATTGAACCGGAAGTTATCGTGTAAGGTTTGTCGACTTCCAATTCCTGAATTTTTACATACTCGACTGACAAATTTAGCATTTGTTTTAATGCTTGGAGATCACTCATTTTTTCAGTCGTCATATCGAAGAGAAAAATTTCAGAGTGTTAGAGAGAAATTTAATTGTTTTTTTTTCACGATGTGTGTTATTTATATAAGTAGTGGGAAAGTATATAGGGACAGTGCCGGAAAGGAAGAGCTGCTCTTATGCAGATTTGCTATACTTAAAACTTGCTCAACATGTTCATATGAGCTTTTTGCTCTAGTGTAGCACCTGCTTAACCTAAGATTTTTGTAAAAATGCTCTTCAGAAAGGAAGAGCTCCCTCAGATTGATTTGCTATACTTAAAACTTGCTCAACATGTCTATTTGTTCAAGTGTAACACCTGCCTAACCCAAGAGTTTTGTAATTCGGAAAATATTAACCCCCCTCAAGCAGATTTTTGTCTATAAACTTGTATCCATACCTACCTATACATATTTACTTCAGGTTTAAGTTCAATTGGATACCATTCAATTTGCTTATCTAATATTAAAACAATGCAATATGTAGAGACCCCCTCTAGAATTGCTCCGTGTTTGCATGTTTCCCCTCTGTGTCAGTGTGTGGAATTCCCGAGACGGTAGTATTGATTTTTGCTTTGCATGTTTCTCCTCAGCGCTAGTATTTACAGAAATTCCCGAATATTGCATCAGCCAGTATTGTGAGACTGACTGAGGAGAACAGATGTGTTGATACAGTGCTTCTCATACTTACTGGTTTAAATTCATATTGAACAATATAAAATCTGATATTTGTTGTAAATTACTCATATTTAGAGTCAAGCTGTCCCATGTCCTGCATGTTTGTGCAGGTATTTGCGCTGGGTTAGTGTGAATGAATATTTATTCTCTTTTTCCACTTGTAAGCTATTGGCTTTACAACCTGTCATAATAAGCATAGAGATTAGATTTAAAACCCAGGAAATTTTATATAAATACCAAAGCCAAAAATATTAAGTGTATACACACCTACACACATATACACACATACAAAGCACACAGCTGAACCCAACTGATATTTTTTATTCAGTATAAAGTTTTGAATTGAAACCCAGAAAATTGTATATAATAAACAACAGCAAAAATGCCGAATCAAAAATATTGCAATCAATGCAATAAAAATATATCTAGCTCTAATTGGGCCAGACACCAAAATATTTGTAACCCAGATAAATACAGAACTCCCACAAAAATTTGCCCCAAATGCAATAGAAAATACAGCATGCAATACTTCACATATACACATAAAGATACTTGCTCTGTACAGTCATCAACATCTGGTCTGAAAAGAAGGCACGAAGCACCTCTTAATGCCAGAGCAGCAAAACAGCCACGCCATGAACCCATCCGTAGCAGTTTTAACGGCCAATTAAGGGATCACCGTTTTGTATCAGAGCCAAGATGTGGTATTGAGAATTTCTTGAACAGTGTAAATCCTGATGTGCAGGCAATTCTTAATGCACAAAATGGCTCTTATAAGCTCTCCCTCAAATTGTTTACACAATATAAGAAGCCAAATGGCACAAAATTTACACAGCCCCACATAACAGAAACTGTACCGGTATATTCAAATGCAAATTCAGATAAAATAATAAGCAGATTGATGGATCAACTGAATATTAAACACTCTGAATTTGCGGCAAAAGAGTCCGGATGGAGCCTATGCGGTTCATCACACAAGTTATATATTAATATTTCTGAATTCAGCCCATTACAAGGTTCCACTTATGTGCCATTACCTGCCAATATCAAAAACAAAAGAGCCGTGGTCAATATAAAAAATAATGACGCGAAATGCTTTTTGTGGTGTATTTTAGCTGCTTTGTATCCAGTTTCAAGAAATCCTGAGAGAATAACTTATTACAAGCAACATGAGCACGATTTTGACGATGCAATGGAGGGTTTAGAATATCCAATGTCTGTTCAGAATATTGATAAATTTGAAAAAAAGGCCAGGCACATCAATGGCAAACAATTATCTATTAATGTATTTATTTGTTCCACTGGCAATTGCTTGATAGCACCTCTCAGAATCAGTACACTTGATGATGAATCTGCTATTCCGATTGATCTGCTCTTAATTGAAGGGGATGGCACATACCATTATACTCTGATACATAATCTTGAAGCTTTAGTCAGAAAACAACAATGCAAATCCAATACAATATTCAAGTTGTGCAGAAGATGTTTAACTGAATTTGATGGTAAAAAAATAATAAATGGGGTTCGGGAAGTGAATGCAGAAATTGCTAAAAACAAGTTAATTGAGCATCTGAAATACTGTGGCAACCATAAACCTGTTCATATGGTGATGCCCAATCCAAGTGAAAATTGCAAATTCAAAAAGTCTGAAGCCTTGTTGGAACACCCAGCATATATTGTCTGTGATTTCGAATCAAACGTCAAACCTATTGCATTCTGCAATCCAGATCCTGAAGAATCTTCAAGTACATCATACCAGCTACATGAACCTTCCAGCTTTTGTTATGTGGTTGTACAGGATGGTGTAGCTAGTGAGCCACACTTATACATGGGACCAAATGCCATCAAAGAATTTGCACATAGAATAGAAAATGAGTGCCGTGACATAGCATCTAACATCTTATTAAAATCAAAGCCTATGTTGCCTTTAACAGAGGATCAGATTGAAGATTTCAACAAAGCAGAAAAATGCCCGGTATGTGATTGTGAATTTTCAGATACAAATATCAAGGTGAAACACCATTCTCATACAGATGGTCGATATAAACAGGCCCTGTGTAATAGCTGTAATATTAAGATCAAGAGACCAAGATTTGTCCCCATATTTTGCCATGGAGCATCCAATTATGATTTCCATCATCTGATCAGGTACGAGGGGTTTGACAAGCAGAATTTAAATATTTTAGCTGAAAATGATGAGAAATATATATCTATTAGCAAGATAATTAAAGTTGATGGTGTTCCTATTCACATAAGATTTCTTGATTCTTACAGATTTTTATCTGCTAGCCTGGCTACACTGGCAAATCAATTATCTGATGATCAATTCAAAATCACACGTGCCTTGTTTCCAAATCAGGACCTGAAATTAATTAGGCGGAAGGGTGTATATCCATATGACTATGTTACAGATTTTTCTAAATTTGATGAGTGTTCTCTGCCACCACAACAAGAGTTTTACAGCAAAATCAGAGGATCTGGAATCAGTGATGAAGATTATCACCATGCTCAGTTGATGTGGAATAATTTAAATTGCCAGACATTTGGTGATTATCACATGGCATATTTAAAACTTGATGTCACCCTCTTAGCTGATATACTTCAAGCATTCAGAAAATCTTCTATGCAAAATTATAAACTGGACCCAGTGTATTTTTACAGTGCCCCGGGCCTAGCATGGGCCGCAACGTTTTTGAATACCAAAAAGCAATTGGATCTGATCCACGATCAAGATATGTATCTGTTTATGGAGCAATGTATAAGAGGAGGCATGGTGCAATGTTCCCAGAGATATGCCAGAGCAAATAACAAGCATATTATGCTGCCTGATTATGATCCAGCACGGCCATCAAATTATATAACGTATGTAGATGCAAACAGCCTCTATGGTGACGCCATGATGAAAAAACTGCCATATGCAGGGCTTGAATGGGTTGAAAATTACAATATTGAAGATCTTCAGGACTTTGATGACAGTGACTATGGCCTCATCTTAGAGGTTGATCTGATAATTCCAGATCATTTGCACAACAAATTTTCTGATCTGCCCCCAATTCCCGAGGTTCAGTGCTCACCTGGCTCTAAACAGAAGAAGCTCATGATGACTCTGGAGCCGAAACAGGGTTATGTTACATATTACAAAAACCTCCAGTTCCTGATGAAACATGGTGTTCAAGTGACCAAAGTTGGAAAAGTCTTAAGGTTCAGGCACTCAGAATGGTTGAAACCATACATTGATACAAATACAGAGCTTCGAACATCTGCAAAGAGCCAATTTGATAAGGGCTTGTTTAAATTGATGGTGAATTCTGTCTATGGCAAAACAATTGAAAATGTCAGAAAACATACCGATGTTAAAATAATTACTGACCCCAGCCTGAGCAAAAAATTGGTTGCAAAGCCCAACTTCAATTATAGAAGAATTTATGATGAGCACATGGCACTTTTCAACATGAAGAAAACAAAGATCAAATTTGATAAACCTATTTATGTAGGGGCTGTGATATTGGAATTGTCCAAATTACATATGTTAACATTATATTATGATGTGCTGAAACCATTTTATGGTGATCGTGTAAAATTATTGTACATGGACACGGATAGTTTTATTCTTGATATTCAAACAGAAGATGTTTATCAAGATATGTCACAGCCTGAATTGTTTCAATACTTTGATACCAGTGAACATACAAAGATTCAACACCACCACAACAAAAAGGTGCCTGGCAAGTTAAAAGATGAGACACTTGGTGATGTTATTGTGGAATTTGCTGGGTTAAGTGCCAAGGTGTATACTTTTAAAACATGTAGTGGTGTTGCTGCCAAAAAGGCTAAGGGCGTTGGCAAAGTAACTGTTGACAAAGATCTTGAATTTGAAGATTATAAAAATTGCATCAAATCCCAGAATTCAATCAGAACATCAGAAAATAGAATTCAGAGTGAGGATCACGTGTTGACTTCAAATATTGTAACAAAAGTGGCCCTGGACCCACATGATGATAAGAGATGTATTTTATCATGTGGCATACATACTCTACCATGGGGTCATTGTGATTTGAGAAGTGGCAAACAATGCCCAATGACAGAGCATGATTTGAAATAAATAAACATGCCCATGAACTTATTTGGGTTCAAAAAACAGGTTATTATGGACCTGCCGACACCACAACCCTCTTCTGATATGCTGTCTAAACTGAGTGGCTTGTTAATTATTCATCTGAACAGCATACTTACAGATGTTGATGATCAAACAGGCAAAATATTGTACATATTTAACAATAATTTAAATCATTACCAATTACCTGTAGGTGGGCAATTGCAATTTATTACAACCCCTGAGGGTGATGTTAAAATTTCAGTAGGGAGAAATATTTATAGAATTAAGCACTCAAACATGATTTCTGGCACTGTATATACTGTTTCTGCTGGTGACTGCTTATATATTGAGGTCCCTGGATCTTATGACAAGCTTATACCCTTTTTTATAGAATTAAGAATCAGATATTCAATAATAAATAACCACTAAAACAAAAATGCCTAATGATATATTTGGCCATACAAGGCATGACGATCACAGTGATGAGATTTTGATGCTTGATGTCAGAGTCAAGAAATTAAGAAGTGATTTACAAGCTTTACAAACCACACTCAATGCCAGTCTTCAATTAGAAATTACAAATTTACAATCACAATGCATGGACCCTCTTCTTAAAATTGATTCTGAACTCAAATTGTTGCTTCAGAAATATACTGATTTGGCAACATTAGATAATTTTCAAAGTTTGGAAGAAGCTGTAGCAGCTCTTCAAGCCAAATTTAAGACCCAGGCTACCAACTCTGAGCAATTGAAACAACAATTGGAAGAGCAGATAAATAATGTCCAGACACAGCTCCAAACAATTGTCAAAAGCATAAAATCACAAGAAGATTTTGATCTAGTCATTTCCACTCTAAAAGAACAGATTCAATCACTCCAGATACCTAATCTGGATCCTCTGAACAATGCCATAGCCGAGGTTAAAGAAAAAATTGAGACACTTGAAAATTTTATGAACAATTTCCCATCTTCTGATGCTTTGAATGCAATAACTCGGAGTGTAGCAAATATTAAGCTGCAACTTTAAACATATGAAGATTTTGGAAAAATTCAAAGTTCCATAACCCATCTTGAAGGTACAATAGCAGCAGTGCAAAATGATTTGGCAAATGTACTAGAATCCCGATTGCCTGGGATTGTAGATACTCTTGTCAGTGTCCAGCACCAAATCACAAAGCTTGAAAACCTCAACACTGAATCTGAGCTATCTCATTTTCATCATTTGATAGATGATATCCAAACAAAGCTTGAAATTTTACAACAATCCACACCCACTCAAGCAGATATAGCCCTGCTCCAAAATGCTATGCAAAATGTGGCTGATGCTTCTGAATTAAACAATGTAAAATTGGCACTTGAATTTTTGCAAAATACAGTATCAAATCTTCCTACATCACAGGAACTTAAAAATATTAAGAGGGCAGTGAATCGCATATTGAAATCAGAAGATATCAAGAATATCCAAGCAGAGATCAAACAACTCACTCAGACAGTGGCCACTCTACCAACCAATCAACATATTAATGAACTGCATGCCCTGTTTGAGGATATCAGAAGACAGGTCCATGATCTTACTGCTCAAAATTCAAAATTGGCAGTTGTTGAAAATTTACAACAAATTGTAGCTAATATCAAGCAACAGCTAGGGACCATGGAATCCAATCAAGCAAATGCTCTGTCTGTTTTTGCCACCCAGCTTCAAGAGATTGTGCAACAATACAAGAAACTTATTGTTGACATAAAAATTAAGCCAGGCCATGATGATGTTGTTAGGACCATCAATGAGCACCTTGAATCTGTAACAAGTAGATTGCTTACAGCAGAAAAAGAAATAACAGGCATAATCGAGAATCCAAAACATACAGTAATTCTTGAATTGTACAGCATCCCCAACAAAGAATATGATTCACCATTTACACCAGGTGGCAAAATATATATGCTGTCCCCTGCACAATTTTATTACCAGTTTTTTGTTGGGGGCACATTGAGACCAATCAAGATCAAATATTGGCATCAGCCACAGGCACACCACTACCCTACCTTATCAATAACAAATGCTGAGAACAAAGTGAAAATCACCAGTGTAGAGTTAGAGGATTTTACAGACCCCAATACATTAGAAACAGCCTATGTTGAAGATGATGGCACTTTGGAATTTAAAATACAAATAGGGGACAAATTATATTTAGAAAATCCTGCAGTCTCAGCTGCTGAACACCCCATAGTTGCAATATTCTTGTTTTCATATTATGTCTAGACAAATTATTGTTGATGAATTACACAGACAAGCCAGACATAATTTTAAGAGACTCCCAGTAGTCACAAAGGGCATAGATGATTTATGGCAGAGCGACTTGATTGAAATGGCAAGTGGACAGTTGAAAAACTTAGACAAAATCAACAAGGGCTACAAGTATCTACTCACTGTCATAGACACATTTTCAAAATTTGCCTGGGCTGTGCCACTCAAATCCAAGACTGGAAAATGTGTTACAGAAGCCATCAGGACAATCATCAATCAGAGTGGAAGATCACCGCGCTATTTGCAAACAGATAATGGCAAAGAATTTTATAATTCATTGTTTCAACAATTTATTAAAAGCCAAGCAATAAAACATTACTCGAGTTACAGTGATCTCAAAGCCTCAATTGTAGAGAGATTCAACAAAACCCTAAAAAATCTTATGTATAAACAATTTACCCTCCAAGGTAATTATAAATGGATTAATATTCTTCCAGAACTTCTACATAAATATAACAACTCGGTCCATTCCACAATCAACATGAAACCCTCTGAAGTAACTTCATCTGATGAGCAAAAATTGATCAGGACTGTTTATTATCCTAGATACCATCCAACAACAAGAAAGGCCAAATACAGGGTGGGTGATCAAGTAAGAATCAGCAAATATAAGCACTTATTCAAAAGAGGCTTTACAAGAAACTGGAGCACCGAATTATTTACAGTGGTTCAAGTTAAACCTGGGACCCTTAACACATATATAATAAAAGATCACCGAGGAGAAATTCTCAAAGGCAGATTCTATGAACAAGAGCTCAGCAAAACTAAACAGCCTGACACATATCTCATAGAAAAAATCATCCGCAGAAAAGGCAACAAATTATTTGTCAAATGGCTGGGTCATCCGGAAAACAGCTGGATCGATGCAAACAAAGTGATAATATGAGCACCTGGGATGTTATAAAAAGGCTGCCAGAACCTGAACAACAGAATAGGAGAAATGGCAACTTGCTGCCTGAAAATATTAGGTGTCTTATTGTTGGGCCATCTGCTTGTGGTAAAACTACACTAATGGTTGATAATTTTTTATTGGCCCCCAACTGGTTAGACTGGAAAAACAGGCACTTGTATGTCTTTTCTAAGAGCTTGGAACAATTAAAATATCAGCAGCTGATGAAGCTATATGATGGATTGGATATTGCTACTTTTGAACCAGATGTTAAGCCACTTCACGAATGTCTCGATAATTCTGTTGTTGTGTTTGATGACATTATATTGGATAATCAAAACAAGGTTAGAAATTTCTTTACACAGGGCCGACACAAAAACATTGATTGTTTCTACCTGGCACAGACTTTTTCTAAAATACCGAAGCAACTGATCCGAGACAACAGCAATTTTATATGTGTGTTTCATCAAGATCATACCAACCTCAAACACATACATGATGAATATGTAGGTGGGGACTTGAGCTACAATGATTTTTCCAAGTTTTGCAGTAGGTGCTGGAACCAGGACAGTTATGGGTTTGTCACAATTGATATGACAAGAACACCCAGTAGCGGCAAATATAGAAATAAAATCAACAATTTTCTAGACATTGAGACGTATATAAATAACCATGAAAAGGCCAATCATTGATGATCTTAAGTTAAGAGATTATCTTGTAAAAAGATTCAAGGGATGGAAATCAGAGAACCGGGGAATTTATGAAAAACACAAACAAACAGAACAGCCTGTAATTGATGCTATTAATAATTTAGGTAAGAATATCAAAACTGTTACAGAGCAAAATCAAAATTTGATCACAGAGCTTGTGCCTGTAGCTGCAAGGAACATATTAGATTATCCATTCACCCCACTTTCCAGTATTCATACACCTAGTCCTCTTGCTCCTAGAAGAATTGAAGCTACTCAGGATCCTATTGAATTGGGTCTTCTTGCTCAAAAATATTTAACCACACCTAAAGACAACAAAGATGAGGTGTTTGGTTTATATGCTGACACAGAGCTTGACGGCAGCATCATTCATAGAATTGGCAATTTCAGAGTAACATTTATGGGGGATGATATAATTGTTTATTCAGAATCTCGTCTCGGAGAAAAGGGTGCTTTTGTTAAGTACCCCGGCACACCTGGGTTGTGGGAACTGATGACTAGGAAAAGGCCTGGCAGCTATACAGATCAAGATTATGAACACTACAAAGAAATATTAATAAAATCAGATGCTCTATACCAGAACAATGATCCCACACAAAAAAGGGTTAAGTCGAGCAGTGGGGCAAAATACAACAACTTAATCAAGCCCATATGGTCACAAATTAAGACTGGCAGTGGAATCAAACAATACAACACCCTGCCCAAAGAATTTGTGTGGGTTGATGATGTCAGGAAACTTGTGGATAGGTTATTGGTGATAGCTGGGGAGGAAAATGCTGGCAACCACAATTTTTACAATGAAAAGGTTGGAATTATGGACATGATAAGCACAAAATTGTCTAATTTTATAGTGAATGACCCTAAGGGGATTGGATATCTCATAAAAATTATTAATACTCTACCCCCCAAATTTTGGAATATTTCTGAGGGTCGGGGCCTGGTTAATGACATTATAAACAAGCTGCCATTTGAACTACACATTCCAGGCTATCAGTATTGTGGTCCAGGCACAAAATTGGACCATAGATTAAACAGAGGGGATCCTGGTGTAAATCCTCTAGATGCTGCTTGTAGAGACCATGACATAGCATACAACACACATTCTGATCTTGACAAGAGACATGTTGCAGACAAGAAATTAGAAGAGGCTGCATTTGGTAGATTTGTAAGCAAAGATGCTTCTTTGAGTGAAAAAATAGCAGCATTGGGAACCACCATAGCTATGAGCACCAAACAAAAACTGGGGTGGGGGTTGTAAATATGTATATAATAAACCTACAATGAAGGCCAAGGGTGTTATGTATCAAATACCTTATGCAGGTCTCAAATCTCTTAAAACTATTGACAGTCTTTTAACCAAAAAGCAGCGGAAGAAAAAAAGCTCTTGTATTGCCAAGGGCCATGGTATGAAATTGTTGCTTAGTACCCCCCAATTAAAAAAATTACAGCAATCAAGAAAAAAATCACATGTGGGGGGATTCATATTTACTATCCCTGCCATCTTAGCAGCTCTCGGGGCTGTTGGGAGCTTGGCCGGGGGATCAGCCGCCATAGCAAAAACAGTAATAGATGCCAAGAAAAATAGGGCAGAATTAGATGAGCAGAGGCGCCATAACCTCGCCATGGAGAAACAAGGCAAAGGTGTTAAGAGAGCCATGAATAAGTTTAAAAAAAACAAGAGCCGCTTACAAACCAAGATATTGAAGCTTTAATCAAGCCGCTGGGCATCAAACATTTTAGAGGTGTGTACATGTCTGATTCTTTACCAGAGCAACCACTCAACAAAGAGTGTGGCATTGTTAATTTGGATAAGTACAAAAATCAGGGCACTCACTGGATCTGTTATCTTAAATATTTAAGAAATGAGGCATTTGTGTTTGATTCATTTGGAGGTGTTCCACCTGAAAATTTAGTACAATATCTAAAATCAGCTAATCTTTATTACAATAATGCCCGTGTTCAAAACTTCAAAGATGTTAATTGCGGACATTTGTGTTTATCTGTTCTCAGATATATGTTTCAAATAAATAAACCATCAATTGAAAATTTTCAAAAAGCCTTGTGGTATCTGAAACATCATGGGGGTATTCCATCTCACCAGCCAAAATTCAATATTGAAACTCAAATTGCATGATGACATAGTGTATCCCAAAACAATAGCTCTCAGAGCATTTTACGGCATGTACCTGATCCCTAATATTACACACCACAACAACAAAATTGCAGTAGGGGATCAAAAAATTGTCATCACTCCAGGGCAATATAATCTGTCCACTCTAAATGCTCAATTACCCAGAGGTGTAGTGTTAAGTCAAAATTCTGTCACTCACAGAGTAGAGATTGTATCTGCTACAGAAACAGTGCATCTGGGTACTATAGGAGAGCTGTTAGGATTTGAGAACAACACAAAACTTGAAGCGGCCATCAAACACACTGCTATGAATATACCTAAATTCTTAGCCATAGAGACTCTGAAAATTCACTGTAATGTGGCCGAGGGTATGATCACCAAATCAAATGGCATAGGCACTCACAAACAAACTGGCATCATTGCAACATTCAAACCTAATTCCGAATTTATGGAGCCCATCATCTACAATCCATCCCCAACATTATATTTTCCTGTGTGCCATAATAGAATAGATAATATTGAATTGATGGTCACTAATGAAAAAGAAGAATTAGTTGATTTTGCTGGAGCCACAACAACTGCAATCATAGAGATTAACATTTAAATAAAAATACATACAATGGAAAATATTGAGAGTTATGAGCTACAATCATTCCCCCCAAACAGGAGGACATTTGCAAATTTAAATCAACCCAACACAGAAATTGAGGTTGATCTTGATGTAGGGGATGGCTTTATACACCCTCACAGAGCAGATCTATACATCAAATTTGATGTTGTAAAGCTCGATGGAACAGATTATCCGGCTAACTCAAATATAAGATTGGTGGACAATTTTGTGCCCCATCTGTTCTCTGAAATTGAGATCAGAAAGCATGGCGTTGTTATAAACAGAGTGGATTATCCCGGCATTACCTCCACAGCTTTGGCCACTCTAAAATTATCCAAAACCGAAGCTTCTTACTACAAAATAGGGGGATTTGAAGCTGGTGATAAGATATTATCTAAAAATCATACAGTGCTGTTCCCCATGCGCCTGTTGCCAGGATTCTTCTCGGATTACAAAGATATTATGTGGAAGGGCGGGTTAAGAATTACATTTAGAAGAGCTGCAAATGATAATAATGCTTTGATGAGGTACAGCACATTAAACTCTACAGGGGAAGCTATGCCCAATACCCTACCTGATGAAGGCAAATGCATTATTCAGACTATGGAGCTAAGAATCCCAGTTGTTGAATATGAGGCCAGTTATGCTCTTAAATACAAAGCTGATATAATAAAAAATCCACAGATTCCTCTGCAATTTTACACATATCAATGCGTACAGAAGCCCGCATCTGGCACATATTATGAGTTTGATGCTACAAACTCATTCTCCAGCATTCAATTTGACATGCCTGATTTTGTGGTGGTACTGTTTCAGACTGGGAGACACAATAATCAGGAAAAAAATTCAAGTAGATTTGATAACTGCAACATCAAGAACATATATCTTAAAAATGGCAGAAATGAGGTATTCCCTAGAGAAAATTATAATTTAGACATGTCCAAGGATGATTTCCTCAAATTATATGAGGCTTTTTCGGCTTTCAAGCGTGTCACTACTGGCAGTACTGATATGTATTACTCACCAGATGAATTCAAAGCACGGAGACCCATGTTTGTAATCAACACTTCAAAAAGGAAACAAGTTGTGGTAAATGACAGGACAAACATTAAAATTATCTGTGAATTCCACGAGGCTTTACCAGATGACACCATTTGTAGTGTTATTCTCATAGGTGAAAAATCATATGTTTATGATGTAAGAAATGAGCGGGTCACGGAGCAATTCTAGAGATCCGATTCAAACACAGAGGCCCTTTGGATATAAAACAATACTTTACCGTCAGAAAATATATTACCTACCCATTTTACTTCTGCTCGTAGCAGAAAAGCTTTTACCTACCCAGCACATTTGCTATTGCAATTATTCTGTTGCGACAAGACCAAATCTTTGCATGACAATATCCGAGAAGGCAATTCCTCAATATGATAGATGGTTCCTGAAAAGAGCATAGTGTAGATAAGAATTTCTCTTTGAGTTCCATGACAAATGACATGTAATTTCCCTCGGAAAAGGCACAGTGTAGGTAATATCAACAGATATAATCTCCCAGACATTTACTAATGACGATGAATAACTCTGAAAAGACACAATATAGATTATATCTGTTGACATACAACTTCCAGGCATTTACTAATGGGACTGATCAAAAGATTATAAGAACATGGAAGCATATTTGTTCGCTCTTTCCCATTTACGCACAACTCGGGAAGCAAAAATCAATACATAACAAGGTTATGGCTAGACTAGAGGGGGTCTCTACATATTGCATTGTTTTAATATTAGATAAGCAAATTGAATGGTATCCAATTGAACTTAAACCTGAAGTAAATATGTATAGGTAGGTATGGATACAAGTTTATAGACAAAAATCTGCTTGAGGGGGGTTAATATTTTCCGAATTACAAAACTCTTGGGTTAGACAGGTGTTACACTTGAACAAATAGACATGTTGAGCAAGTTTTAAGTATAGCAAATCAATCTGAGGGAGCTCTTCCTTTCTGAAGAGCATTTTTACAAAAATCTTAGGTTAAGCAGGTGCTACACTAGAGCAAAAAGCTCATATGAACATGTTGAGCAAGTTTTAAGTATAGCAAATCTGCATAAGAGCAGCTCTTCCTTTCCGGCACTGTCCCTATATACTTTCCCACTACTTATATATACCGAAGATTATTTTTTTTTCACGATGTGTGTTATTTATATATCAAGTTTTTTTTTTGACACGTATATATATTATTATTTTTTTTTTAACAGAGGAAGAAAGTCCGTGCTTCGGAAAACGCGATGATGTGCGTAATGATATCTTCCGTCTCCTGCTTAGACTTGCGCCAATCTACTGTGTACCGTCTTCTTCCCTGCCTTGCCTCGTGCAATTCATCTAACCTATCGTTTAATTTTTCCCCTGCAGCCGAAAGCAGAATGTTGAGATCACCGCACCTCAGGCCGCTGATCTCCCGAAGATGGTCCTTGAGAACCATTTCACAAGGGATGCGAAATTCCGGCGTCGTTCTTGCTATGATTACAAGTTTCCCTACATCCTCACAATCTCCGTTTACGCGTGTTTAAATATTTTACATAGTAGCTCGGGCGGCAAATCAGTTATACGAGACATGTTGTTATTATTATTATTTTTTACTCTATGTTATTTATATACCCCACCCCATTTTTTGTTTCGTGTTCATGGCGATGGTGGTACCCAGTGCGGCGACCCGTTCACCCAGCGATGCGTCTCTGCTCACGAACCTTTCGAAAGCTGCGTGCTCTAACTTTCTGTCTGCTTCGTGACGTGCATCCAGATCCGTCTGCGTGGTGTTGTAAGCGATGTCGTGATCTTTGCATGCGGCGTCCAACGGATTCACACCCTTGTCTCCTCTCTCCAATCTTTTCTCGAGTTTGGTACCCGGTCCGCAGTACTGGTAGCCAGGTAAATGCATCTCGAAAGGTAACTTGTTGATGATGTCGTTCACGAGTCCTTTTCCTTCGGCCACGTTCCAGAATCTCGGAGGCAGCGTGTTGATGATTTTGATCAGGTAACCTATGCCCTTGTCGTCGTTCACGATGAAGTTGGAAAGTTTCGTGCTGATCATGTCCACGATGCCAACCTTCTCGTTGTAGAAATTACGGTTGCCTGCATTCTCTTCGCCGGCTATCACCAACAATCGGTCCACGAGCTTCCTCACGTCGTCCACCCAAACGAATTCTTTGGGTAACGTGTTGTAGCGTTTGACGCCGCTGCCTGTTTTGACCTGGTTCCAAATCGGTTTGATGAGATTCCTGTACTTCTCGCCGCTGCTCGATTTCACCCTATTCTGCGAGGCGTCGTTGTTCTGGTACAAGGCATCCGTCATGATCAGAATTTCCTTGTAACTCTGGTAATCTTCGTCGGTGTAATCTTTCGGCTGCTTTTTGGCAACGAGTTCCCACAGTCCCACCGTACCCGGATACCTGGTCCAACTATCCTTCTCGCCTAAATTAACTTTAATGTCGTTGCCTTCGAAGGTCACCTTCGATTTCCCAATCTTCCACACCACACCACCGCCTTCGTTGGTTTCCATGCAAGGATACAATCCGAACACTTCATCCTTGTCGAATTTCCCCGTACTCAGGTAGTCTCGTGCCAAAGGTCCCAACTCGATTTTATCCGAAGACGACGTGCTACCAATGGCTCGACGTCGTGCCGGTGCATCCTTCAGTTCGAACGGTGTCGAAGGAATGCTCGAAATGGGCGTGGGTACAGCGTAACTTTTAGCTGCGAGCGGTACGAGTTCGTTGATCAAATTTTTATTTTGTTCCGTGACACTTTTAATTTCTTTACCTAGACCGCTGATGGCATCGATCACGGGTTGATCCTGACGTTTCTTCTCTTCGTAGAATCCGCGATTCTCGGATTTCCAACCTTTGAAGCGTTTCGCGAGGTAATCGCGAAGCTTGAGATTTTCGTCTTCGATTTTTCGTTTCGTCATAACGTTTATTTATATACGTCGTTTCTCACAACGTTGCAACGTTTAGAAAGTCGTTGATTTTGTTTCTGTATTTTCCGTCGTTGGGTTTCCTCGTCATGTCGATCGTCGCGAATCCGAAATCGTCACCGTTCCAGCAAGTAGAGCAGCAGCGTTCCGAAAATTGATTGTAGTTCATGTCTCCGCCTACGTAGTCATCGTACGCGTGCTTGAGGTTGGTGTGATCTTGACGAAACAAACATATGAAATTAGCGTTGTCGCGTACTAACTGTTTTGGAATTTTGGAAAACGTTTGAGCTAGGTAGAAGCAATCCATTCCTTTGTGACGACCTTGCGTGAAAAAGTTGCGAATTTCATTTTGATTTTCCAGGATGACGTCGTCGAACACAACGACTGAATTTTCACGACAATCGTCGAGTGGTTTTATTTCCGAGGCGAACGTTGCAATGTCCAGACCATCGTACAGTTTCATCAGTTGCTGGTATTTGGATTGCTCCAAACTTTTCGAGAACACGTACAGGTGCCTGTTCTTCCAATCTAACCAATTCGGTGCGAGGAGAAAATTGTCCACGAGCAGTGTCGTTTTCCCACACCCCGAAGGACCTACGATCAGACAGCGGATGCTGTCGGGAAGCAACTCACCGTTCTTTTTTTTTCTCGTTTGACTTTCCGGATCCGGTAGACGCTTCACCTCGTTCCACGTACTCACAAGATCACTTCGTTCGCGTCGATCCAACTCTTTTCCGGAAGTCCCAGCCATTTGACAAACAGTTTGTCACCTTTCCTACGCAATACTTTCTCGATGAGGTACGTGTCGGGGTGTTTCGTTTTAGAGAGTTCCTCTTCGTAAAATCTTCCTTTCAAAATCTCGCCGCTACTATCTTTTATTATATACGTGTGTCGGTTTCCGGGTAAAACTCGAACCACCGTAAAGAGTTCCGTGCTCCAATTTTTTGTGAATCCCTTCTCGAAGGTGCGTTTGAATTTGCTGATCCTCACCTGGTCTCCAATTTTGTATTTTGCTTTTTTTGTCGTGGGTGTGTACTTTGGACAGTAAACTGTAGAAATTAAACGCTGCTCGTCAGATTTCGTAACGTCAGCTGGCTTCATGCCTATCGTTCTGTGTACCGTATCATTATAGGTGTCGACGAGTTCCGGCAGGATGTCGACCCATTTGTAATTTCCCCGAAGCGTGAATCGTTTCCACATGTGTGTTTTCAAGGTTCGATTAAATCTTTCCACGATGCTGGCTTTGATGTGACTGAAGGTCGAATAATGTCGAATGTCATGTTTTTGAATAAACTTTTGGAATACGGCGTTGTAAAATTCTTTACCGTTGTCCGTTTGCAAAAACCGAGGTCGTCTGCCGCCGCTTTCGCGAAAAATTAATTTGAATGCTTCCGTGACGCACGATCCCGTTTTCGCTTTCAAAGGTAGAGCCCATGCGAATTTCGAAAATGTGTCTATGACGGTGAGGAGTTACTTGTTGCCCTTGTTCGATTTATGTACGTTTTTCAAATTGCCGCTGCTCATCTCCACGAGGTCACTTTGCCAGAGGTCGTCGATGCCCTTGGTTATCACCGCCAAACGTTCGTAGTTGCGGCGTGCAGGTTTATGCAATTCTTGGACGATGGCTTGCCTAGACATTTTTTTTTTTTTTTTTAGAGATTACGTTTGAAGAGAAGCACCAGCGTGATGGGATTCAAAGAGGGTGGCACCTCGCTCGTGTTTTGAATGATCAGCTTATCGCCGGCACTCACGTCGAAAACGGTAAGATCTTCGTCTTCGTGTATTTCATATATGTTGCGCGTTTCGTTCCAACGTGCCAGAGGAATGTTTCCTGCTTTCTGGACACCACGATTCGATATTAAGGTCATGGTGGGAACGCTAGCTTTTCTGCCGTGAGACCAGTACGAAAATTCGTTTATCTGAATTGTGCCATCGAGGAGAAACTTGTAGTACGGATGATAAGGATACAACATGTACAGTTTGTTACCTTCGACGAACGTGGAGATTCTCTGTTGATTGGGAACGCTGTTGATTTCGATGGCTTGCAAGGTGAACAATTTGGCGAATTTAGTGTTGAAGGTGACGAGATTACTGTGAACTTGTCCGAGTTTATTTTCGATGGGCAGCAAATGCTCGATTATGGTATCCGTTACGGCAGAAAACGACGGTTTGATTTTCACTTCCACGTTCAACTGCTTGTAGTTTTCGTTGAGTTCTTGCAACTTGGCACCGAAAGAGGCCAGCGTCGATTCCTGCGTGGATTCCAGCACTCCAACTTGATCTCTGATGTTGACGAAAATGTTCTAAAGGTTCTCGACTAGATTCAATTTCGAGCTCTTCTCGGTAAGATCGTTCACGATGCTTCGCATCTCTGTAAACTGCGTGTGAAGGTCGGCGACGCTCTGCGAAGTGGGCAGCGTCGACACCAGCGAACTAATTTCGTCTCGAATCTGTTCCACGTTCGCCGTTTCCGTTTCTAGTCGTTTCAGCATTCGAGATATGTTTCTTTTCAAAGCGTGCAATTCTTTGGAGGTGGGGAGATTGGCCACCCTACTCTCGAGATCGCTCAATGAACTTTTGATGTCGCTCGAATCGGATAGTGCCGTCACCGCCGTTTTCAATTTTTCCAAATCTTCGCTCGAAGGCACGCTCGTCCGTAACGATTCCAAGTCACCCTGTATGTTGTCGAGTACGTGATGAAAATGAGCGAGATTCGTTTCGACGTTCAAATTTTCTAAATATTCGATCTTCTGCTGAACCGTGCTTAACGTGTCTTGAATGCTCGTCAACGCTCTTGCTTCAGCGTGAATATTTTTAATTTCTTCGTTGATCAATTCCAAGGACGCCTGAAGCGTAGCGATGGTGGTTTCAATGTGTTCGAAATCTCGATACGCCTCCAATTGAATTTTTATGTTCGCGACGCTTTTACCGATGACCTGCAGTTCGTCCGACGATGGTAGGTTCGTCATTGTATCTTCCAAAGTCTGCAACTTGGATTTAATTTCTTCCAACGTGCTGGTGAATTCTTCTTGTAATTTGGAAACGACGACATGCAAGCGTTCTGCGTCTATATCGTTCACGACGGTTTGAAGTTCAGAGAAATTCTTTTCTATTGCGGAAGTTCGTTCTTCGATTTCGAGTTTCAATTTTTCCAAATCTTCATTTTTCGATTGAAATTGCTGTAATTTGGCCAAATCATTTTGAAGCGAATCCACGCTCAACTGTATATTTTGAACGTTGTCGTAAGAAGGTACGTCGACATAATTTTTTATCAGCGTCTTCAGTTTGGAATCGATTTTCAGAATGGGGTCGAGACATTGCGTTTGGAGCGTAGCGATTTCCGACTCTAAACTTTTGTTTAAGGTCTCCTGCAAAGCAATCAAATCGGTCCTCAACTTCTTAACTCGAATGTCCAACATGAGAATCTCTTCTGCGTGGTCTACACGCTTGGTGTTGCCGAAAATGTCGTTAGGCATTTTTGGTTAACGGTTATTTATAATAGGATAGACGATTCGTAATTCTACGAAGAGAGGAATGAGTTTGTCGTAATCTCCGAGGAGTTCCATGTAAAGATAATCTCCTGCAGAAACATCGTACGTAATGTTAGAAAGCATCTTGTCGTGCTTGATTCGAAAAATATTCTTGCCGGTAGAAATTTTGATTTCGCCTGCGTTTTCCGGATTCACGGTGATTTGAAGTTTCCCGTCGATCGGAATTTCGTAGAAATGTAAATTGTTATTAAAAACATAAAACATCTTGCCCACATCGTCATTCAGTTTCGTCCAAATGCTGTTGAGATGAACGATCAGTAAACCATTGAGTTTAGATAACACGGAAGGTAAGAGGTTATTGAAATTTGGTGGTGCAGTCTCCATGTTGATCTGTTTGCGGAAGCCAAAAAGATTCATTATCCTTGTTAGTTATTTAAGAATACGGTCAAAGTTTTTTTTTTTTTGTAATGACAGACAAAGTTTTTTTGTTTTTTTTTGTAATGATTATCAAAATGATTTTTTTGTTTTGTTTTGTTTTTATGAATCTTCTGTTGAAGATGGACATATGTTGCAGGTTTTGCTTTCTGCTAAGCGATAGTGCCCCCATGGCAGTGTGTGAATTCCGCACTTCAGGATGCACCTCTTATCATCGTGCGCATCCAAAGCAATCTTCCTGACAATGTTGGTTGTCAATTTATGGTTGACGCTCTGGATTCGATACTCTTTTCGTAGAACAGGTGAGCGAGTATTCAGGCATTCAACATAATCCTCGAATGCGAGATGCTTTTGTACAACCTGCCTACCTACACCCTTGGCCTTCTTGGTGACAGACCCCTCGGCCCGAATTGCATAGGCTTTGGCCCGAAGTCCAGCAAACTCAAGAATAACATCCCCGTCCTTCTCGTCCTTGAGTTTACCGGGCACCTTCTTGTTTCGGGGCAGGATGCCGTACTGGTTCGGCTGGGGATAGCCTGATGTGTCGAAAAGCTTGATGAAAGCTGGAATCGACGCTATATCCTTATATGCATCAACTGTGCGAACATGGTAGACCAAGCTGTCCGTATCTGTATATAAAAGAGAAATGCCACGATCATAATGTTTGCACAGTGTACCATAATGTGTCTCAAACATATGCAACTTGCTCAAGTCCAGAATCGTGGCACCAACATAGATTGGCTTGTTTAGGTGCACCACAGGTTTACCCATGTGGACCAGAGCCAACTGCTCATTATAAATGGTCCTTGATTTAAACAACGGGCTTGCAATCAGCTTACGACATCGCTTCGCATTGGTAACCAGCCTAACGTCCACGCGATTTCTCACGTTCTCCATCGTTTTACCGAACACAGCATTGTTCATCAGCTTGAAGAAGTTTTTGTCAAGCTCCGAGGTTGCAGCGATGCGGTGTTCGGTATTGGCTTTGATGTAGGGTACTAACCAGTTACTGTGCTCGAACCTGAGGATGCGATGAATTTTACCAATTGTAACACCTTGCCTCATCAACCAAGCAAGATTCAGGTAATGTACCACATACCTCTCTTTGGGCTCAACATCCATGATGAGCTTGGGTTGATTCGAGTTAGGTAAACGCTTAAATTCTGGAGCAGGTGGTAACTCGCTGAATACATCATGGAGCTTCTCGGGGAATTTAATGTCCACCTCGGCAAAAAATCCGTATGTACAATCTTCGAAATTTTTCATGTCGAAATCCGAAGGATTAACCCACTCGAATCCCTTGTACGGAAGTTTCTGCATCATGGAAAATCCATACAGGTTGTTTACATCTGTGTGGAGGATGTAGCTTGTTGTTTTAGAGGGATCGTAACCGGTGGCCATGTATTGATTGTTAGCACGTGCATAGCGTTGCGTCACCTGGACCATACCGCCTCGGATGCCTCGTTCCAAAAAAAAGTAACTTTTCCACATCATTAAGAAGCTGGAGTTTAATCCTGGTCATGAGCAGCATGGCCGACCATGCCAGTCCGGGGAGGCTGTAGAAGTAGGCAGGGTCTAGGTGGTAGATGTTTATTGCTGTCGCGCGAAACGCCTGCAAAACGTCCGCGAGAAGCGTCACGTCAAGCTTTAAATATGCGTCGTGATAATCTCCAAAATTTCGACAACCTAACTCTTGCCACATGGACTGGGCGTGCTGGTATTCCTCATTTGTTATGCTAGAGCCTCTCAGCCGACTGTAGAATTTATCCTGTGGAGGAAGCGATGTTTCCTCGAACTTGTCGGGGTCCGTTACGTACTCGTATGGGTAGACCCCCTTACGTCTGATGAGCCCAACATCCAAGTTTGGAAAACTAGCTGCAGTGATAGTCAGCTGCTCGTCCCTAAGCTTGCCTGCAAGAGCATCAAGGCTTGCATGGAGGAAACGCAGCGAGTCAAGAAACCGAAGCTCGATAGTTGCTTCCAATTCGGGGATAGACACCCACTTACTCACGCTAATATAGCGCTCCTCGTTCTGTGCTAAGACCCTGATACGACTATCATCGTAGCCGAGATGGGGTACCAAGTGATGAAAATCGTATCCCGAGCCGTTGTGAAAGAAGATGGGAATAAAGCGCGGGTCCCTAGCTTTTAAGTTGCACGTGTTGCACCACGGACCGATGTAGCTACCAGTACCATAATGGTCGTGGTGGTGCACTTTACTGTTATCGTCGGTGAAGGCCAAGTTGCAAACAGGGCAGTTGGTTGCCTCCTCGTGCCTACGCTTATTCTTAGGAGAAAGTCGTTGCATGCGCTTGGGGGACAGCAACACCTTTCCTATCTTTTGGGCCTCCTCTACCATCCTCTGCAAGAAGTGCTTGACCGGGTCGGGACCGCGATAGACATACGGCTCGGGGGCAACACGTTGGTCTCGCCGCACTACAACGTAGGCGTAACTTGAGGCCTTGTGGAGTTGGTAAGGGGTGGTGGAAGAATCTTCGGGATCGGGATAGCAGGTGGAGAGAGGTTCGAGGAAGGCTTCGAAGTCCGCTACAATGATGGCAGGATGCTTTGCCATGGCGCTGTGCATGCTAAATTTTTCTGTCGCATCAGGATTGGGTAGAATAGTTCGTGCAGGTTTGTTGGTACTGCAGTAACGCATGTGGCGAGCGAGCTTTTCGGCAGCGATGTTTTCTCCTTGTAAGCTCTGGTGTTTTTGTTGTTGGTTGTCAAAAGTGATCAGACACCTTCGACAAACTTCTATCCTACCATGATGCTTGCTTTTTTGACTCGACACCAACCGGGAGAGCGAGCGAATGAGGGTGTAGTGGTGTTGTGTCTCGTCCTTGATGAGCAGGAAGTTGATTTCTCGTACCTCGTTGTTGTTGCTCACGTTGCTCACCCGGATGGGGTGGACCTCATTTTTGTTCTCGGTGAGACCGTAAACGTTTATGGCTAATTGTTGCGAGCACGTGCCTCAAACTTGCCAACATCCGAAAGCGCCACCGGGTAGTCGATTCCCACCATTGCATCCTCCAACTCCGACTCGTACTGCTCGTAGTGGGTAACGCGTTTTGGACTATTTTTTCTGTCGACGGGGTGCAACGCTGCCAGCACCGACCAGACGAAGCACTTGTTATCCCTGTTCTGAATATTCAGAACAGCCTTCTTTGCTGCAACATCTGGTGGTAGAGGGACGTAACTAGACCCGGACATTGGTGCAAACTGACTAAAAGTAACACACAATTTATGGGGTTCTCCACACAGCGAACCGCCCGAGCCTGTGGCCTCGTGCTCCTCCTGTTTAACAAGCAGCTCCTCGGTAAACTTGTCGTAAATTTCCCCAATGCTGTCACCATCCGCCAGATGCAGCGTTTTTGCTTTCGTTGCATGAAAGAAAGTGTATCTTTCATCGGTCGGTTTCTTGTATGTGCAACATAGCGTACCGTAGAATTTAGTGGAGGAGTGCGTAGCCAGTGCATTACTAAGAATAGAAACTATCTCTGCTCGCTTCTCCTCTAAAAAGCTACGAACATCGCAAGAGCCGTCCGACAATCGGACATAATCTTCTAATATTCCTCCGAAAGCAGACCGGTCTGCTTTCGTCGCAGGCTTGACGCGTTTGGTGGGTGGTGCATTGATGGGGGCTGCTTCTGCCTTTCTCTTGGTGGAGGTCGAAGGCTTAGCCCCAGATGTACTTTCGCTTAGACAAGTAAGCTTATGCTTCTTGGCATACGCAATTGTGATGTGTTTATTGCATCCGGAACATAGTTCGGTGGCAGCCAAATGCTTGCCTGGCACGCAGGTGCGACAATGTCTTGCAAAATTTTTGCTTGATATGGTTCTTTTGCACACAGGGCAACTTTTCATGGAGCGCATTTCTTTTTCTTTTTCGGGGTATGTTTATTTATATGTGATCTGTTGGTGGTAGAGTGTTTACAAAACAAAAATGCCTTATGAGAAAAATTTTGTAAGCTAATTCTAATTAGTGTTAGTTTGAGGGGTTTATTTATATATGGGTGGTGTTGTCTTCCTCAAATATGTGCTTTAATCAACCCTATAAAAAAATAAAAAATAAAAATATATAAGAAAAATATGATTGTAGATAGAAAAAACACAATAAATATTGTATGCATGTGTAATTCTATTTAGCTTATTTTTGCTAGACACGAATCTTCCTCAGATTTTATTGCCTACTAGTATATTTTTTCTACCAATCTAGTAGAGGTGTGAAACTATGAAAATGTTCTTGTTTAAGCACTAATCATTATGTTTCCAATAGGACTCCTATGGGACGTAGAACCTTGTAACTTTGCTCTATGTATATACTAGTGCTTTTCCAACATGTTCACAAAACCTTAGAACCTTCACAGACAAAAAGATAAAGTTTCCCCCTGTGTACATGTATAATTCGAATCCCACTGTAGGTCCAGTTTCGATTAGCCTTACTGTGCATAAAGTAGACTTAAAACAACAAATCCAACCCAGAGTATCAACAAATTCAAAAACATAAAATTTCCCCCCTGTACACTTGTATAATTTTAAACTCCAAGTTCGATACCCGGCGAATCCCACTGTAGGTCCAGTTTCGATTAGCCTTACTGTGCATAAAGTAGACTTAAAACAACAAATCCAACCCAGAGTACACGCGTCAATACCATCCACCATGAGTAAACTAACATGATCATGATCATCGTCCCTCCCCTCCCTCCGATTGTTACCTCGCTTTTATGTTATTCGCGATGAAGAATAGTTTTTTCAAGCGCACGTTATGTATGCTCATATTTTTTTTTGTTTAGCGTAAATTTCGATGTTTAATCAAAACACCACTTCCTGTTCACTAACGCAACTCGCAATTATTACACACACATGCAAGAGAAATAACAAGAAACAAAACTTACCTACAAAAAGCTGCTAGCAATTTAACACACACAAAACGGTTGTATAATCGCGTGCAGTTGCAAAAAAACGTTACTCTTCTCTACAGAAACTTTCACGCTACTGTGTTTGATCTGACCTACATCCACACCACAGAAACGAAAGTCATCTCTCCCCTCCCGTCGTCGCATCCGGTTGCGATGACAATATAAGCAAAACTAGGTCGTGTCAGTATTGCCAACTCGCTAGGCCTCTGAGTTTAGGGCGACCCGACTTGTGCGAGGGTTGGGGTGCAGCCGAACACCGTCGCCGCCCACCATCAACTCGAACTAGACGGCATAGAAGTGGTGCGTTACCTTTTCGGGAACCTCTCCTCGTACACGCTGAAGTACGTTTCGTTGTATTTCAACCTGGGGGAGAAGATGATGCCCGAGGGCGAAACCGTGCAGACGCTCTACGAGAAAAACAAGATAGACGATCTGTTGCAGTACAACGTACAGGATTCGATGCTTGTGAGGGACGTGTTTCTGAAAAACGGACTCGTGCAAACGATCGTCTCCACGTGCTGCCAGAGCGTGTTGCGAGCGGACCAGGTTCGAGGGCATCAACTCAACTTGCATCTCTCGCATTACTATTTCAGCGAAGCGTTGCAGAACAAGCGATGTTTGTGTTTCCCACGACAGCATCTCGAGTACCACCACAAGCTGGTCGGGGGTTACGTGCACCGTAACCCTCACATGAACGTGGCGCTCAAGAACAGGACGGAGGACGAGATTATTTTGGTATTGGACTTCACGTCACTCTACCCGAGCGTCATGGTCGCAGCCGGCCTCTCCCCTTTCAACGTGAACTTGGGGAGTGGCGCGAATTCCACGCCGGAACGTCCGTTCCGCCCGGCACGGAAGTTGATGTTTATCGCGGCGTTACGAATCCAACCGGTTGCACGGAAGCTGATCTTCACGTGTATTTCTCACGGGACACGCTCAATGCCACGTGCATACGCAAGATCATGGCCTTGCGTAAAAAAATCAAAGAATTTAAAAACAATAAGACTTTACCGCCGGGCAAACTGCTCGAAATGGACGCCAAACAGAACACGGCTAAATTGATGATGAATAGCATGTATGGTCAGATGTACGAATTGAAAGACATTCCGGAAGAGATTCGCCCGCACGTCAATCAATTCTACGTTCGAAGGCCGTACGGGAAAACTTGGGTCTCGTTCGTTTCGAAGAACCCCGCTTGCGCGTCCCTTGTTACTTTTCTGTCGCGAAGTTTGAGAGAAAAAAAAAAAAGAGACACGTGAAACTCTACAGAGGTGTGGTAATCTATAACCGCAGCCGTTAGAACTTTTTTTTGGTTGGGCACCACGCACCCCTGGCGAGGTTATATAGGGGCCAGGGATCCTAAAAAAACAACAATTATTATTTGTTTGGTTTGCGTCACAATACGGAAATAATGAGAGGCATACGCGCGCGTGTGTGGCACATCGTTTCTCTCTCTCTCTAAGAGAGAGACGTTTACAAAGGTCACGATATATAAACATTTTGGTCCCCGGGACTTGGAAAAAAATTACGATAAGGTGCATTCATCCTTCAAGGATGAGAGAGTACATTTACTCATCACGCTGTGTCAGCGCAATAAATAAGGCGCGGAACGTGGAGAGAAACCTTGGTGATTTTTTTCGAGTAAGGTGTTGGCAACACTGCGAGAAAATGAGGCTTATGCCTTACAAGAGCAAACTATTAAGGCGAGCCTCACCGAGCCTCACTTTCGGTCGCAGAACTCTCTATTTGGGTCTACTAAAATTATAGCACTAACTTAGCTTAAGTTAAAATGCATTCAAATTCATATAAAAAAATTAATAAACAATTTATTGTTTGGACCGTTGTGCAGAACAGATTATTAATTAAAAATTAATTATTAACAATATTCAGTGGCGTTTGTTATTTACATCAATATTCATGATATTATTGATTTATGGGAAAACATAAACTTCATGAATGTACTTATTTTACAAATATTGATATGCAAATTTTTAAATGTGTAATAGACAAAGTATAGTTCGTATTCTAACTGACACTACATTTTTTACGTTTTAGCGAGTCGAGTAATAATATAAATGATACACATAAAATATATGTATTTTTAGGACGTATTCAATATATGCGCCGGCCCCTGTGGCGGAGTGGTTGGCACATCGCACTACGACGCCAGGGGTCCCAGGTTCGAATCCTGGCCTGGGCATGGATGTTTGTGAGTGTCCATTCATCAATTACATCATATCATCACTTATCCCCATATTCGCAAATTAGCCGAAAGTGGCACAAAACGAGAAGTAAAATTAATCAAATAAATCAAATCACAAATATTCAATATATGCATTTAAATTTTTTTGAGATTACAGCTTTTATACGAGAGTAATTTTTTTCTCGGTTAGTGTGCTTACTTTATCTATAATAATACTCAATAATGAGTAGTCTTCGATATATTGCTTAGTTCCTTGCTATAAATAAACGCCAAATAATTTCTGCTCTTGGACGATTTAAATGTGTCCTGGGAAAACCAAGCTGAAGGGTATTTTCGTAACTAACTCTCTCCTTCCCCCTCCCCCCCTCTCTCTAAAATTTTGCGAGAACGATCGAGGCAAGATACAACAGTTGTAAGGTTTGGGCAATTTTGTCAGAGGAAACACGGATCAGCATTTCGGTTTCCATTCCAGCTAATTACAAATGTAGTGTTTCGCATAGGTTTAATTAAATTACTAACTCGCTGGGATTAATGGTTTATCGCACTCGTCAATGAATTCCATCAGGAGAGAAATCAAATCATCTCTGTTGTATCAAAAATCTCTTTCATATCGAATCCGCAGAACAGTAAAATTCAAAATGTGAATGTATGCATGTTTGTGTACCTAGGTATATGCGTGTGTGTATATATGCGTCTGTGTATGTATAGTCTGCCACAAAATTAATTAATGTGTATGGTTTTACTGTACATAATAAATATTAACTATGTATATATAATTATTTACGTTCTCTGTGCACCCAGTCATATTTTTAAGGTGCAATATGTGCAGTCTGGTAGTGGCCGAGAGGTTTGAGTGTTGGATTCTCGGTCTCGCAATTGCAAACCGGTAGAAAAGCAGCATTAAATTTCACGAAATACAAAAATACAACCCCTCAAATTTAATTAATCATTATTTGATTGCAAATAACAGGTGCGGCAGTGAAATGGGCGATTTGGCAACCCTGGAAATAGCAAGTTACGTAAGGAATCAGATAACGGGAGTGGAGTGGCCTCCCCCATGGCGCAGTGGTAGCGTCATTGCCTTGTAATCAAGGGGTCCCGGGTTCGATACCCGGTGGAGGCACAAGTGGTTCGGATCCCACTTTAAACTGTAGGTCCAGTCCCGATTAGCGTTACTGCGCATAAAGTGGACTTAAAACACCAAATCAAACCAAGATAACGGGAGTGGTGCCATCTTGACAACAAACCTTTGCCACCATTGACACTGATATCGGTGTTCAGTCGAGATAGCGTCGTGGACCGGTGAACAACGCGCTTATGCCGTAAAGGCGTTTCACAAAAATGCTGCGCGGACACGTAGCTGTCGTTGTTTTTGTGAAACGCCTTTACGGCATAAGCGCGTTGTTCACCGGTCCACGACGCCATCTCGACTGAACACCGATATCAGCCAGAATGATAACCATAAGCTTGGTTCAGTACAATATATATATATATATATATGTGTGTGGGGGGGTGTGTGTGTGTGTGTGTGTGTGTGTGTGTGTGTGTGTGTGTGTGTGTGTGTGTGTGTGTGTGTGTGTGTGTGTGTGTGTGTGTGTTTTCCTTTTATTGGGTTAACGCATAAGTTCGTTGTGGTTTTTTCCCACCGTGGCAAATGCATTTTTATTTGATACTAATTTGAGATTAACAAAAGACATAAATTAATCAGTAATACGTATATTTTCCTTCATTGTCTATGACTGTTTACCAACGCTGTGGCAGTTTTTTAATTCAACGCATGAAGAAATCAGCTGATTCGGGGTTAAAAGCATCGTCCAGCCAGGTTTGAAGAGCATTTTCGTCATCAAAGGAGCTTCCTTGAAGATTGATGGATTGAGAGCTGAAAAGGTAGCAATCTGAGGGCGAAAGATCGTGGGGAGTATGGAGGAATTGGAATAACTACCCAACCAAGCTCCTGGATAACAGCTTTTGTCATGTTAGCGGAGTGTGGGTGTGCATTATCGTGTCGCAGCACTTGATGCTGTCTTCCTGGCCTACTCTCTGATTTGGTTGTTTTCATTTAGACCATGCGGTATCCTGAACCTTACCCATGGAATGCAAATGTCGCACGATGGTTAAATGGTCACGGTTCATCACATTTGCTAATTCTCGAGTCGACTGATGTGGATCCTCGTGGATTAAAGCGTTTAAACAGTCTTCATTAAAGCCCGATGGTCGTCCTGAACGTGGAGAAACGCTTAAGTCAAAAATGCCCTCTTTGTAATGACAAAACCATTTTGTTGCCCTGCTTTCCCCGTTTGCATTCTTTCCGTACAAGGGACAAATGTTTCGAGCCGCCTCCGCTGCCTTTGCCCCTATGTTAAACTCAGACAGAAGAATATGTCGTAAATGTTTTTTTTTCCACTGGACACTTATTGTTCTTTAGTCCATAAATAACACCGTATTTCTTCAAATGTGTAAAATCCAATGCGTATTCACAAGCACAACAATGCTACTCCAATTGATGAACATTAAACGATAAACAAACTCCTAACACCGCAGTGTTGCCACACCAAATAGAAACTCAACAAACTGATGCATCAACCCAATACATAAAATCTATCTAATATACAAGTGCATGTAAAGAAGAAAACACTGGAGCTTTTTAATCTTCTCTCATCCCGTTACATCTATGGCTGCTAACAACCACAATTCACTACCATTCACTACCATATTCTAAAAGTGGACGAACAATCGTCTTCACTACCGATGAGACGTCGTCCTGGCGACCAATCACACCCGGCGTCCCCCAGGGAACCGTTCTCTGTCCACTTCTCTTCTCTACTTGTACATTGTAAATGCATTTATACATAGATCACATCCGGTTGTATTCGTCACAATTCCATTCACAATCAGTTATGATTTAAATAAAATCACCACATTTCATCAGCTAACCACGGACTACCAATTAATCCATCACAGACGCAAATTATATTATCATTGTTGTTGTTGTTATCATCATCATAATCAACATAGTCTCTCCAAAATTGTCCTCTGTATTCGAAATCTCGTCTCTTCCTATCAAATGTCAAATTTCTTTCTATGTAGTACACCCTGGACTGCATTTTGCACATTCACGAGGCTCTTGCATCTGGACTCACAGCCAGTATAATACTCTGTGGGATTTGTATTGTATCCGGTACATTTGTGATTGTTCTTTCGTCAATTCCATCATATCATCAGTCATCCTCGTCTTCGCGACTAGCCAGAAGTGGCAGAAAAGCGAAATAAAATTAGCCAAATCAGTCGAAAAGTACCACAGCTTCTTATGACAGGGAAATAGAAGGTATAGAAATAAAATATAAGGGAAATAATTGTGTATGTACACAGAAACACAAGTGTATAATTTTCACACAATAGGCATTATATTTCTCAGAAAAGTAACTTTCAGTTAGAACGATTGTTGAAATTATATTTGAGGAGATTGTTGGCATGTTATCTATAGATCAAACATAAAACCAGTTAGGTTCTTGAGCTACTTGTGCTGGCTTTTGAATATCTTAAGCTTCTTGAAATACTTGTACTACATTCATGATGGTTGTGAAGTTATATAGAATTCTCAATCTATAGAAGTCACGATGCAAGTTTTTACTTGTCAATTAGTTTTGTAGGAGATTTAATTTTGAAGAAATCACGTTCACGGTGTTTGCATGGTAACGATAATTTCGTGTTTTGCGTTGCATTGTCAAAATTAAAGTTGTCTAGTGGTCTTTGAAATTCCCTGTGTTACAGCCCTTTCACACAAGTATGCTGGTGGCATCTCTGCCAGTTTCAAACACAGAAAGCAACAGTTCCTCACACCTGGCAGCGCTGCCAATATAGCACAAGGTGCGAAGTTAAATATGCAACACTAAGATACCAGCAGGAATGCTACCATTCTTGTGAATTGCCGGACCCTGTGGCCGAGTGGTTAGCACATCGCGCTGCGACGCCAAGGGTCCCGGGTTCGAATCCCGCTCGGGCTTGGTTGTTTGTGAATGTCCATTCATCAGTTTCATCACTCATTCCCATCTTCGCAAATTAGCCAAGAGGCACAAAACGCGAAGTAAAATAAACTAAATCAATCATTCTTGTGAATTGTTTCCAACATTCTTGAAACATTCTTGCCAATGTTTGTTGTTTTTCATTAATACACGTGGAAAAATTTGTTGTAGGAATAGAAAATAATCCAGCCTGACTATCCAAACCGAGAGTTGAGAATAGAATATGGTTAATATTTTTTGAACAACGGATGCAAAAAATGGAAGGTAACTTGTTGAATTAAATATTTATTTACAATAACAATAAATAAATTAACAATAACAATTATTTTAATACAGATGAAACACGCATGTGAGTCAATTTGATCTGCTTCTTTGCTATCCACGATGCATATAGATCTCCCTGGCATCTTTCATGGCATCTCGTTCACAGATGCAACATGTGCAAGGAAACATGCCAGCAGAGCTGCTGGCAGACTTGCCGTGATATCACATGTGACAGCACTCTTACATTTGACGGAATTCCTGTTTTATCCAACTTATCCATTCAATTCAGGGCGTAGAACAGATGTAGACTTGAAAAGGTCAACCCCATGTAGCAACGCTACGCTACTTGCGTCTATCTTAGAACACAGCCAATTTCCAAACATCTCGAAAAATGGACGCCAAAATCAACCTACCGGACCTGTCTAAATTATTCACGTAAACAAAACTGGAAGCAGTTGCTTCAATAAATCATAATAAATGTAAATAGGTCAAGCAGGCTAAGCTTTAGTACAGTTACCATTTCTATTGTTGTATGAAGTACCGTATCATGGGTTGGGTTTGTTCAAATTGAACGTTCGCGAAGAAAGACCCATGTTAGTGTGGAGTTAATGTTTTCATTTGTTTATGCGTGTTATAAAAGCAGTAGCGTGTGTGTCTATGAAGCATGTAGGTCGTAACTGCTCACATAGGTCTTTCCTCTTCCAGAACTGAAACGTCGAACTTGGGTTGCGATGGGTGAAACGGATTTTACCATTGAGCAGATGGAATGGCTGGCAGTTCAGTTAATTTTCCTACAATGATAATCCAATAATTTTAACAAGAAGTCGAAACAGAAATTGTTTTGCATTGCACGTTTAATAACTGAATTAAGTATTCGTATTATTATATATGGTTTTCTTGCCACGTTGGCTAATCGTGACGATCAGTAAAAATGATGATTTGATGAAACGGATGAAGAGACAATCGCTCACACACACATACACACTCTCTCACATATATGGGCAGGGTGCAAAATACAAATCCCGCAGAGGATTATACTGACTGTGGATTCAGACGCCAGAGCCTCTTTTGCCATCAAGAATGAAGTTTACACAGCGAAATACGTAGATGAGAGGTTAATACTTTGGTTTCAATAGTTGTTGAATGTTTTAAAAAAATCCACGGAACAATATTTCATTGCGTGTCCAATTTTCGTTTCTGTGCGTACACATGAACACGCAATGAAACTTTCGTTTGCGATAATCAACTTTATTACAGATAGTTTTAGAAACAATGTTGAGAAGGTTTCCTTGCATTAAATTCGAATCACAGTATTTAGAAAATTAAATTGTCTTGAAGTTTCCAGTCATTTTAATTTCGAAGGTAGCAATTGCTTATTTTTATACAAGCCCTAGGGAGCCTGCTAATAATTTCTCAAAATGTGATCAAATTTCAGAAGTCCTTGAAATGTAAGGAAAACCCCTAATATCTGTGCCACCAAACCAACAATATAAAGCACTGTCACAATCTAATTTCATTACTTGAAGCATTGAATATATGCGTGACAGATCAACAAATCGATAGTAATATGCACAAGACCTTGACTCTTCTCCAACTATTAATTCGTGTGTGTGTATTACTGTTATGGTTATCGGGAATGAGAATGAATGATCATGAGAAATTGGATGAAGGAACCCTGAGACTGAGATTTCAGAGATTATTATCTTGGGTATAAGTACAGGGTGTCCCACGAACGGCGCAACTGGGAATTAAGAGTGGCGTTACTTTGTAACCGAAACCTGTACATACATAAGTCATACACCAAATGTTAGCCCTGTCCAAGTAGATATTTTTAAACATAGAAACAACAAACGGGGTGCAGTGTTGTTCATGCAGTGTTGCCAAATGTAAGTGAAAGTGTAAATTTATTTTTCCACAAAGCATGGAAAATTGCATGTCAAACATTCGTACTGAAATTTGGACGTCAATTTCCACCTTGGGTAGGTGGACTATTTCGCCATCTATAGTTCAGAGAAGAAAACAGATTGTTTTCGCCTATAGCCAATCCTGAAATGCCTCGTAAAGGCGTACCGGTCCAAATGGGTGTTTTAAAAAAAATATGAGGTACAGTGGCAACACTGTTGATGTTTGAAGGCAACAAAAGGTGTGTTTAGTGATGGTCTATGACATGGAAATACTGGAAACAGGAAAAAAAGAAAATGAAAATTATGGTGAAAAGAGTGTTACTTCAGTTACTTCAGAGCTACTTTCAGTTATTTGCCATTTCAGCTGTTCACGATTCTCGTTTCTGTTATCCAAAACAACTGCAATAACAATACATAATAATATTTAAATTAATAAACTAATATTTACACATACACATGTATGCTAATCTGGATAAACTTATAGTTTAAAGCAAGATTCAAACCCTTCATATGTTTTTGGCGAGCATCGAACCCTTTTAATTACGAATTGCAATTACACTGTCTGGGAAGTCCAAACTACACATACAGTCAGTGCATATTTACTTCACTTAAGTAATGTGTAATAAGAAAGGTATTGCGTAAGTCATATAGTGGCACTTTATGTGCTACGTATTTGCAACCAAATAATCAGCAGTGAAATACAGATTTACTGTCTTGTGTCTTGTTAATACTATAATTACTACATGATGGTAAAAATAAATTTTCAGATTGTAAAGTTGCATTCTAATGCAGCGGGGCAATTAATTCAGTTGCTATTACGTCTGACACCCTGCAAATCCAGAACGGACGTGAAGCAGCATATTGGTATTGCATCACCCTGAGCTTGTTATGTGTTTTCTGGACGCTATTCAAAAAATAATTGCGGTTTGTTTATGCGAGGATAAAATAAACCATTCTGCTGTAAACTGTTGCTCGTTACAACGCTAACGGTGGGATGAGGGATGAGTCAAGAGTGGGAAAATGCAATTTCATACACAGGCTCCAATTTACATCCGGCAGGTTTTTGTGAAATGTTATGCACATGAGAAATTAACAAACAGTTCACCGGTATTTGCAATTTGCAATCTGTTCCTGCACTGAATGCGTGCTGTATTTAAGTCGTGCACTAAATATAAAATATTACAAGAAACGAATATGGTATTGTTTGTGAGGGCGAGTGAAAGAATCTTATTATTTTCTGCACGTCCCATCCATATGGAGAGTTTGGTGTCCGCTCACGTTTCTCCAAGCGGCTTCTTGTTTCTCCTGTAACATTTCTCCTCTGACATACAATTACCTCCGGACGTGACTATCTCTTACCGCGTTTCCTACTGCGGAACTTGAAGTCGCCTATTCAAATCTTTAAAACTACTATCTAAGTTAGAATGCATTTGGGATGTCCCTCGTGTTCTTATGGTTATAGGAATTCTTCTAAAAATATCCACATTGTTATTTTTTGTCTCCATATTCTAAAAGATGGAATTGGCAACTACAAGTTTTGTTGTGGACTTGATACCTGACTGTTTTCGAAATGCTTAGTATTGCAATTTCTACTATCTTCTTTAGTTATATTTTGGTCGCTTCACATTGGTTTTACAATTCTTGGATTAATCGTGACGATAAGGATTGGTGGATACCAGGACAAACTCAATCATACAACAATGCCTTACAAGGATTCTAGCTTGCAACTTTTGGCTTTGTGGCAGCTCATATTCATATCGACTATACTTCTTTCCACGGAGGCGAACATATGTAATATCTCTAAGCAATACGACGTTAAAATTTGAATTTATGATGCCTGAGTATGTACAGTGTATGTTCGCAAGAAGCAACTGCTATAATTGGCTGCTTTAATTAGAATAATTCCAGGCGCTCCACCATGCGTAAAGTGTTTTTTTTTTTTTTTCATCTGGAGCACTGAGATTCTGGGTGTCTCAGATATTTACATTTGGATGATGATAAGCACCATCGTATATAGTGTGGTGTTTCTTCAACACTCACAAATTATGCAAGCACAGGCGTTATCTGAACTTTCTTCTATTCTGTTAGTTAGTATAGTATAATAACAGCAATCTCTCAGCAGTTAGTTAATTTTTAGTTCTTAGTCTGAAGAAGATCCTGATAAAAGGGTTGAAACGTTATGTATGGAGTTTTTTCACGTAAAAAAAGACTGCCTTGGTCACCATCTTTAGTGATTTTCTAATGTAATCAGTGGCGGCGATTGGGTGCCAAAACTAGGGGGCGGGCGGTGGCAAGGGCAGTTTACTTTCTCTTTTCAGGTAAGGCTTGTCATTAAGAGACCACAATGCGGGAGCAAAAAGTGGGGGCAACTGCCCCCCTTCTCCCCCTAATCGCCGCTACTGAATCTAATATATTGGTATTTTAATAATTTTCTGTGTATTTATGTCGAATAACTGCACACTTTTTGTTATGAATATACTTTTATCCCAGGTTTTATATATAGCAATATCTTTGTCTAATATATTATTGCATAAAAACTACCATACTAACATGCACACATCCGTCCTTCTACTTCCAGGTACGGTGACATGGTTCCCAAGACGATTGCTGGTAAAATCGTGGGAGGCGTTTGCTCTCTTAGCGGTGTGCTGGTGATCGCTTTGCCGGTGCCTGTGATCGTATCCAACTTCAGTCGCATTTATCATCAGAACCAACGAGCAGACAAGAGGAAAGCGCAGCGGGTAATGTACACTCAGGAGTACAAAACTATCTCGTGCAGGCCGAGCTTGACTTATGAGTCGATCTTTTTATTTGATTTCCTTTCATTGTCCTTGTATCCCTACCTGTTTCTAAGCCACAAACTTATTTTTTTTTTTATAACGGAACATCTTACTCAATCAATTTAATCATGAATAAATATTATTATGTCTGTATCGTAACTAAAAAATGTGTTTCAACTATCGTTTCGTATAGACTGCATTTTATCCATGATATATTCAAGAAGAAACACAATATATTTATTATTTGCATTTATTTTTTAACCAAAAATGTGGATTTTTTTATTTCTGTGTACATTAGAAAAATACAGTCATTTTACATCAGTGGTACTTTAATAAATTGAGATTCATTAGCATTAATTTGATTACAGAATTAAAAGAAAACGTAGCTATTGTAAGGAATTTAATGTTCTTCACGATTTAGATAATGCAAAGCATCTCTATGCTATATTTTTCAAAATTTTAATTCAGCTACTCCATACGATCTATTCTCTGTGTTTAAAATAAGTATCAATGTAATTTTCAAATGAAACCATTTAAAATTTGTAAAATACTTCTACTAAATATGTGCATGTAAAATTGGGGAACATTACTTTATTATTTGAATATATCAATGCATCTTAAATTAACTAAAACCACTTTGTTTTTGGTGAAAAGAATCAACTTCCAACCCAATAGACATTGAAAGCCTGATAAGAGCAGTAGGGTGTTTCGAATTTGTAATATTGAAATAAGTTAATTATACATATGCGAGACGGCCTATTGCCCCCATCAGCCTTTCAATTATACTCCTTTCTAACATCAATCCGCCCAATAATCACCTTGAACCATATTTTCACTCTAAAGTAATATTTACAGCATATTTATTTCTTTGAACGTTTGCAGCTTATTTCTGTTCTATTATATTAAAATCTAAATAGGAGAATTGAAATATTTTCCTGCAGAAAATATTTCCTTTCTACTTATTTTTAAATAGTAGTAAATAATTGCATTCTTGTATCATTGAAAGCACAATTGATTATTTCGTAGCTAATTTAACGGTAATATTTTTCTCTCTTAATTATTTTATTTTTTTGAAATTAAAGTCGTTTATGATGTAAACCTTTTTCAATTCCACTTACCTTCGTTTGTATGAACTCCTAACCGTTCAAATGAATAAAAAGGTAAGCGATATAAAATTTGCACTTTCCATGCATGTATCTGTACTGAATTTCAATTTCAAAATGTTTCGCAATAAATATGAAACTTCAGATGGACGTAAATGGTAAATTAATCCTCTTAAAGTAGTAATCAATTGTTATTCAGTCTGCAGTAAAGTCGCCTTCTTGTTTCCACGCTTTTGAGGTTCTTGTTATTGTTTCACTTACTGCTAAGTAGAACATATAACTTTCATAATCGCGTCAGGAATAAAGCTAGAAAAACGGGCATTTAGGTAATTTTGGAGTTTGCGTTGTGAGCCGAGATTAACCTCTATGTTTAAAGTAATAATTTTATAACGGAGGTATGAAAGAACAAATCATGCGTGAGGTTATTCATATATATCCATTAGAAGTCAAACGGAAACTGTGAGAGTAATCCGTACCTATACAAGGCAGTTGATTATACAATTAACAACTTAAGAAGTTCCTTAGTTTACAATATTCCTTTAAATATATGAAATGTTTTATTAATTTTGTGATTGACAACAATGCTACAGAAAAGCCATATTACAAGGAACCTGACTGAATTATTGTATATCTTCACTTTTCGTCAGAATAAATAACCGGCTGTTTTGTGGGGGTGATTAACCTATTAAAAACAAGTGTTGATAGTAACAGATAATACTGTACTTTCAGTTATGTCTTGTTCGTATATTTTGGAAAGCTAAAAAGTCTGAAACACATACATATTTTCTGGAACATGCAGTTCGAGAAACTGCTGTACGTTGTGGTCAATCTTTCTCAAGACAGTTTTTTTAAGCTAGGAGTCAGAGAACAGTACTGAAGTTACTTAAGCTGTTGCTCATAATCATATGTTACGTATCATGCCGATGTGAAAAGTTGGTTTTATTTCTTGATATTTGATGTAGACATATAATTTTAATAGAAAATTATAGATACATTTCCAAATGTATAATGTAGATGGTCAGTGATTGTCGACGTATTCTTGAAGTCATATTGAATTTCCATCAAATAAAACACGTAAACTTTTACAATGAATATTTTTTATTCTCATTTGTTCTGTCAGTTGTCTTTACAGAGATCATTATAATGTAAAACAATAGAGTTAAACACAACTCTAGATTTTGCCCAACACGACTAGGGAAAGTTACAACAACGTATTCACAGTTAATAGTCTCAATAACATGTTTTACTACACTGCCAATGAAAATTAGTATCTTCAAACATTAGTGATATTGAAAAATATACTTTAATTTTGTTACTTTACTGCAGATTGATGACATGATTTAGTTAAGAAATTTGCTCAGTATCTCCAATTTCAGTTATTTCATATCCTTGCTGTTTCCTGGTAAGTAGTTGTATTAGAGAAATTGTATGATTTGAGAAATTACATTGATTTGTTCATAGATTAACGTAGTATTTTTATTTTATAAAAATAAGACTCTCATGTTTCATTCGTGTACTTTATAAACGAAGCAATGTTGTCACACAGAAAACAAATAACTGTCCAAAGCAATATCTTTCCTATTGATTTTCCTAGTTCGGAATGCATACTAAATTACAATGATAATATCCACGAGGAAAGAAAAATATAATTTAGTAAATAGTCAAGAAGAATCTAACAAAGCTACCCAAGTTTCTGCAACTACCGAATATGAGAAGTAATAGAATGGGAATGGAAGATGATTATAATGAAGTAAACGATGAAATACAAGTAATGGGTAAAATACATTAATTACAGCATTCATGGACTTACACAAAAATTGGTTAACTTTTGTAAAGAACCTGTATTAAATCAAGGCTAGTCTAATAGGAGCCTCAGTTTTGCTTAGAACATGTTTTACATCTTTTTTGAAACTCTACACTAAAAGAAGGATGTCTTCATTTCGAACACGCCATTCTCCCTAACTGACACCGTTTCGTCTATCAATGATGATGCGCAAAAGATCCTAGGAAAGTGGAGAATCTGCAAAGTTGTTCGAAATTGCTTGAGTGCTGCTAATTATTTGTATTAAGCCCGCAAGGATCGATGCAACGTTGTCCAGATGTTTCGCTGGTCGGAAATGCGTTGTCGATTGGAACTGATTTGTTACCCATGGAACGCTGAGTGCAATAAAAGCTGTCTCTCTTTTCTTTTTTACTCTGACTGAAGCTGTATCGAACATCAGTACGAGTGTAATGATGCTTTGAAAAAGAAGCATTCGTTTCCTGCTTCCATGAAAGAAAGCAAGATGTAGCTGCGTAATTGCAATGTGACTTATGTTATTGTTAAATAACGAGTTTGCTTCTTTTTAACTTGTTTTTTCTCGATCCATTTAAAAATTCTTCTTGTGTTTTACTTAGAGTTGGAAGTGGTCGAAACAAAACGGTTTCTTTTTGGGGAAAAAACGGTATTTTTTCCGCGGCTATTTTGGTTGGGCTTTTTTCGGCTTTTTTCAGAAAAGTGTCTCAAATCAATAAAAATACAGGAGTTGGCAGTATTTCTCCTGTTCCATGGTTTTCGTTTATCTCCCTACTGTAAAATAGACACTCATTTCTAAATATAAAATACAATTTACAATATGAAGTTCGTAGCTAGACATAAACAGTGTTTTAAAAAAAAGCTGGCTTTTTTAAATGGGCGGTTCTTTCCGAGTGTAATCTTCATATTTCGGTAGCATTTTTAAATATACATATGTAGTATAAACATATTCACATAACTAGAGTAGTTTTGTATGTGTTTTTAATAGAACCTAATAGTATGATATGATTTTCAATGCTATAATTTGTTATACGAACACGTACATGAAGCAAACAAGAAAATACTGTTCTACCATTTGAAAATCTAGTATCAAATCTCTTTACGTTAAATTTTGTGTTCAGCAAAATATATTTGTATTCTGGCTTTGACCGCTAAACCTGAGCACGGAGTAACTAGTGATGTATTTTGGCTGTTTGTTGCAGTGGTTCTCCACCTTCGTGAGACCACAGCCAGTAAATTTATTTCTTACAAGTCAATGCCCTGATCCCAACAAGTTCACTCATAAATACATTTCTGATCTTTAAAGTTTATATTGTAATTAATATGCACCCTTAATTAATATTAATATATCAACTATGGTATAATCATAGTTCATTTATGTATAGACTTGCTGTCAAATATAAAATTAGATTTAAATTAGTCGCCAACCCCTAGGTATAAAGGACCTTTTGCAGACCGGCGGTTGTAAAACACTGGCACTAAAACTGAAGCAGAAGCAAATAAGACTGGCCGCAAATGGCAAAAGAATTCTTATTTAAGAAATCTGGACTTGACCTACAGTTTGAAATAAGATCTGTAACATTCTTCCTCCACTGAGGATTGAACCTCAGACCCCTTCTTATTACAAGGCAACAGCATTACTTTATGTCACTCCATAGGTCCATTCATGATTATGAAAGGAACCTTCTATCAAAACGCCAGAATTGTTTCTGGCAGTACTTGCAATTTGTTTTCTGTAATTTACAGGCTAAATTAAATCTTAATCTCTGATGAAGTAACTAACAATCTTGTTAAGTATAGAGAACATTCAGACCGAAGCAACACATGACAGTGGAGGTGTAACATTGAAGTGACAAGCGACATGGGCCCCTTCAGTCTATAAGCAAGCATTCACCACACATGCGCAAACAAGACCGAGGCGACACGATGTGTGCCACTGAAGGAGCTTTGAGACTGAAGTCACAGAAGACAAGCGACACAATCTCCTTCAGTATAAAGCAAAGCATTCACCGTGCATGCAAGAACAACAGACTGAAGCGACATGATGCACACCATTGAGAAAACAGTACAGTCCGAGCAACATGCAGGTGACATGTTTAGCTTGTTGTCGCACTTCAGTTCAAAAGGTTGAATGGATTACTGAGGGTCTGCTTCCAAGTGACACATGTCACTTGTTGCTTCGGTCTGAAAGTTCCCTGAGAAAACTGTACAGACCAAGTGACAAGAGACACTTGCAACTTATGTTGCTTCGGTTCGAAAGATTGCATTTACTTCTAAGGGTTGGTTTCCAAAGGTCACGTGTCGCTTTCGTCTGAAAGCTCCGTTAAACAGGATATATACACACATTCGCATATGTGTTGTGAACAGTAAAGATTTTTAATTGTCCCTAAACATCGAATATTTTGATATTATCATTTGTTTCATATTTTATGACATCAACATTTAAATTGAGACACAAACATGTAAAAGCTTGTTTTAAGTCCATTTTATGGTCAAATGTGCCCATCAGGACTACACGTTCAGTTTTAACCCTAGCTTATCCGTGCCGTACGAGAACTTTTATACCGTGGGACGACTCACACGCCCACGCTTTTTTTATCACTAAATTTCAAGAAACCATTTTGTTATTGAATCACTGCTTCCTTTGCTGATTACATAAGCAGTTATTTATTAATTATAATAATTACAAAAATTACTGTCATTATTAAAAAATAATAACGAATTATTGCATGTCTCTCACATAGGCTATATTTTATCATTAACTAAAACTCACAAAACCCATAATAATTTTTATTAATGCTTTTTAGTTTGCAGAAGTGTATTTGTTTATTAAATATAATAATTACAATCATTACCAACCAATTATATTCTGTCACTGACGTAAGTGCCTCGAATGAGACACCTTCAAGGATGGCGCCTGATATGCCCACGAAGTGCATTCTGCCTCCAAATTACATTACATTTATGTTTTTATGAACAAAAGTAATAAATAAATATTGGGAACATACTAGGAAACAATGTAATTTATTATTTTCAAACAGTTGACAAATCTAAAAAATAAAGGTGGTGGGTGAGTCTGCGAAGTGTCCCTCCCCCCCCCCCAACTCCCCGGTTAGCTAAGATTAAAATTGTATCTGATCCACTATGTGTCCACTGGGATTGGCCAATATCTGTCTTTTGGCTGCTACATGATGTAATTTTTTTTAGCTAGTTGTAAAATATGTCACTACAAACCTGTAAACTCGTAACAGTAACTTCAAGTGAAATAGGTTAGCTGTAATTCATAAAAACCCAAAAATGCCAAAATTTCTTGTTTTTTTTTTTAAAAAAAAGACGGCTTTTATCGAGAAAAAAAACCGTCCATTCAAAAAAGCCGGCTTTTTTGCAACTCTAGATTCACACAATCTTTGCTGCAAAAATGTAATAATTTTTTTGTAAAATTTGTGTAATAACCTTCCCTCACAGTATTTCAACACTTGTGCAACAGATAGCATTGCAATATAGTATATAATGGCGTATGCGTACATTTCCTCTGCGAGAGAGATGTCTGTGTTCTATTTCAAGGCAGAAAGGGGATCAACGGCAGGTTAATTTGAATTCGCTTCATTGAACTTATACAGCATTTCCTATCAAAACGACAGGATCAATAACTCCGGATGGACAAAACAATAATGTCTGTCTGAACAGCATATCGTTGATAAGACGGAGCTTTCCATAATCCTTCAGTCTACAATGTACTGTAGAATGGGGTCAGTGAAAAATGTTCATGAGGGATCAAAGCTGTCGAGTCGGTAACATTAAACTCTGAATAGTAAGACGCGAATTCATGGCACTACATAAATACACACCGGTTCGACTATGTCAACACTCTTCCTTGTGTCTTTATTTAATTTGATATCGCCTATATCCACAATTAGATTAATCACGGCGATGTTCCAGTAGACAAAATGAAAAATTAAGTAGTCATGTTTTTTCTCAGAGGTTCAGCTCACATTTTCTGGTTTGGCATCATGTTACACTTAATGCCATACAAAAGTGACCAAGATTTGCCTACACACAGAACTCAAAGTGTGTCAATTGACACACAAAAGTGCATCATTTTTTGACTCCAATGACACATTAAAAATGCATCAAACCTAAAGATCCACCTAAATGCATCAAAATAAATGTGTCAAATAATTCACCAAAATGCATCAAACTGAAAGATGCACCTAAATGCATCAAAATAAATGTGTCAAATGACACATTAAAGTGGATATTTTGTTTGATGCACCAAAACGTGTCGTTGGAGTAAAAAAATTTGATGCACTTTTAGTGTGTAGAGTGACACGTTCAAATGCGTCATTTTTCCCCCTTTTCTTGCTCATGGGGATTGCATACCTGCAAGGGAAAAGTTCCAATACATTTCTCCATTATAAAAAATATTGCACTTTACAAACATTTTCTTGAAGCACTGCACATTTAATGTGCTTCAGAAGAGTTGAAATTGCTGAAAAAGTGATAGAAAGGAGTATTGTCAATATTAAATATTCTGCAAGTGTGTAAAGTGCATTCTAGAAATTATTAATTATTTTTGCTCATTTATAGTACATTTCACACACTTAGAACATGGTGAAAATACTTCTTAGCACGCAATGAACAAACTCCTTATTACTGTAAATTTTTAGATGGAGGTATGCTTAGTGTAAATTTCTCTAGTGCAAGGGAATTAGTGTGTTACGCTACACTTAACTAAATATTGGGCTTTTCTTGTTCACATTTCTGCACATGTAAACACACTTTTCTGTTTCAAAGTAGCATGGCCTTGTGAGTTCGTGGTTATATGTGCAAATATTGAATTGAATATCGAATACATAAAAATAACACTTTGAGAACATATTGAAAATATCTTTTGCACAAAATGAGAGATTGTAATAATTTTTAGGCTGAGAAAAAGAAGTAAATTATTTTCCTTGCCATTTAATCTACATGTTTATGTCTTACCGTGAACATGCAGATTAACAATCACAGAAAAATCCAAAATTCAAAAATGTTCAATTATGAACATGAATTAAGTGATGTAGGAGTAATAACCATTGTCATTAAACAGGAAAAAAATCAACACCCTGACTTAAAATTAATATAAAACATAGAAAATCTATGAATACCATTTTCAATCACACCAATGTTGTTAGTGAACAATATAAGAACTTAGGTGCGATTCATACTAACAAATGATACAGATGATCCTGAGACAGAACATTTATTGTTTGACACAGATACACTGGTGCTTAATGCACATTCTGTTTTAAATCCTTGAACTTCTCACATAAGATAGATGACTTGAGGCGACAGTCTCTATTTATGACCTAATAGTATGTACTCGACTACTGCCATACATGTACCACAGTTTTCGAAGTAGTCTAATTCAAAAACATAGTAAATGTCAACAAGTGCACAGATAAATGTTTTTTTTAAAGTGGCACATTGCACTTTCTAGCATCCAGCTACCAGGACAACTTTCCTTCCACTAATAGTGCCAGATAAGGTGCTTCATTCTCAAAATCTTCTGTTAGCAAATGGTGATGCTTCCTGAAAATAAACGAATGAAGCACTCATAAATATGATATTCTGCAATATAAGAGGTGATACAGTATAAGAAGGTACGGCGAGTTTTTAAATTTCCTTCAGTAAATGACAGTTTTCTTCAGTTACTATATATATTGCAAATGTTTTGTATTTAGCCTACTCTTACGTCGCTTTTCCGTTAATTTGTTTAACCGCAACGATGAGAACGCATGGTTAATTTAGTATGTATCTTCTCTAACATCACATTTCTTCCCACTTTTGGCTAATCGCTACAATGAAGATAAATGACTACAAGTAGTATTCAAAGTCGGGGTGCAGGAGAACCCCCCCCCCACACACACACACTACCACCACCACCAACAAGCACAATCTAAGTATCACCCAACCTGCCACGATACAAGACAAACTTTTTCTTCTGTCCCATCTCATTTCGAAAACATTCACTTGTCCCATCTCATTTCGAAAACATTCACTTGTCCCATCTCCTTTTATGAGACGAGACGGAAAATATCTCGTCTCGTGAGCAAAACTAACATTAACAATAGAAGCATCCCCCTAGGTGTCCCCAAAGTCTCGAGCAAACATCCTCCCATGTAACAATTTCCAGTTCAATGAAATGTCACTCACAAGGGAACAGCCATGCCCAGGTCGAGAATCAAACCTGGAACGTGCGACTCCCTCAGATAAATCATAAATTTTGTGTATAATAATTACAACGCCAGTTCATTCCTGGTAATTCTGAATCTGCGGTTTGGTTTACATATATAAGCAGGATAATATTCAGTTTTCGGGGGCTCGTACCGTTAAAACGAGGAGTAAAAAAAATATTAAGAAAGGTTTCTTTTGTGTTTATAATGATAAGCCTTTGCATACGTTGTTAATTCTATATTTTTCGAGACTTCAGACGAGAACGAGAATTGCCCTCCCAAACCCAGACGGATGTTTATAAATCGAGACGAGACTGTCAATGAGACATTTACAAATAAACACGAGACAGACATTTACAACTCTCAACGAGAACGAGATCAAGGCTGCCATGTCTCGTCTCGATAGGATACTTAGTGGTGAAGTTGCCAATTAATGCGTTCGGGGTAACGAGATGAGGCGGCTTTTTTCGCAGTACAGAATTCAAAATATATCGTATCATTTCAGTATGGGATATTGTTATGCACATGGGCGTATATATAGTTCACGTGGGGAGAGGGGGAGGAAGATGGATCAACTTTTGGTATGTTTAGGGTTGCTTTATTTCGTAAGTGAAAATCCAGGACACTGCTGGCCGGAAGCTTGTTGGGGAGCAGGGGGTGCTGGACCCGACAAAGTTGTGTGTATGTAGTCACGAAGTCACGCTAGTATTGATACTTTTCTGTTCATCTTGTGTCACTGCGTTTTTAAAAACCAAATATCTTTAAGATAACTCGAGGGGGGGGGGAAATAAATGATTTGACAGTCTCAATGCAGTTTCTTATCGCAGAAATTCCGAAACTATCAGGAAATTACAGACATTTGGTCTGCAGTCCCTTATGGTGTGTGGAATTATGTAATTTCCTTCACATCCGTATACCGTCTTACGTCTCTAATTTAAGAGAATAAAATAAGTCCGAAGAATTTTTTATGAACAAGCGGCTGAACAGGTAACTCTGGTAATTTTACTGAACCAAAGGGGGTGGAGCCCTTGAATCCCCCTTAAATACGAATTTGGTTATGCACATCATGTCCTTGTAATAATTATACATAAACTAAGTATTAATATGTAGGCTACTGTGCAACTGATGTAATCTTCTCAGTGTATTTTATCTTAATTGCCCAAAAAAATTTGATCATAACTTGCGCAACAGAAAGGAAACACAAAATGAAATTGCTTTATGGAAAATAAAGTAAAATAGGCTTTATAAATAAAGTGAAAAATGTGAAAATTCTTATTTTGCACTACACAGGTTACGGTAAATTTCGATTAATGTAAGTTTAAAATATATGTATTTTTGAAAATTTGGTCAGCAACCAATTTTACAAGCAATATTTTTCGCATGACCTGAGAACACGCACGCAGCAGAACCCTTTTATTTATCTTGCACGTGAGCAACAGGGATATTTCATGGAAGAATGATCATTTCAAAGCATAGCTTTGCTCTCTACTATCGCTCCTTCTTCCATTATTTAAATCTGTACAGATTTGTAAAACTGCTGCACATATTCGCTCACAGTGGGCTACCCGCAGTAAACTGCACGCTCGAAGCAGACGACAAAAGAGCTCTTTCTAAGCCGTGACGTATTAACATGGCGGCGGCGTGTTTTCAGCGCAACGCTATTACGCTAGCCTCGCAACTTTGGAAGTCTCGTTTCTGCGTTAAACTGGACGCAGAGAAACGCGAGAACTTGCAGGGGTCATTTTCCCAGGGTGTAGTTTTTAAAATTGTTGTAAAAAAAATTGAGTGGAAATGTCCGTTTAAATTGGGATCCGAAACAACGTGCAATGCGTCTCCACCGGGTATCGAGCCCGAGATCCCTTGATTACAAGGCGACTACGTTACCACTACGCCACCGGGAGGCCGAAAGAGAGAAAAGAGGCGAGAGAGAGGGGAAAGAGAAGTACACGAAAGAGCGATAAAGAAATAGAGAAGCAAGAGGTAAATAAAATAAATAGGGAAGTGAAGGAGAGAGAAAAATAGAGAAACGAACGAAATAGAGAAACAAGAGAGGGAGAGAATAAAAGACATAGAGATAGAAAAGCGAGAGAGATAGAAAGAAAGAAGTGAAAAAGAGCATACAAAAATAGAAAACAGAGAAAGAAATAGAAAAGAGAGAGAAAGAAATATATAGAAGCAAGGCAGCCAGAAAGAGACAGAAGGAAGAGGAATAGTAAAACATTAATGGAGAGAAAGAATAATGAAGACACATACCGAAAATGTGATCAGAAATATAGAGTTTGAGTTGCTGTTTTAAGTCCACTTTATGCACAGTAAGGCTAATCGGGACTGGACCTACAGTTTAAAGTGGGATCCGAACCACTTGTGCCTCCACCGGGTATCGAACCCGGTACCCCTTGATTACAAGGCAAAGACGCTACCACTGCGCCATGGGGGAAGCCCCAATCAGAAATATAGAAAAAAGAAATGTTCGAGACGAGAGGAAGTAAATAGGAAGGAAGAGGTTCGAAAAAGAGAAAAGAAATTCGGAACCAAATTTCATATGCATGTATTCGCTTCACGACACTGGGGTTTGTACTCAATTGCAAAAATAATAAATTATGGAATAGGCAGATAAAAGCAAAGAAACATTGAATTCACACCTAACACTTGTAGTTTTTGCAACTTAAGTTGGCAACGAAACTTAGTGTGAAACTATTGTGCTATGTTAAATATTGGGTTCTGAAGCTGATCTCCTATTTTAATTCAATCGTTGGAACTGAACACGTGTTTAATTTTTACTCGAGCATTTGGAATTTTGAAAACAGAACTTCAACGAAAAAAGCAAAACATAAAATTGTAAATAATCTGCATAGATACTTACTTTTCTAACTCCGAAAATCTGTAGATCTTCTCTCCTTGTGCAATCTGCAAACAACTGTAAAACACACGAACACCAACAAACCACGTATCCCCACAAATTCACAAGACGCCAACTACGGAAACGGAATGGAATGCACGCTTCTGGTGGTGAAAGAGCATAAAGTCAGGGAGCACTCCTCAGTGATGAGTCAGTCACCCAGGAGTTGTTTACAAAGAATTTTCCGTGTCGGGCAAGTTGAAAAGGAGGGGGGGTTGAAATAACATTAAATTTAGAGCCAAAATAACCATAAGTTGGGCCTATGCGAAAAATTTTAGGTGGATGTTACTAACATCAAGTTAGGGTGTAGTGAATATCACAAAAATCTTTTGACTTTATTTGATTTTTGTTATTAACGTCGCTTTTCTTACACTTTTGGCTAATCCGACGACGATGATGAGTGATGATATAAAATTGATGAAGAGATACGAACAAAAAAAATCCACAGCCCGGGATTCGAATTCAAGACCCCTGACACCTAAGCGCGTTGTGATAATCACTCCACTGCGGAGGAGATTAAGGGGTCTTTCATATCTGTATATCGTAAAAAAGTACAAAAAAGCCAAAGAACTGTTCATGAAAAAGTAATATACTTAGATGCTTATGGAAACAAGCAAAGCGAATCTAGTTTCTACCTAAATAGCGTACACAAGTCTGAACTTGTTAACAACGCCAAAGTATTTTCAATATAATTTCAATTTTATGGTTTGTAAAATATTAATAATAACAAGCACTTTTTTCTGGCACCTCTTTATTTATGAACATGCCAAAATATTTTGAGTATTTTTTATGATGAACACAAGAACAAACCAACTTGAAGAGTAACGGAACTTTCCTCCCAGAAAGAAATCACTGATTAACAATAATAAAACGGAAATTTTAAGTTTCTATGACTGGAGGGCAAGATGTGACCCCTTCTCAAAGAGTTCAAAGCAGAAACAATGCATCAAAAGAACATTATTAGTGGCTTGAACATGCAAGTGTGGCACCAATTTTGATATTTCAATTATAGGAAATATATTTTAGTTACTTAAAAATAAATTTACTTTTGTTCTTGATACTATACATTTGTACTTCGATCAATTTATGAGCTTATAAATTAAGAATTCCTTTCATATTATCGTAATATCAAAATTTATTTTCTGTATAAGTTAAGTTAAATCACCGAACAATTGCTTCATAAGAATTATGAATGCAAATGTATAAATTGAGAAATATGCATTTCGATGCATAAAATCCCATCGGATGGGCAATTGACACACTAAGATGCATCAAAAGACACACTCCACAGTCGATATTCGATTTGATGCAGTAAAAGTGCATCAAATCCGAAGACAATTTCCAATAATCCAAGATTACACGTTTAGGTGTGTCATTTGATGCACTAAAAGTGCATCAAATTTGCTTTGATGCATTTCGAGTTCTCTGTGTAGTGCGCATAAATTCTCACGCCTGATCAGTCATCCATTCCATTTCACTAATCTAGTGTCATTTCCTATTTCATTTAAAATAAAAAATCTTCCTGTTCAAGTCAAGAAGAAATTTCAAAATTAATAATTGGGGTTTTCCTACAATTGAAGTTCCTATTTCATACAATATTTGATTAAAATTGCATTCATAAAATATCTAATTTTTTAATATTTAACATAATAATAATATTTGATTTGATTTGATTTTTGTTATTTAGCGTTGCTTTTCTTCCACTTCTGGCTAATCGCGACGATGAGGATGAGTAATGATATGATTGTTGAAGGGACACTCACAAAGAACACACATACCCAGGCCGGGATTGGAAGCCGAGACCCTTGGCATAGTAGCGCTCTACTAACCACTCCCCCACGGAGATCGGCAATATTAATTGAAAATATTTGAAAGCAATAGATCGTCATATTTAACTTTATATTATTACCAACAACAAATTAGCTACATTACAAGAAATGGTTCGACATTTTTGCCTGTAGGCATTACACAGTCCATAGTTAGGATTATTAAAAGAAATTACAGTAATCTATTCATGAAGATATAAAAAAATGCATAAACAAACTTCGGGTCTTAAGCCACCCTCTTAAGAACTTGGAATTGTCAATGGTTTCAACACCAAGTGATGTATCTCTGCATGTATGGTTCACGAAATGTGAGATTGGTAAATTTATTTTAGACTATACAGATTTACACATATCGTTCCAATGTAAATTTTCTAGACAATTTTGCATTTAGTTTTATTGTTGAAATTTATCTTGTCTTTCGTTGTAAAAGAGAAACTTCGTATTTAAGTAGAATCTTTATTATCGTTTTTGGAAAACAATCATCAGAAAGAACAAATTGTCTTCAAGGACTCATGACGTAATTTTGCCGAATTGTCAAGTTTTACCAATCGAGATCAGTCCGTTGCGAAATTCGCAGGCCAAATATTCTTTATTCTTTCATGCATTTATTTGCAGACAAACAATCGACACTGCTCACCACATACCAATCAGAAACAACACCACTGGCAGAAATGTTTGGCTAATTCGCTGTCTGAAGATCATGTTAATTTATTCTCCATTCTCTTCCCATCATGTTTGATCTACAGCCATAAATATAAGACGAAATACTGACAAAGCGAAGTTGCTTGTCGTGGATGGTGAAGCAGAAAATGACTGAATTGCAGGGTATATTGTGCCATTCCCGGCTGGTGAAAGTATTAGCAGCAGCATCCGCATCCAAGCATTCCATGTACTGTTGTTCCTCGACTTCCTCGAAGACAAAGGAGGGAAGCGGCAAGGTGAAACAATGCGCTGTAAATATCTCATGGAAAGCCTACATTCATCTTTCACTACATCCTAACAATGTATCATGAGAACAATCTACTTGTATCTCTCTCTGTATGCATTACCAAGCCAATCCCATTCCAGTTTGGTCAGAGTCCAATTTCGATTATTGTTTCAGAAATAACCCGCAGAATGTACATACGAAACAATTTATTAACTTCAATGTAAAAAATACTGTATGTATACACCTACTTTTATAACGAAGTTAATAATTTATGCTAACAATTCACTTGAATTATAAATTTGAAATATATTACACCATTAATTTTATGGAATAAAACAGCAATCAAAATACATTCCTTCAGTTCTTTGAAAGAATTTGAAACGTTGAAGTTCAATGTTGTATTTTTTACATCTAGGACAAATCAATGTATTAATTCTCGTAGTGTGTTTGAAATAGTAAGTATTTTTGTTTTCATATCAAATGTTTATTCGTATTTTCCAACTACACATTTTTTATCCATGCCTTTTGAAAAATATGCTTATTATAAAGTACTACATGTCAAGTGCCTGCAAACAACAGACAATACCAGGTAAGTGTTCTCGTAAGAGTTGAGTTAGATGGCTTGATAAAGTTTAAAAACTTGTCTCTCCACTGATTCGTTTGTTAGTTACAATTATTACATTTTCTATTGCTGTTATATATAATATTTAATGTGAAGTGAATTAATGATATATTATCTTAATAATTATGTTAAGAAGTTTTGTCTGGATTCTTTGTGATAGGTAATTTTAAGCAAAATACTAATAGTTGCACACACACGGATAGGATATAGTTTCAGCGTGCTACAACTTATTGCTTGTGATATTGTATAAAGGTATGTCTGTCAAATAAAAGTGTGTAGATTTAGATTTATGGTAGTGTAATTACTAAGTGTATCTGTGGCTGTTCCCTCGTCCACCAAAAACTTCATTGCACATTACTTTTGTTACAACTTTGCAACGCATATAAGCCGTTGATTGACATTGTTTTAAGTAATTAAATAATTATTCCATATATGTAATGGAAAATATATCCCGTTTGTTTCAATTCTCTGTATTTCTTGGATGTGTAATATAACAGTAATAATTGTTTTGTGAACGATTAAAACAAACGGCCCTAAAATTTTCCAAAATCCAGAAAAAGGTAACAAATAACAATATTGGCTTGTTTAAGTCCTGAGTGGTACATACACACAAACCATTGCAGATGTCTAAAAATGATGTACTTGAGAGGTACCCATACATGATTACACGATATTCCGTTTTATTTTTATTCTATTATTGGGAGAACAGTGAAACCTTCGTTATTCATACCTGAATTGATCTAATTTCTCACCATCTTGAATACATACTAACTTATGTTGTTCAATTATATATATAAGTTCATACTCTTAACTGCATACTCTTTTATATCACCCTTCTTCATTCGTTGTCACATACCTAGGTATAAACTTCTCTACGTATATTTGTTGAAATTCGAAATGTTCCTTAAATACATATTTTTATTTGAATTACTTTCTTATGTACAGACATTTTTACTTCCATTTTTAAATGTACAAATAATTTAAAGCTGTGTCTGCTCAACTTGAGGCATTACCAGCATGCGAGTTTAGAAATATCTATAGCCGTGTTATTCAAGAATAATCTAGCGTACTTAATTAATTTGAATCTAATCCTTACGCGAATGCTAGATATTAAGTGCCCTCCTATTTGCACTTCCTTCGAACGCTTGCATGCGAAATGCAACTTCTTGCTTCATTGGCACTTTTGCATTGAATTTTGCATTAAATATGAGGCAACCGTTGGAATGTTCCTTGTAATTGTCCAATTTTGATATAACTGTTCGTATCGATAACCATATCTTAAATATCAATTCAGTGGGGTTTTCCGAGTGTTCTTTCCACAAATTGAGCAACATTATGAGGGGAACTGAAATTGAAAAGCTTTCCTTTCATAACTTTGTGTTTAAAATTAGACTACATGTATCAGCACTGAATGCCCTGGACGTTGCTAATTACCGTTAGGACAGAACCATTTGTTGGATTGTCGCATGTATCATGACTCTTACTATAAAACAAAGATTAACTGGTCCATTTTAGGGGATTATCGCACTCTCTCCCAAATAGCTGTGCAATAATTTACTGTCAGATGCCCTCTTTGAGGTTGCACAGCGTGTGTCACAGATCTGCTCCGGAAAAAAAAAACTCGCAACAAAGGAACATTGAAAATTATCCCTTGCTACGTATGACAGACAAATACGTTTTGTGCACATAAATCGAAGTCCAAAATGAAACGCCGAACGCCGTGTTTTATAAATGGGGTTGAGGAAGAAAAGGCAAATCGGTGAACGTTGGCGACTATGCTTGTTCTTGTGGAACGATGTATATGTAGGTACTACATGCACGTATAACGCGGTATGAAACATCGATTTAGATTATGGCCATTTTGTGAGCAAGTTTGCTATCCAATCAGATCGAATACCGCAAAGAGTTGTTCGAGAATATCGCTTGGGAAATATTCAAAAATCGAATTTGCAAAAAAGTCTCGCGAAAATGCATATAATACATTTTATGCGCTTTAAGTAAATATTGGCGTTATTATTGGTTTCTCAATTTTCTGTGCATCAATTCTCCTGGTTTGATACGGTTTTACATCGATTTGTTTCAAGGGTACATCGTTATATTTGAGTTCTAGCACATTTTATGTTTTTACTAGGATAATATTGACTTTTGTTTTGTGTGTACAATTCTGTCGAAAACTCTTTACATATCGATCCATTGTTCGCTAAACATTGCTTTATTCTTGCATTTCCAAGCATATGTTTTCAGAAAGCATTTGCAATTTAGTAATCTATAGGTACAATTTTCTAGTTTTGTGAAGAAAAATGTTCTCTTTCAAACAAACAACAGTAAAATTGGCTCGCCTCGAAAAGAAACAATGCCATGACTGCAACGGTGTTCCCTAGATTGATGTCTTCTGGTAACTTGGAGGTTACCAAGCAGGCCGCTTGAACTCGCCGAAGAACTAGCGACCTTTCCATCCCAATCCTGGAAGTTGGTGAGCGGAAAACCAGGACGCCCAAAACTATATTGATCTCACCAGGAAGGGAAAGAACTGGGCTGCACGGCTGTGTGACGTCACGTTTCGGAGTTCTCCCGACTCTTCCTATGTAGCAATTGCGAATTCCGTGCACACCTCGCTCTATATTTTAAGCGAAATATGGGAGCAAAATTGAAGCACTAGGTACGGTTTCTTTTTTGCACACGTCCGACATATACATCTCTAGAATATGCTACATGTCAATGGATTTGTGACGTCGTAATCTTTCTTGGGTCTGTAGAGAGAGAAGGGGGAAGAGAGAAGGGGATATATTGAGCGAGTTAACTGAGTGGATGGGGCTTTGCAGCTCAACCCTGAGATCGTTTACCCAAATAACACCCTCCTATGCTTTTACCTCAGCAAATGGGATAGTGTCTTTAAGAAAGGTCAAGTTGCTTCACCTCCATTCTTCCAATTCTCCTCGCTACACAATTGTCATATGTTTTAAGTAAGTCTCTAATTTGAAGTAGAAGTCAACTTTATGCACAGATAGGGTAATTAAGCTGGGCCTACAGTTTAAAGTGGGATCCGAACCCCCACATGCTTCCACCGCGTATCGAATCCAGGATACTTTTATTAAAAGGCGACTATGTTACCACTACGCAGTCGGGGAGACCCAAGTCTATAACATGAAAACAGATTCGTTCTTATCTACAAGCAGCTTTGCCGACAACGTAGTTACTTGTTCTTTGACCTAGCAATCTAAGGGTTACGGGTTCGATACCTGATGATAGTACACTTCAGTGGTTTGAATCAATAGTCTCAAACTAGATGAGTCTATCTGTGCATTTCATGGACTTGAGAGGAAAACTTTGCAAAAACTTTATTTTAACTTATTACTCGTACCACTATATTACTTTTTCTTTCACTGCCTTTTGTTTACAACATTTAAAACTACATATATATCTGCGTATTTATTGAGAAACTATGTTGAGTTTCCAATTTTCATTGTATTTCAACTCTAATTATTTCTGGTTAGAGAACTAGGATTATATCTCAAATTTGAGGAGCACTGTAAGTCTCTTCATTTTGACTAAGACTTTGTTTATTTCGGCTATACTTTTATGTGAAAAGGGACATGGTACCTCTTTATTCAATGAAGCTCTCGAATAATGCATGCCCTTCATACATTTTTAAGGTACGCCAGTGGTCGTTCTACTATTGAAGGTTAGTCGATTGACGTTACCACTATAGATTTCTATCAGCCCATTACAGAGGTATTGATTCATCCTTACGTCACTGCGTCACAAATCGTTGTCGAAACTGATTACTTGCCCCATTAACGTCATCAGAAAGGGGTCGAGAATATATTGTATTGGAAGATCATTCAATTTTGCACCTCTAAAACTTCACAAGACCTCTTGATTACAAGACGAGGGTGCTGCCTCTAACGCCTATGAGAAATAAGGAAAGTTATTGTGTATTATTTAATGAATATTTCATCAATTCATTACTATATGGAATCTGTTTAATTTTTCTATCATTAAAAATGTGAAGTTCCAAGTGAAGTTTGTACAATTTGTTCGTCAGTCTCACGAAAGTTTTCAATGAAAGAGAACATTTTGTAACTGCGGGATTCTTTCAAGTTTCACTGCTTTCATATTTTTTATTCATTTAAGAACTGGAACATTTTGTTAATTTGCAACCAGCATTCTGTAAGAAAGGAAATCAATTTAAGGGTGTAATTATATGCGTTCAAATCAAACCCCCTTTGTGTATCAAAATCGCTTGAAATTCAATGAAATTTACGTGGAGCGTTTTCTCCAATGCGCATGTCCGTTTCGTCAGAAAAAAATTAATCAAGCCTTGTTGTAACAGAACTTCAGTAATGCAACGCAGCACTTTCTTTCTATTATATTCCGAAATTATTCTCAACTGCTAAGGCTTTCAACAATGATGAAAGCTCGCAGATTTATAACATTACCTTCACACGACTAATTCTTTCAAGCAAGGCATTCTTGTCAACTTTTACTTTTTTGTTAACGAATGTCCGTTTGTCGCACCCTCAAGTTACTCATGCCCCTTATTTGTGCAATGAGGTTGTTGGTGGTTGCCGACAGGAGGAACCTTGTCGACGTAGAGAGATTGAGATGAGAGGTAAGGTACGGGAAGTCATCTGGGATAACTATATGTACTTAATATAACCGTTATTAATCTACTGGCTGTGTCCCATTGCAGAAAGCACGACTTGCTCGAATACGTATCGCCAAGGCGTCTTCAGGAGCCGCTTTTGTCAGCAAGAAGAAAGCAGCCGAAGCTCGTATGGCGGCTCAGGAGTCCGGCCTAGAGATGGATGAGAACTATCGAGAAGAAGACATCTTCGAGTTGCAACACCATCATTTACTGCGCTGCCTTGAGAAAACAACGGTAAGTGAATAATTTCTGTCTCCGTAATAAGATAGATAGATATAAGAGCTACGTCATTATACACATTTTATATAAAAAAGTTGTTAATACAGAATATCTCAAGATACTGATTTCCTCTCATTCATTGTACTCTACCTTAACTCTTATCTACTATGGATGTTGAAAATCACACAACTACTACGGAAGGGTCCGTCAGACCACTGTTTTGATTTTGAACTGTGAACTAGCTGTTTTTCTATTTCTAAAGCGTCTGTAGTGACTTGACGTAGATATAGAAGACTACTGTACAGCAGTTTTCAATCATTATTGTTTAGTTAAAGAAACATTACGTAATTAATGCAAAGGGGAAGAAACTCGGTCAAAATTTGCAACAATGGCTTCATTTTTTTTTAATTCCCAATTCTTAAAATGTCCACATTTTTATGTTGTCAGATGAGAGGTAGTTCAAAGTAATATTAAATATTTTGCTGAAATGAAAATGAGTTGTGAGCCATTTGAAACACAACGTAGTACCAAAAACTCACGTAACTACTTTGTTTCGTCTGTCAGACCGATCGCCGAAAATCAAATTCAATAAAATTTGAACAAAGGCAAGATCTCGTGACCTTGACAGCGTGTAGCCAGCCAGCATTCCAACTGAAAGATATGGAGAAGGGTTTGCTTGTAGCTGGAGGGGTGCGAGAAATGAAGTAAAAGATAAATTCAGAGCGGCCCATACTAGTTAAGAGTTGATAGACTGCAACTTCCAGGCTTTCCGATCTTGCTGCTTACCATCATGTCAGCGTAGGATCCGCTTTATTTAATATGTTAACTTCTTCATCTTCCTCTGATCCTTTCACCGTTAACCATTTCTTCTGATGCGTCTTTTAGAAACGAGTATCTTAGCCAGTGTCTCAGTCCATTTATTTTCTATTCTTGACCACTTTCAGCATTGTCCTTTTTCACCAATTCTCTTCAGCACAGTTTTATTTCTTACTATGTCTGTCCATTCTTCGACATAGTCACATTGCCAAGCCCAGTCGCTTATCCACACTTCCTCATAGCGTCCAGGTTTCTGCGCCATACGACGCTACACTCCGTATAAAACACTTGATTAGTCTCTCGAGGATAATGTTTGTGATTCATATTCCACACATAACAGTAATTCTCCTACCCATCCTATCTGTGTACCAAGAGAAGCAAATTTGCCTAAACCTTCCACTTAAGGTTTCTGAATGGCAAAGTTTCTTCCATGTTTAAAACTGCCAGTTTTGTCAAAAATGTATTTTTTAAAAGATTTAATACTGATTTACAACTTCGGTTACTTAAAGCAACTCTAATATCCTGTCGATATTCAATACATCACAAAATAGTTTCCTTTTCTTCCGCTTAAGTTAAGCCTAAAACTCTTATCTTTCATTAAGGAAAGTATTAATATGATTAGGGTTAATCATATTAATACTTAGTTTACACTCGTTGTAAAATTCGGAACCTATTATCAAGAGATTCGAATCAACATATGAACAAATATCGTAAAAAATTAAAGAGAGAATGAAGTATATACAGTCATTGCGTGAAAATATTTTGGAAGGAAATTTATGGGGGAAAATCACATTCTAAAAACCTGTTTGCATTCACAGTTCTTTAGTTTTATCTTAATATGAATCTCTTGGTAATGTTTTCCATAAAGCGGACACACGAACTAATGATGTTCTCCTTTAAACTGTAACTGGATATGTTCTGTCGATCAGTTGATCAGTTAGATAAAATTTAGTTTAAATTTTTGACTACTCGAATTCAGATCAGTATATCTTTCATGTGTGTTGATCCTATATATTTTATATTATCGTATTGTTTGAATTATTCATGTTAATTGTAGTGTCATCCTTTAACGGGTGGATGGAAATTCCTATAATTCATAGGTTATCTCTCTGAGATACAAAGTTAAACTGAATAAAGATGATATCTCCTACACACTGTAGAATCGCATGGAGACATGGGTGAGGCACACATGCCCATTTGTGAAGGTAGTGTGATAGACACCACGCTCCGGCCGCCCCTGCAAGGACAATGCTGGAAACTTTATGCGCCGCATCTTTGAGTTGAAAATTCCCAACGAATTTAGCACGTTCTAAGGTGTAAAAATATGTTCTACACGTATTTAAATTCGGCATTTATGGCAGACTGCACATTGTACTGTAAAAGAGTTGTAAAATCAAAATTCTTCTGTGTATTTTTGGTTACTCTTTTATTGTTGCAAAAGTTGAAATAATAAAAATGATATAACGGGAATTTACGTGCACTAAGAATAACTGCTTTGGCCCAGACGTAGGTTATCCTTAGCAACCGGGAAAGGTATCCGCCTCCTGTGCAATTTTCGCCTGCAATGAAATAATTTCATGTTGAAGGCGTGAGCCATTATCAACAAACAGATGAGCTTCGAGGAAGGATATGGCAGTCACGTTCTACTACGTGCTTCTTTGATTGGAGACTTCAATAGCAACTCCCACTGCTTCGGATCTGCTAGCTTGAATTTACGGTCGAAGGCGGGAGGGAAGGTGGGGGGGTGGGGCTTTTACGTCGCCTTCATCAATCACAGCTCGCCAAGCAACAATTTTTCCTCAAAGCAGCAAATGCTCGCCTGCGGTACCAGATCTGTTGCCGTTCTATTCTCAATAAAATGAAAAAGCAATTTCTATCCTCGGGCGTAGATTGCTTTCATTCAGTAGTAATAACAGGGGATATGCCGATTTCAACGGGAACCGTAAACTGGCTCTTAGTGTACGGCAGAGCAAATATACAACAGTCCGAGAGTGTGTTTCTGCTAGAAAATAAAGTTATACGAGGAAGTGTATGAAGAATTTCGTGGATAACATTTTTGCAACTAGCATTCTCGCTTTAAAGTTGCAATTTTCTTAACTCTTCCCATTACTTTTAAGTTATGCTTTGAATTATAGGGTGTGTTCGTTCCCTGAAAGTTAACTGTGGTAATATTGTTTCCTTAATGCCATGTAAGCTAGTTTCGTGACGATTTTTATACATTTCATACGGTTATGATGCGATAAATAGTGAAAATCATATACGGTCGTTTAAAATGCATTTGAATAAACGACTAGAAAAATAAATTACGCACAAACATATGTTTCCATTATTCAACCTAATTAAATTATATTTTTTTTAGATGTTGTAATGAATAATTGAATGGAACTTTAAGAAAAAAACTTTGGAGGAATAATTTTATATAAAATGCGAGTAAACCATCTTGACCAAATCCCTCGTAAGAACAAGATATTTGGTCGCGATTTTCAGCAATCCTGAAAGAAAAAATATGTGCGTAATTAGTCAATAAGATTTCAGAATACGTGAGATTATAACCATTTGTTGAATACTCTGGATCTCTAATCCGAATGTTCTACGTATATTCTAGTCTCGGAGACGACACGGTTCGTGGTTGTTCATTCAATTATTTTATCTAATCATCATTAGTTCTTATTTTCGCAGTTAACGTAAAGAGGAAACAGGTGAAGGTGAGGTAAAGTTTCCCGTGCAAATAGCACCGTGCCATGAAGGCACATTTAGGGGATGTGGTGGTAGGGCCGCACACATTCTCGATCTCGGCCATTTTGGAGGTGGAGGTAATGTGATCAGCACCACACTCCGACCTCCTTTACCCCCAGATACCCATTGATTTGAGGCTGAGTGAGCCACACAGCCGCTTTATACGGAACATTCCAACCTCAGATCACCCACCCCGGGAATCGAACCCGGGTCTCCCGCGTGGCAGCCAGACGCCCTACCGAATAGACCACCGTGGTCTGTAAAGAGACAGCAGAGTTGTGTAAAATATCTAAAATATAATTTTAAAAACTACAAGATTTGCTTTCAATGTTTTAAGACTTATCCATCACAATTTTTTACTAACAACAGCAATAGCTTTCAATGTTTACTACGTCACAATTCCATTGTTTTCAACAGTTAACAAATATATACTTGTCGCGTATTTTCTAAAGTTAACTATGTATTTTTGGTCTTATCCAAAGCACAAACGAATGGTTAGTTGGCAACTAGAGCGAATAGGATTAACACATAAGAACCTTGAGTCGGGCAAATTAAGCTAATTGCCTCGCTTTTCCCGAGAATTGAATCTTGCGTGTTCTAATCAAAATCGTTTCATGAACTAATGCTACATAGTTAACTGGTGTCGGAAATAGCATGAGCAGTTTGGGTCGTCATAAACGCATTGTTCAGCTTTGTACCATTCAAATGGAAGAATCTAAAAAAAACTTCCGACGCCTGCTTTTCATGTTCTTTCATTTGGCAATAATTTTAGTCAAGTCACTCTTGCGACTATATCTTGGGCAACATTCAATTCACGTCGGCCCATTGTTCTCAGATCAGTCAATAGTGCCCAAACTTACAATGTGCTGCTTCTGTAAGGCATTTCCTCTCTCATAATCGATAGAGTAAGGTTGTCGGAACACTTCGCATACACTAAATACCCTGTAGACTTCTGTCTATGTAAAAATATTTTAAACAAGAAGGTGCTGGTTGAGCTGTGTACGAAGGTCACTATTTATATTTTGAGCCTAACAATGAAAAAACAGGAATTTGGCATTGAAAACTGCTTTATTGTTTTTCGAAGTATTCTCCTTTATGGTCAATACACTTTTGCATTCGTTCGAACCATTTGTCAAAGCAGTTTTTCCAATCTTCTTGAGACACCTCCATAATATGGTTTTTGAACGCATCAACGGCGTCTTCCGCCGACGAAAATCGTTGTCCACGCAATTTATTCTTGACATTCGGGAACAAGAAGAAGTCATTGGGTGCCAAATCAGGACTGTACGGCGGATGACCCATCAATTCGATTTTTTGACTGTTCATAAAGTCGGTTGTTAGACGAGATGTGTGACAGCTGGCATTGTCTTGATGAAGAATGATCCGACGGCGTTTGTTTGTTTTCCGTATTTGACCGAAGACCTCTGGCAAACAAATTGTTGTGTACCATTCAGAGTTGACCGTTCTACGTTCCTCTAAAGGCACAGTTGCCACATGACCAGTTTTCCAGAAAAAACAGGCGACCATTTGTTTCGATGTGCTTCGAGTGCGAACAACTTTTGTTGGATTGGGTTCATCTTGAAACACCCATACAGTCGACTGCTGTTTACGTTCCGGCTCATATGCATATATCCATGATTCGTCACCTGTTACAATCTTATATACGACTTTTGAAGCACCGCGATTGTATTTATTGAGCATTTGTTCGCACCAATTGACGCGAGCGTGTTTTTGAGTTTTTGTCAAATTGTGTGGGATCCAACGAGAACATACCTTTCTCACAGCTAAATGATCATGTAATATTTTATATATGCTGGTGGAACTAATGCCTATGGTTGCCTCAATCTCACAGTATGTCACATGACGATGTTGCAGTATTAGGTTTTGCACAGCATCAATGTTTTCTTGAACAACAACTGATTTTGGACGACCTTCGCGAATCTCGTCGGTGAGCGAATGGCGGCCAGGATTAAATTCGTTATACCAGCGTTTCACAGTGGCAAAGGATGGGGCTTCATCGCCAAATGTGGAAGTAAGTTGATCGATGCACTCTTGTCTTGATAATCCACGTCGAAAATCGTAAAAAATCATCGCACGAAAATGTTCACGAGTTAATTCCATTTTATTGTTGTCGCGCAATCTCCAAGGCAACATAAACAACACAAATGAAGCTATTGACAAAACATTTGAAGTACGTTATGGTCAATAATGCCAGACGATTCCGTGCAAACGTCAAATCGCACCTAACTTCAATCAGTGTTGCCAAGGCTCAAAATATAAATAGTGACCCTCGTATGCAATTGCATTCGCCTAACATTGAGAAATTATGTGAGTATAATTAAGGTTTGAAGTTTTGTTTTAAGTCCACTTTATGCACAGATAGGCTAATCGGAACTGGACCTATAGTTCCAATATGTAATGTGTCTCCACCGAGTATCGAACTGGGGATCGCTTTGCATAAGACATCAATGAGAAGTAAGCACAAGACGTTCACAATATATTTGTAATACGAACAGAAAACAGAATGATACACGTAAGTAAGGAAGACTGTATCGTTGACAATAATATTGTTTTGGGTGTATGTATGTAACAAACGTCAACAATGGTTCATGTAGTCTAAATGACTAAACTTTTAACAATAAGCTTAAAAAATCAGTCGAAGGCCTAGAAACAATTTACAGAAATGGTGAAACTGCAAAGGTACATAACTGTGAAAAGGAGGAATATAGTTATAGTTTGAAGAAGACAATTCCATCGTTCCAGGTTGTTACATATTACTCCTTTCAGGAGAATGCATTTTAAATGTTACATGTTTGGTTTAAGCCAAGTAACTGAAGTTAAATCCATGTCATATTTTCTAACATTAATAAAGTTATTTTCTTCGCTAACGATATTCACAAATGTACATACTACATACTCTACCAATATATAATATAATTGAAAAATACAAAACCTTGATTAACGGAAGACAATACCCGTGCTTTAATATAAGTAACTAGCCATTTATAATTTATTCTCCTAGAAGTAGTGAAATGTGACATTCATAACAAACTGAGTTGAAGAGTTAGACGGGAATAAGCGTGGATTGTAGAACTTTGCTCTGATTCTATTCGCCAGAACCTTATAGAATCGCAGAAGTTGAAATCGAAATAACTCTGTTTATTTGTATCTTAAGAATGTAGTTTGCAGAAATCAATAAACGCTTGAATTCAAGAAGTATAGCTGTCAAAAATTTGATAATTCATTAGGGAATAATTTATCAACGATTCCACTTTGCAGTGATCGTTATTCTCCTTGCCGAGAAATCCATAACGATTATCCTTAGAACCTCCCAGCCCAATACCTTTCTATGCGGGGCAAGTTTTTCTGCCATTTCTTGGCTGAACGTTTCTTTATTCATGTGAGACAAAGGGTTGAAGATTTAGGTATTAATGTTTTACGAAACGTTTCATAGGTCTCATTTCAACATGACGCCATCGCAGAATGTTGTATAGTATTTATATCCTGCTTTCAACTTGATATCTACACCCAGGCATGACGAGTCTAGCATCTGTACAAACATAAGACAGGGTTATATGCAGTCACGTTTGTAACTGTGAATGAAAACAACACAATGTAGTTCTCTACACATCAATTTATGAAATAAAACAGCAAATAAATTAAAATTCTGCGTATTTTTTTGCCTTGTTGAGTAGCAAAACCTCGGAATATAAAATATTGGCACAAGTTATTCCCAGTAATAAAAATGAATAATATAGTAGTACCCGGTAAGATTAAGGCTTCACTAATGGATAATGGTGAAGTTTTAACCGCATTTCAACAACTATATTTCATCTTGGGTCTGGTGGACTTCAAAAACACTTAAAACAGAAAAATGGATATCCACCAAATAATTCCAATTTATTTTAGATAGAACCACAAATTAAAAGTATTTTCTCTTTGCTGTTACTTTTTAAACACCATCAAAATGAATATTCACAGAAGCAAAATAATGCATGCCTGTTAAATCATAAAGCAATTGCTAATAATATGCTTTCAGTAAAGTAACATTTTATATTTTTTTTCAGTATGTAGGCTAAGTGTCATTTCCTATTTCCTAAGAATAGGAAATTACTAAATCAGTAATATTAATTATCATTTTCACTGATGTGAGAACAAAATAAGCGTTGCGTATTCAGTCACCAACAAAACAGTGAGGTTGAAATGACAATCTAAGCACCGAGAGAAGCTGAACTCTGTATTTAAAACAGTGAAATAAAGCAACCTTGAAGTGTTAGGTGATCACTTAGGTAATGAAATCATATTCGGAAGGATGCAGGTTGAAACCGGGTGGTCAGGCATCTTCATTAAGAATTTTTCTTTATTTTTCATAGTCATTGTACGCGAATAGGATTGTACCTATTGCTATTGCACTTCCTATTCTCGATATTCTTTTCTCTATTAAGTAATAAAACCTATATTCCACTGTAATCACTAAATGGAACGTAATTGCGATCACGCCGTTAATGAAGGTAATTGATATGCAAAACAGTATTGTACAGTCGGAAACCTTGTGAGCGAGAAGAACTTCCGTGCTTCCATAGCGGTATCGCATGTCTACAAATACCTCTTGATGTTTCAGCACGTTGTTGAGACGGTGTCATCAGCGGTGCAAGGGTGTGCTTGTGTACCCTTCCTTTTATGCTGGCACCCCACTTCCTACACCCAATCTTCATCTCAACAATAGGATTTACAATAAAGGAAACGCGAAAGGAAGCTTGATATAGTTATATTGCAATATGAAGGGTTTCCTCGGTTGTACACCAAAAGCTCCACCCTAGGAGAATGAGAGAGGGAGGGCAGTTATAATAGGTGCAGAATACTATTAATTATTAAAGGGTACTGTTTGTTATGCACGTCACTCACCTTCGGAGTAAGCTCCACACTCCATCCTCATCCTCAGATTCAATATCGGCTCCACGTTATTTCATAGGACACCTCGGTGATCGGTTTAGAAGTCGACTCACGATCTCGCCACCCGAGGTCCTGGATTCAAGTTCTGGCATGGGTATTTCTTTGTGAGTATCCTTCATTGATTCCATCTAATCATCATTCATACACACCGTAGCGGTTATCCAAATGTGGCAGAAAATCGAAGCCTAATGAGAATAACACAGATACAGTGCAAGAGATGACGTAAGTAGCTTTTCGCATATCATTGAACAAGCAGTAGAGAAGCGTTCGTATGCAGCACCCCCCTTGCATGTTATGCAATGTGCTAATTATCTGTAGTCTTTGGATTGCCTACCTCTGAACGTTCAGGGTATACTTTTCTTTATTACTTTCCCTGAATTAAAACCAACTCCTTCTGAAGACTGTTTGATGTTGCCAGGGCTCAAAATGGGAATCTTAACGAAACGAAACTTTACTTTCGTTAACATGCTGTTGTCTGTTTTTTGTCTTCGATTACGACAGTCACGAGACGGAACGTGAAGATTCCAGACATTCACGAACCGGAACGCCGTTCCGGTCCATTTCAACCACTGGATTTCGCATGATACGAAATAACTCGTAAACATAAGTAACTAGTATAACAAAATTGTCGCACATGCTTTATTTTACTCTTTACAGTAGATTAACTTTTATGTGCACTTTTTAGCTTAGTTACGAAAAATAAACCCTTAACACCTTGTGTGCTTGATAATTATATTTATGTCAGTAGAAACTGATCATACGTGCATCATGACTGATACGATCTAACAAGCCTAGTTAATGAAAGATAACGTATTGAGGCTGTAATTTCAGTAATCACATTAAGACAAAAATGCCTATAATTTGTTCCTACTGAAAATATACTAATATGTAATATACGTGACAATCTGTTGTGGCTCTTGGTGAAGAGTTGAAGACAAATGAAAGCCTCGGGTGTAAAACATGGGAAGTGACATTTTGGTTGTTTTTGAGTTACAAAGTAAAATGTGCCATAATTTAATTTTCGAGTGAAATTGTCATGTCATGCAATTTGCATTGGACTCGGTGAAGCCTTCTGAAATTGGTAAACACAACACGAAAACAATTTATCTACAGTATAGCTTCTAATAACCTTTTTTTCTTAATGAACTCAGAAATCAACATAATGTCACTTACCATGTTTTACACCCGAGCCTTTCAAATGATAAAAAGCGAAGAAAGTATTGTGTTCAGATCACGTGATCGATAGTACAACCCATAACTGAAACTAATCAGGGTCACGTTCGTCACCTCGTGAATTTAATTCATTTTTATTATGTATACTCGAAAGAGTAGTGCATATTGTGAATGAGTTGAGTGAAGCAATTAATTAAATTAATTTCTGGGTGCGTAAGCATTTGTAGCTATTTGCATCCTTCTAAATTTGCGGGGGAACTACTTGTCTGAGCTATACATAAACATTAGCCTCGTCACTGTGAAGGACTTTTCGTTCAATGGAAGCGTCACATTGTAATTGTTCGAGACAACCATTCGTCATGCGCTGCTCTTCGTGGATGTTTCCGATTAAAATCGTGTGCAATGGCATGCGCGCGTCTCTCCATAGACGTCACTTTCATCCTGATGTGTTACCGATGCGCTAAAGACACTTTAATGCTTTTTTCTGACACCTCGAAAAGGAGCAAATTGATACACGAATTCAGTCATAACTTTTTATTGTTTAAAGATACGTCGAAAACCCCTTCACCATTGCATTCCTCGTAAAATTCTAGCCTGATTTGATATATCATATCACCCTCTTCCCATTTAAAATTTTGAAGTTGAATTCAAAATGGCGGGTTTCAAGATGGCGGCCGTCATCGTCATATACCCTATAACATTTTCCCCCACCCCTGTTACAAAACTACAATGTTAGTTTTGCGGAACAGTATGTCATTCCACTTTCAATCAGGTGTCTCCACACTTTTTAGACCACCCTGTATATTGTATAGGCTACTGTGTTCTGGAAGTTTATTCCGAGCGTTGCAAAACAAAAATAGCAGGGTTTGGAATGCAGCGTAAGCGTTAGTATTTGTGCTAAGATTAATTTCATCACCAGCTGGCCTCCTCCAGATCTGTTAGCGTAACGTGCTATGAAGCCAGAGGTCTCAGGTTTGAATCCTGGCTAAGGCATGGATATATTGGTCAGATCATCCATTTCATCCAACCCTTGATGTGGAGATTTCTAGCTGGAAGGAGGGTGTTGATCGAGTCTTGGAGATTGCTGTGGGGATGTTCCCATGATTTTTAACATAGCGACAACCAGTGTGGTGCTTTGCAGAAATTTTGCTAGTTGGGGACACCATCCCCCGCAACCCCCCTTACTTGTAGCACTGATTTCATTATTCATCCTCATTGTCGCGATTAACCAAATAAGTAGAAAAACTACGTAAAATAACCAGAATAGAAATAATTAGAAATTTAATTTGTTTGAATGGTCTTGGTGAACCTAGTAAAATTTTAGAATCCGAAGTTACCAACATTGCCAGAATGAGCAAACTTCACACAAAACATTTATATAATATTACTTCCAGGATTTTTATTAGAATCCTCATATTGTGACGATTCCCATTGAAGACTGCAAATGGAAAAGTACTGACAAAAAACTCCTTTTTTGTTTTAGAGTTCCTGCGAAATCGTTGCATTTGCCTTGGCAACCAGGGCGAGACGTGGACGTGGTAGTTCTCAGAAGTGCCGCTAGATAGCACCATAAAGCATGTTCTTTTTAAACTCCAGAAGGCGCTGTATCACTTGGCATTCTTTTGACACTGAGGATTGATTTCCTTTCCCTCCTGTTCACATCACTACTTCAATGTATGGGACAATACCTTATATAGCATTGAAATTAACCATATGGTAGATATGAATAGTATGAATTTTTATCTCAGGATTGTAGAAAAGTTACATACATTCCTACACCCGCGTTAATTATAATTATATATATTAATTATCAATATTCGTGGAGAGAACTATGGAAACTTAGGAATTTAAAATTAATTATCGTAATAATTGAAGACAAATATGTGAGTTTTTGAACATGATTGGACTTATAAAGCTAGTGTCACGAACCGTAAACGTAACACTAGATTTTCTGAATAACCTTTCACTTTGTATTTGTGGCTACTCTTCTGAAGGAAAACCATTCACATCTAAATTTTAACGTTGCCACCGAGTGTAGTTCCGCCGAAGTGGTATGGTATGCATTGAGGATTTAACGGGAGGGACACTGGGACACGTGCTCCTCCCAAAATCGATGACTAAGTATTATAAAACGCATTTATAACATAATATTGCAACGAAAAAATGTTCGAGTAATCGTTTTCCTTGTAGTAAAATAATCAAACAAAGTTTAGCACAAATATATTAATCGGGGATAGATTTACTAGGCAACTAAATAAGTTGACACCTGACATCGAATCCGAATCTTGTTGCTTACGAAACAATAACATCAGTGGCGTGGCGTGACTTTTCCAAAAGTGTTATCGGCCAACAGACGTTATCATCTCCACCCTACCCCCCCCCCCCCAAAAAAAAATATGCCTTTGATCTAGATATTTGTTCATTTCGTTCTTTTTTTTTTGCAATCCGCTCAGTGATTTAGCCACAATCACTCCTAGAAAGAACTGCCACTCATGAGAGAGTTACCGTGAAAATACAGTGGATAATAGTCGATACCATCTCTGTTTCTTTGCAAAGAGGTGGAAAGGGGAAGAAGAACCACACATTTCTCGGGTCAGTTTGGCGTTTGTGCGGTGAGCAGACAACAGAATTCCCCTCCTCCAGCGGTGGAAGGGAAGTCCAGATGTACGTACTACTGTTGCCAACTTAGTTTTTTGGAGCAAGGTTTGTCCAAATGACGAATCGCATCAAGTACTTATCTTTTCGTCTATTACGTCAACGGTCTCAGTTGTAGTTAAATCCAGTTTTGTCTTTGCAGTCTAGCTCTAGTTGCTTCAGAGAAATAGTATCCCAGTTTTAGGCGGGATTTAGCTCTTTTCTGGAAATCCAATATGATCCGGTAGGCCGGACCGGCAACTGGGCCTCTAAACAGGCATATGAATAACCCCGTAGCACACTTGCCTCTAAGTATTTCCCAGCTCTTCCCTTGCAGTGGCGCTCTTTCCTCTTGTTACCTCTTGAGGGTAGCGGAACGGCCTGCCTCTTCTCTTCTGTCGGCTGCAGAAAAAATGTTCTCTGCAATATACACTCGACTGCAACGCTGTCGGTTAACGTATTTAACAATGTTGTTATTTTATTGAAAATAACCTTTTACCTGCACGCTCGCCTCTGAATAACATTAACTGCTGGACACAAATCGAAAATCTCTAGATCAAATTTTCTAAATGTTTGTTACAGTTTCGCTTGAAGAAATGAACTCTCAAGCTTATACCTTTCTGTATTTTAATAGACACTACAAATAATGTAGAACTACTTCTGTTTCACAAAAATCTACTAATGCTATCACCTTATAATCAAAAGGTCTGTGGGTTTATTTCCTGGTGAAGGTATATCGCAACACAATGGTTCGGAATCTACTTTGAAGGTTCAGTTTCGATTAGTTTATCTGATCACAAATTTGATCTAAAACGAATGCCTGTAATTGTCTTGGTGTGAATATTACATGTGTATATGTGCGTGTTTTTAATGTGCCGGAAAATCTGCACATTATATTTCAAGTGTTACATCTTATCATATGCTTACAGCATATTCTGTTTCCCTCCCAGAAAAAAAATTCTAGATCCGCCTATGGTAGTATGGATGCTGGTTGCAGAGGCAACTGATAGTCTATATGCATGATTAATTTAGCTTTGTACAGAAATTGCAAAGGTGATAAGCATAAATTTACTACTGTACTGGATATTGTGCACAAAATTGCATTACTCATATTTAACGTTTCTAAACCAATAGCGCATCCACTTAGTTCATTTATTCTATGGTGAGTAAAAGTTTACAAAACAATATTTATATATCACTTCTCTCGATTACTCGAAAGTTTAAAAAATTGTTAAATTGGCTGTCATAATATTCCGTAGAATTAACAAGCAAAATATATTTTTAGATTAATACACTAATAATTTATTACTAATTAAATTATTAGTAATTAATTACTAATAATTTAAATTACTCAAATTTGCTCTCTGTTAAAATGTAACGACAGACGATGTGAATGTTCCAGATGTTTTAAGACAATGTTCTGTGGCCGATGCAAGGTACCGAAGCCGGCCTCCGTGGCGGAGTGGTTAGCATATCGCGCTACGACGTCAGGGGTCCCGAGTTCGAATCCCGGCTTGAACATGGGTGTTTGTGAGTCTCCATTCATCAATTTCATCATATCATCCCTCATCCCCATCTTCGCAAAGTAGCCAGAAGTGGCACAAAAATCAATCAAGCAAGCAAGCAAGGTACCGAAATGTGATGCTCTGTTTTCCAGGATCGGGAGTTCGTAGAGATGGAGGTTCCATACAACGGGCAGCCCAAGAGGCCGGGGTCGCCTTCTCCGCTCGCGAGTCCCGCTCACTCCGCTGCCAGTCATCAGGGTCTCCTGCAAGCATGCTGCGGTCGGTGCTGCGGACAACGTTACCAGGTATGGCTCAGATCTGAGTGACACGTGTAGTAGTGTAAATAGGGAACCATCCTCGCAGGGCGTTGCTGCTACAGCTCACATATTTACGCACATGGTTTGTTTGTGATAGATATAGTAATTATAGGAATAGAGTTTTTGAATAATGATATGCCTTTGAAATGTTCATCGCAGTTACCCGTTTGTATTATTACATATGGTTTCAAAATCCTTCCTCAATCCCCACCCCCCACCATTCTTTACCTCAATTGCTTCGTATTTACTCTCCATGCCGTATTGATTGAAATAATTTAGATAATGAGATAATATATGCTTACAGGCCGAAACCAAGTATTAGGTAATAATCAAAATCTAATTATTGATAACAACTCGTTTGAACCAGTTTCCAAATTCAAATACTTAGGAGTAATATTAACAAGTGAAAATTATATTAAAGAGGAAATAAAAAGTAGGCTTAATTCAGGAAATGCATTTTACTTCTCTCTTCATAAACTTTTGTCTTCTCGTTTAATATCTAAGAAACTAAAAGTTAAAATATACAAAACAGTAATTTTGCCTGTAGTATTATATGGATGTGAAACTTGATCCCTTACATTGAAAGAGGAACATAAATTGAGAGTATTTGAAAATAAGATCCTTAGGAAAATATTTGGACCTAAAAGGGATGAGGAGGCAGGTGAGTGGAGAAGGTTACATAATTTAGATGTACATAAATTGTATTCATGTCCAGATATTATTAGAATAATTAAATCAAGAAGAGTTAGGTGGGCAGGCCATGTGGCACGAATGGGAGAGGATAGAGGAGTTCATAGGATTATTGTTGGGAAACCTGATCGTAAGAGACCTATAGGAAGGCCAAGACGAAGATGGAGGGACAGCGTTAAGAACCTAAAGGAAATCGGTAGGGATGCTTGCTCAAGATAGGGACAGATGGAAGGCCTGTGTTGCTGCAGCCATGAACCTTCGGGTTTAAGAAGGCTAGAGAGTTAGTTTTTTAATTCGATAATATAGCTAAAAGGGATTTCAGAGCATCGTGCTGGAAATCTTTGTGGTGTGTGTATGTGGGTGTGTGTGTGGGGGGGGGGGGTGTTTGTGTGCACATATATAATATGTTCACGTGTGATATTACATGACTCAAGTAAATAACTAACGGAAATTTATATCGAGTTCATCATTTAATTTTGTACAAAAATTACAAAGATGATAAAGTATAACAGCATAAATTTACCATTGTACTGATTATTGTGCACTAAATTACATAACTCACATTTAATGTTTCTAAACCAATAGCGCATCCACCTAGTTCTATTTATTCGATGGTGAGTAAAGGTTTACAAAACATTATTTATGTAACACTTTTTTCGATTACTCGAAAGTTTAAAACATTGTTGGATTGATCGTCGAAATGAATAGCTGTCATAATATTTAGTAGAATTAACAAATTAAAATATTGTGTCATTAAAATCTAATATTTTAATTTACTCAAATTTGTTCTCTGTTAAAATGTAACGACGGACGATGTAAAATGTTCCAGATGTTTTAAAACAATGTTCTGTCGTTTGTTTTAACAAACGACAGAAAACAAAGGTTAGCTGTTCTTAGAAACGGTAAACTTTGTTTTTGTAGAATGTTGACATGTAAGACCATCACGGATGGAAGTAACATGTTTGCAAATACAGTACAAAAATAAATTTGGAAAAAAACTCAATTTTTAAAATCTATTAAATGATAAAGTTTTAAAATACCACAGGCTTCAAACTGCAAAATTAGCAACAAGTGGATTAATAATTTGCTGGTAGAATGAAACGAAGTTTATGCCACGTAGGTATGTACATGTATAACTGAGATGAATTATCACGGATTTGAACTCGTATTCTTCTGTGCTCGAGCCGGCCCCCGTGGCGGAGTGATTAGATTCCCGGGTTCGAAACCTGGCCTGGGCATTGATGTTTGTGAGTGTCCACCCATCAATTTTATCATATCATCACTCATCCCCATCTTCGCAATTTAGCCAAAAGTGGCACAAGAAGCGAGGTAAAATATAGCAAATCAATCAATCAATCTTCTGTGCTCGAGAATACTTGGTAGTAGTAAGCATTATATTTTCTAACAGGAAATACAAATTGATTCCGAGGAGTTTACTAAATAGATTAAATGAAAAACATAGACCAAATAAATTCTGGAATCTGATCTACATATTTTCCTATTCTTTTTTTAAACTTGTACTATTTTCGAAAGATATAGTTACTATTTAATGATATTTGTTGTCTTACATCAGATTCATAGAACACTATGAACCTGAGATTTTCTTTCAGTCGTAAATAGAGATGTGATTCCACTTTAATACCTAAGTGCAGTTCGTACATTCTCTTCTACTAACTTGTAAGTTATGACTGCGGAGACCAATTAATATTTCGAATTTCATAAAATTCTATTATCAATTTAACTGCCTTTCCTGCCATATATATATAATTATTAAAATATGTCTCTTCACTTAATCTTCTCATAATGAAACCTCATGCATTCAAAACAGTAATGACTTTTTTTTCATATATTGCTTTAAAAAATGCTTTCAAAATATTCTAATTTTAATTTCATGATGCAGTGTTATGTAATGTCTTTATATAACAAACGATTCTTAAGACGATATATCAGTAACTTCCATCACTCACTTTTCAGTTCGTACACAGACTTATGTTTCTTGCATTTTAATTATAATTTAATGGATTACAAATCTCAATTTTTTTCCCCTTGCTATTCATGTTCAAATGGTATTTCAGGAACATAGTGGTTAATGATAATGTTATCGTCTTGCAATCAAAGGGTTCTAGTTTCGACTCCCGCAAATCTAGTCGCAATTATATCATGTGAATAAAATTGAACGTGCAGAGAACCGCGCGGGGAACCTGAAAAAATTTGAATGCAGTCCCATTTTTATATTTATCAAGGTCACGTTGGACATTACCTTTGTGCCAATGCAAGTAACGAAATTCATTTTCTTTTTTTTTTGCTCCCTCGATTCTCCTTTTCCATCTCCCTGCGAATGCAGAACACTGCCCCTTACAACGTCGGCAGCACGCATTGCGCCTTCCCTGCGCGTAGCTTTTCAGAAAGCAATCTCTTGCTCATCTGACAGGGAGAATGCAGTAAACGAGGAGACTCCTCGGCACGGGACTTCACCCTTTGACGTACGGGCAAGAAGCGGAAATGTCACTTCGAGTGGGGGAGAGAAACTGGGACGCCGAGTTGGAAACTGAGCAAATTCTGGGAGACCCCAGGTAGCTGTGAGTACTGGCGTGCGCATGCGCACTCTCGGAATTTCTCAGGTCTTTATTGACCCAGACGGCGGAGGGATGGACGACGATCGACAGAGTTTCAGTTTAATACGAAAAAAAAATGTATTGCTGGGCGCATCCAAACAACGGCCCCTTCCTCCCCGCATCCTTCTAGCTTTGCTAATCCCTGCTCTGGTGTCTGGGATTCGGATGCGTGTGTTTGCGAACGCAAACAATGGAGGTCGGCTCGAATTTTAAGTAGTCAAGTTTCATCTATGCAGCTGTAATGAAAATGCAGATAATAAATGAGAAATCCTTGAATCTGACCCACGTGTTTTCACTTGTATTTTTATTTCAAAAACCGCAATGCATTTTGTAAGAAAGAAAATTGTTAATTGGAACCGAGTTGTCACCGTATGAATTACGATGAAACACAGATTCACTTTTCTCAACTCTCACGCAAGTTTCAAGGTTAATTTCGGCTGCCGATGAAATGATTACCTTCATTAATCCATCTCAGGAAGGTTCAGAAATTGTTTATGGGGTCTAATATTACAACATATCTCCTTTAAATAATACTCATTAGATGCGAAATTGGAGTAAAGATTTCAAAGATCTAACGGCTTTGGTTAATTGTTCGAAGTTGCTTGATCAGCAAAGTAGACAGTGAGTTTTAATAATCAGTTTTTCACTATTATTTCGAGACAAAATATGGGAATGGTTTACTGACAGTTATGTAGATCGTATCCAAAACCATAGTTAAAATGTATCTAGTTTTTTACGTCAAGGTACGTCAAAGTTCATCATAATATTTAAAAAATGTTTGATTTCATTATTCCTACGCTTCAGACAATGAGTAGCAAAGTACACATTGTAGCAGTTCTCAGATCTGCTGGCTCGATCTCTACAGAAATTCCCGGGATCGAATCCATACCTGGCCATGGGTGTTTTTCATAGTCTCATAGCGACGCTTAATAACAAATTACATATGTGTGTATATATACACACACTCGCTTGAGTTTGAAATTGTTTTCAGTACATTTTATGCACGTATAGGCTACTCAGTTCATATACAGTTCATAGTGGGTTCCGAACCACAGGGTATCGAAGCCGGGACCCCTTGCTTGATTACAAGGCGACGACGTAACCACTACCTAATTGGGAAAATGTTAAATGCAAATGTTCAGATAGCGAAAACAATATTTTTTAAATATGTATCAAAGTTAGCTCCATGAATATAAGTTCTGCAATTTTAAGTGGGATTTAAAGCACTGAAATATGAACTACCACCCTGTAATTGAACTTCACATATTTGGATTTGAAGCGATATCATTCCCCTAAAGCATATTCCTACACTTTCAAGTTAAGTGCTCCTTGATTTCGTGCACTAATCCCCACCGACCCTATTCTATAATAATAACTGCAATAACAATAAAATTCATATAGCAAAACGTGTGACAGTCTCAAATTTCAACACTCCAATTCGTAAAATCTCACTGAGTTTGAACCGAAAGAATTGGTTTTGAACTAATCGAGAGAATGAATCAATATTACCCACCCTTCATGGCAGAGTGGCCAACATAACACTCTAAGAAGGCAGGGACCCCAGGTTCAGACCTTGTTTAAGGAATTACTGTGCTATTGTATTTGTCCCATCATTAATTTATCATTTATCATTCAACTCTACTGTCACGGTTAACCCAAGAGGTAAAACATCGACGTAAAGACGATGAAATGAGTGGTAAGAATCAAGATGGAAACTTTATTCAATTTCCTTCTTTCTCCCATTTCTTGGCATATGTTTCGATCAATACCTGGCCAATCGTAAATAAGCAAACAACGTTCCAGAGGGAACGTACCACTGGCGCTTCGTAGCCACCAAGTTGGCTCCTACCCTTAAATAATCCTACTGCCCAAAATAAGCGATACTGCCCACTTTGAACACCATTGCTCGAGTTTGATCGTATAGACCCTAGTATCTAAAAATAGGAAAGCTTCTAGTACTGTATTCTAAATAAATTGAAAGAGAATATTAGTGTTTTGAATTTAACTTTGAAATCGTGTTCTTCGAAGCCAAGGATGGTGCTTTTGTATCCTGGGTAGAGCAAGAATGATGTGATGTGTTTGTCCCAGCACGTATTTCATCACTTCTCCCTTCATCCTCATCGTCGCGATCAACCCAAAGGGAAAACTACGTAAAACAAACGAAGTAGAAATAAAAGAAACTATTCAACATAGAGTAATAACTTATGCTTGTCTACATCAATGCACTATTCTAATCGACATTAGAAAGATGATAGGGAAGACATTATTTTAAAGTAATTCATACATGTGTGTCTAAAAAAAAGCTAGGTCAGATCGTCCCTATATTCGATTACAACAAATTATTTAGGACCGTTATCGGCTACGTTATCGTCTCATCTATAAGAGGTGACGTGAACAGGAAATGTGTTTAAAATTTACCATCAGAACAGATAACTTCCACACTAACATTGTTTGATTTTGGCAGATTTAAGAATACAATTGTGTGAATACGTAACCAACCAAGATATTTTCCCCATCGCAAGAAAAATGTAGGCAAATCCTTATATAATCCGAATTTGTCATATTGTGTCCCTTCACTTTTGTATAATCGCGGCAATGTGGATGAATACTGATTAGATTATACTGATGAAAGTGTACTTGCAGAGTGGCAACGCCGGGACTGGAACCCGAAACCTTTGCTGACGAGATCGCAATCGGATAGCCAGACAGTTTAAATCCATCAATAATACAAATTGCTTGGAGCTTCTTTATCAGGGAACATAAACATTACTAGAAGTTAAAACTGAAAATCATGCCGAATTACAAGAAAGTCAGTCTATAGAGGAACGGAGAAAGCTAATGAAACAAACAGAAGAGAAAATATGTCGCACCTTAACTATGATTCTTGTCGGCGAAAACGCACATTAAAGGTGTTGGAGCTTCAAAGGCTGGGTGCAAAACAGAGATCTCTGGTTTAAATTCTGGGTAAGGCATTTCGATATCATTGTGTTTGTCCAATCCTACGCGTGATCAATTCTTCTATCATCCTCGTCGTCGCGATTAACCCAAGTCGTAGAAAAAGCTACAGTAATGTTAAGGAAGATAAAGGTAATTGTTTTACTTGCGGTTCCTTCAAGTATTAATTGTTTAATGGTTATTTCGGAAAAGTGGCTCAGAAAACTATTTTCATGGGAGCGAAAATTGCTTTCACAAAATGAAATGTTTTCAAACCAATTAACATCCCTCATGAATCACGGGTTTCTGTATTAGCACTTGCTTTCACTTGTATCCATCGGTACTGTTAGTCTAGTGGTGAAGCTACACGAGAAGAATAAATAGGCTTATAGTTTACCGCGTTTATCAATGTCATACAATGTACCGTTTGTGGTCTGGCAACACATTAATTTGATAAGTATAGGTATAGTATTCTTACCATTATGTTAATTGCGACCAGAAAGACGGATGACAATATACAATGAAATACGAGATGACAGCACAACAATGGCTTTCTAGGTATATCTAGACATACAGGATCCCTGGCTTCAGTCATTACTCTAACACCTAAGCTTCTGAGACCAACTCTAGTTTGTATTAAAATTTCGATAAAGTTCATGGATAAATACGGTTCCTCATATCTTTAAACACACCACTTTCCTTGCAACACAATGTGTTGTCCTATTTTAACCATTTTCCTCAGCTTAAACAACAACAGAGTACACGTAGAAACAAAAACTAATTGAACATTGTATATTCTACTCTTACGAATGAAACCATTTTTTAAAAATAAAAATCCAATATTTTGAATTAAGGTGAAATTAAAGTCACATTAAAAAGCAGAAGACTTCTTTTTTAAAATTGACGTCTCTAGCAGCAACTTCATCCTGTGTCGAGGCTGGTTAAATGTTCTAGTGCATACTAAGAAAGTAATTAATGTTAATGTGCTGTAGAAATATTTTCCTCCTAACACAGTTAAATATAACATTTCTTATTAAGACAGATTTCACATTTCTTGTATGTGTCGTTTTTCATACAGCTTTCCTTTGTAGCAGATATTACTTCTATTTTTTCTTTAATGTACTTGTGTGAAGAAGGTCAAAACGTAATTGTTGTTTTGAAATTAATTGTCCTAAATAATGAATAATACTCACGGTAATTCATTAATTAACCAAATTGGCATGAAACTTGAAGTTTGTTCTTCCGGACACAATATTTCTGTAGATATTCAGCGCACCATATACTTACAATCATTGTTGTTAAGAATTTATCGCAGCTATTGTAATTAGAATATAGACGAATTCAACTTTCACATGTAGGTGTCGATTACTTGACATTAATATACCGCTGATTCATTTACAAAATATAAGACTAACTTAGATATTTTATTATGCTCTTACATTAGACATACCGTATAAAAATTAACATCGCAACATTAGGACATTGTCAGTAAACTATATTTTCACAGTGTTCATAAATAAGACGACTGAGAATTTAAAAGAAATCTTTGTGCAAGAATAAAGTTAATTGATGTAAATGGAGTTAATGACGTTTAACGTGACTTCATATATTACATGATAACTTTCCCCTATATATATGTTAAATGGCGCTTTTTTAGTAATTGAAATGTACATAATTATTCAGTTAACAAAGTGTTTGCTTCCACAAGATTGTATACTTGAGTGTAAATGAATAACCCCAGGCTTATTCCGCGATTTAGTCATATTCTCTGCATTAATTCCATCATGTATTTGAATATTTTACCTTAAGGTAGTTCGAAATACGTTGCGATAAAAATGTTGAAACATATAGGAGGATTTGAAAGTATTGAAGGATTACATATCAATATTCCAGAAGGTGTCCAATTCCTCGAAAAAATCTAGTCCTTTTCTCCTGTCCTGCATTCAACTAGTATTTTTCTCTTTATTTTCGAAAAGTTCTTTCTCTTCCTTCCTTCATTTCATTTTCATTTTCGGTGTTTTAAGTTTAATGTGGTATATACATTCAGTGCTTGTTTGTTGCATATTCGTTGCATAATCTAATTACTATAATATTTCTTGCTCTAAAAACAATTTCTCTCTAGCAGATTCAGTGCCTTCATTGTATATACTTACATATGTGTGTGTATGTGTGCGAGTGTGTGTGTGTGTGGTGTGTGTGTGTATCTATACTTATTTCTTAATGTTATCATGTCAATTTTGTCTATTCATTGTATTTTCTATGTGCATATTTTGTACTATGGCCTAGCAATATTGTTATCATATTATTGTGAAATTCTGTCTTATCTTATTGCCAGAGAATTATTCAGTACTTTCTAATACGTATGCATGATATTTGTTACATGTTGTATTTTGTTAAAATGTATACATTGTTCTATTTTTCTCTCACAGTGTAATATATAGCACTGCAGTTTATTTTCATTTCCAACCAATCTTTATTAACATTTTCTATAAACAAAATAGTAACAAAAATAAAGTAAATCTCTTCAAGAAGAAATAGATTATTATAAGGCATTTGCTTTCATGCTTCAATAGTTATTAAATAGTAACTGACAACAGATATTTGCATGCAATATGAAAGCAGTAACATTTTTGTAAATCTTTACCATAATTTAGTGTATTGATATATATGCTTTATTATGTGGTTGTATATATTGGTTCCATAAATATATATATATATCTATGCTGTTTGTTAATAATTTTGTTGTGTATAATGTAGCATTCGTTTATTGTGTATTTATGTCTAGTACAGAAAATGATGTTTACATCAAGTGTAAGACCAAATTGAAAATGTTGAAGTTATTTCATGAATACTCTTTATTGTTTTTCTTGTTAATGTTTTGTTTATCTTTGGAAGAGTTGGTTCGATGTTGTGATGCTTCCTACGCCCTAGTGTAACAATTGACTTCTTTTTTGATAGCTTAGAACTATTAATTGAGTGTTATTTTCCCAGCATTAACAGTTGGTGGCTATTTCTTGGAATTCCCATTTCGTGCCGTCCCTTGCCAATTCTGGTTTTAATCGTATCTTTTTATTTGCTTGAAATTTCTCCTCTCCCAGATCACCATACTAACACTGCATCTCTTTCAGGGGGGTCGACAGGCAAGTCAGGAGTAGCTGTTAGCAGTAGACAGAGGTAGAGAAAGATAGAATAATTTTTGCTACCAATCAGCTTTTTATTCTCTTACTCTTTCTCTTTTACGTCACCAGGCTGCACCACTCGATCAACTTTCTCTGCTTCTTGTTTCTCGACTACTCACGTCATACACCGTTTTTCAGAAGTGCCACTGTTGTATCTGTTATCTGTTGTTCTTATGCTCATTTTCACCGTTATCAACCACGTCTGCTAATTGAGCACATTCTTTTCACAAATATGTTTAAGAAAATTATATGCTTATGCACTGTCACTTTCAGATTTTATGTCTAAATTATTTAGTAAACTAAAATTTCTTGCATATTTTGTTACAATGTAATAGGCAGTGGTGGTAACTGTGAAACCATATTCAGAGCTTGTGGTTTGTGTGTAGCTAGTCACTTTTCCTTTCATACATATTATCACAATAATTGCTCAGTACGCAGTGCTGCTACATTAAAATTCACTTTAGCTGAATATATGCATCGGCCAAAATAAGTTTTAATACAAAGTAGTTTAGTTATAAACACATCAAAATCACTGCTGCAAGAGAAAACTATTGATACCAAACTAAGTTTCGATCATTGTCGCTCATAGATAGAAAACAAGTGATCTTTTGAGTATTATTGTTTAACTGTGCAATATATTCTTACAATGGATAGAATACTGAAACTACTATCTCGTTAATGTCAAGTAATTAAATTGTAAAACGGGGAACAAGCATCTGTTCAAATTCATAACAGTCGATTAGCCTTCATGGCGTGGTGCTATGCACAGGGGAACACTTTACTTTTTTTTTTACTTTTTCGATTAGCTGAATGCATATACTTTCAAATAATATTCCAAGTACTTCAAAACGTTAAAATTTCATAAAGCTTACAAAATTAATTCTATCGAATATTTTGAAAGTTCTTTAAATATATTAACTAGTCAAGTCCGAAACATAGTTACTATTTGCTGCAAAGTTATGTGTAAATTGATATGATTTCGTGTTTTAAGTCCACTTTATGCACAGTAAGGCTAATCTGGACTGGATTTACAGTTTAAAGTGGGATCCGAACCACTATGTGCCTCCACCGAGCCGGGACAAGGCAACGACGCTACCACTGCGCCATCGGAGAGGCCTAGTTATGAGTAAAATAATAAATTGTGTGAAAAGAAAGGATTATACATTATAGCCAGTAGAAGTCGTAGCAGAAGGAATTTGTTACGCCATGTTCAAATTGCTAGTCCTGTTTTTCAAACAAATATTAAAATGAAGTTATCTCATAAAGAACATGCAACATTCAATTGTTACCATATAAAAGAAAAAACAAGTATAACTTGTTATCTCATAACAGATATTATGAGGTCTTTACTACTTTGCGCTATGGTAGGCAATTAAAATATTCATAAATATGGGGATAAATAAAGTATTGCCATTGTATTACAAATTATTGTACCCACAGTACGATCAAAATATTCATTGAATTAATTTTACGTTGTTGAAGTTTCAAGTCATTTCTTTTTTCGGTTTAAAAATGTTTGTTCTCCATTTTCGTTCATTTGTCAAAATAATCAAAAGATGACTATTGGTCAAAATTTAAGGTGCTTTGTTTCCTATACACACATAATCTTTGATACAGCTATATTTAAGTGTACGATAGCGAGAGCTGTAACAAAGTATTATGTGAAATGGAGGTTATAGTTTTCTCGCCGCTCCTCACTGCAGCCACTCACACAAATAACAGGAAGGTCTGAAGGGAGCGAAACGTTTCAACGTTCATCTTGTTGTGTGTATGATAATGGAAAATAATTATTATTCGATCAGATTCGAATATCTTTGCTTTCAAATATTTTTTTTTCATGATATATTTCCATTTTGTCTGTAAAAAAAATTAGTGTTTCTAAGTGCTCCTACCTTAGTAAAACTGTAACATATATGTAACGCGACAAAGAACATAATACCAGTACCAATTAGGTTTTTGTTTAGTCATTAAATAAAATGCCGATATTTACTTTTTATTCTCACACATAAATATTTTAATTAAATTTAATCAAAACTTAACATTGCTAATGCAGATATTCTGCGTGCAAAAAGTTAGCCACGTGCGTGTCCTTTCAAATACATTCTTTCTATAAAATTAATATTAAATTGAATATTTTATGGCAATACAGAATAAACGTTCTGTAGGCTATATCGCTTTACATACAGATCTTAAACCATAAGAAACAATTCAAATCAGAGCAAGCGTTAATTGTACAAATAATATTGTTGAAATGTTAAACTCTAAATCAATGTAGAAATAAATCACAATTATTGAAACTCCAATTTTTAAGCATTTCGTAATGTTATATTTGCTCATGTTTTCTGAGTTTGCAAAAATATACACATAAATGTTTCATTTGATTAATGATATTTTTCTGTTATCCTGTAATATTCATTTTACTGACTGCTCAATTTTCTGACCTGTAACTGTTTAAAACTTCATCTCAAAATTACCTTTAAAAAAGATTTAGGAATAATATTACGAAGTATCTCGGAAAATTGAAAGTAAAATCCCTGCACAAATCTTTAATTTCTTTCATGCACATTCAGAGTTCTGAATTTCATGCACGAGTATGTACAAATAGGAAATTATCTTTGCTATGAAACATAACGGATATAATTCCAATATATTTTTTCTATAGTCACTCAAATATTTTGGTAGTCTTATTTTATTATATTAATATTTGTTATTTCTTAATTGTATGTGCCTAGCTTCACTTCATTTTGCGACAATTTAAATGCTTCTTTACACGATATTCTTTGTTTTCTGTACATAGAAAACTTTAATAATTGTTTATTTATGAACTGACGATAGGTGTAATTTCAACAGATTTATGTATGCACTTCATATGGTCAATATCATACATAACTTATGTAAATAGTTGCATTCAAGTATTTCAAATATTTTAACAATACTGGTTGTGGTGGAAGAAGATTTTGGTTTAGTAAGACAGACAAAATAAGTAGTTATTGATTTTCATTTTGCGCAACAAGAAAAATCACTACCATGCTATATACGACATCTCTACACAATGTATTGTGTTTCAGTTTTATTTATTTGAACATATTATTGCTCCAAAGTACATCGTGAATTACTTAAATCGTTTGGAATTTTTTATCAATAATTATGATACGTTCTAGTGTTCTTTAATTTTAAAATAAATTTCATTCAAATTAATTAATATCTTCATGTATATCTTCTGTTAGTGTATTCATGTTTACAAAATTTCAAACATTTTAAAGCCTTTACCATATTTTGCAGCATTAGTGACCTCTTTTCAATCTCAGTACATAGAATTTTCCTTAATTGTATTCCTTGTGAATCGTATTTTATGGAACAACATATCTTTCATTCCCCCCCCCCCATTCTTTTGTGATTTTAACTAGTTGTGTTTCTTCAACAAAATTCATGTTAAGCCATTTATAATATATGACTTTAGAAATCATTTATTTCACAATATAGCATTCCACGTTACAAAATATTAATTATATTATTTTGTAATACATAATAATTGTAAAATAACAAGTGATATTCCATTACATATTTCCATAACAGATAATTTATTACTCATATTTTTCCTGGACGATGTTACACGTAAAGAGAAATAACTCTAATTGCATGTGCATTCTGCTTTAATGGATCTCTCTCTATCTTATATGTTTATATTCTGTTAGCATAGACATTACAACAGCTGAATCTACATTTACTCATTACATTTTTTAAAAAACAACATGCCATCTATAAAGATCATAATCCTCTCTGTCCCATTAATCCTCTCATACAAATTTAATGCCTAACATTTGCTCTCATCTTTTATCATAGTCTCTATAACTTATATAAGCCACATCATTTACCAAGTAAAACCACATGATTATTATTATTATATATTTGAATACTTAATTTAAACTATACTCCTACCACAATGTCACAATCTCCTTCATATCGAAAGCGTATTTTTCTCTCCTTTTTCTGTGACTATGCATTTTGCTATGCGACTTATTAAGGTGATTTTTTTATCACAATACAAAGTAAAAGTTCGTTTGGCTGTTTCATCTTATATACAGCTCTTAAAACATAGAAGACATTTTTCTCTGAGTCCAATCTAACGCAAATACCTGTTGGTGTAGTAATTCTGACGGCGTTGTTTGTGAATTGTTCTTTTCCCTCAATTCTGGGGCTACTCAGCTTTCCTATAACGACTACCACGTTTAATTTTTGAATAGAGTTAACAGTGCTCTTGACGGGAACAATGTATAACTTTACATGTCTTATATGTTATAACTATTCGACCATTACAATATACTTGTGCTAACGAGACTCGCAGCCAATGCCCTTCAATAAATTACAATGTCACATGCACTTACTCTTTCTTCTATTTCCCTACAAATCCTTGAGGAACAACAGATTTTACTTAGCGTTTTGATCGCCTGGTGTTTATGCAACCCAATATACATTGATAGTGTTGGGGTTGCATAACATCAAGGCGCTGGTAATCCCCGCATAGCGAAACTAGAGGTAATGATTCACATGTTAAAAAGGCTTATGTTAAATCTGGTAACTTTATTCTCAGTAAGACATACTGTACACACATCAACGATAATTACGTTAATTAATATGCATATACCCTAATTATATTTTGGTACCTATTTCCATATACGACGAAGATATGGAAGGGCAGCAGTGTATTAGTGTGAGGGTTAATAACATATATTTCTTGGTTCTTATCATATTGCCACTTAATAATAAGTGAATGTGTGAGAAGTTTTCTCTCCATAAACGATTAAAATATTCAGTCATGTGTGGACAATTAAATGTTGCGTTGAACTCGCTAAATCTACAGGAAGTCTTCAATAAGAGTTGGATTTGAATCACAAGTCGAATGAATCTTCAAAGACGTAAGTTAAATATTCCAATGAACACATTTAAAGCACAATAAATTTCACTGCTTATTGCACGCTTATATAATACACGTAATGGTACATAATATATGAACTATCACATTACACATTCTTATTGTGCAGTTTACAAGTATTTTGAACGCCTTAGAGCCAGAAGAAGTTTCGCAGTAAACACGTGCTTTGAGATATACACGTGTACACATTAATACATACGCATGCACGCACGCTAAACAGAAGCGTGCTGAACTTGGAGACAAAATGATATTATACATTAGCTAACAACATATTTACAAATGAATCATTTTCACCGAGGAAGAAACTAAATATTGAAGCATATAAAAAGGACAAATATTTATGAGGCACAAACAATAAATCGTTTTCTTTCTATTTCTAATTTCTCCCATTAATACGTTACTATACTTTGAGGTAATTAAGTACTTAAATCCTTACAGTTATTGTTGCTAGTATAACTTTAACTTCCATGCATGCAATAAGAAATTTTGTTGTATCAGTAATACGTTGAAATTTACAATTAAAAACAAAGCTGTAAACAAACAAAGTAGAATTTAAAATAAAAAATATAGTAAGTATCAGTATATAAACATAAATTTGTATTATTACAACACTCTATGATCACACTTAAGTAATCGACTGTAAATGTGTGTTTAATAGAAAGTTATTGTGTAAGATTGTGGTAGTTAGTTACCAACAATAGTAAGACCGTAGCTTCCCTTTGTGTAATAGTACAACCAGCACTGACATTTTATATCTACAGCAATTGTAATTAGTTCTAAAATTTCCATAGTTATTGAATATTTTATGTTATCAGAAACCATGTACAAAAGTCCCCAATTTACATTACACATAAAATTACACTGATACCAAACAGATGTGCAAGGTTTAAACATTACATATACTGTAGTAAATTGTTGTAAAATACAAGTAACTTGGAATACGTTACAAATAAAATTATATAAAATTAAAAAATATTCATGAATACTCTGTTTATACAATATACCACTATTTTACATAATTCTTACAGAAAGGTTGAAACATTTGTTTTCGACTGGTTTATGCAATTTACTTATTTAAATTTTCAACACCATCGTAAACGATATAAGATGTCAGTGCCTAAAAATTATTACTTTACTAAACGTAATTGTTACAAATTACAAGTTTGACTTTTAACTACAATTCTAGTCTATCCTTCAATTTACTAAAGTGCACTCACATTTTCATATCTTGGCATTTAAGTACAAACTTAATTCATAAAATTATCCTTTTACTTTAACACTTTCCATAACACCCACTTCTTTACGTCACATCTATGGTAGGAGAGACGTTTTAAAACTATTAATTGGTGTTCATCCTCTGAAGTACGATATTTGCCTGTGAATTCCTCGAGTCGTTCAGTAAAAATTTCACGTTATCTGTTCTCTTCAGGCCATCCTGTTGGGCTTCACTTTTGTCTTATCTCTCTGTGATTGTATATATGAAACACACACTCTTGTTTTCTTGGTTCTTTTTTGATAATGTTATACTTAACCAAACTAATGTCACATCTTTGGCTCTTTGACTAGTAAGCTACACTAACCAACTGACTAGCCACTCGCATTAATTTTTTTTAACATTTCTGTATTTTGCGTGTGCCTCCCACCTCCCAGCGGAGTCTCTCACTGCTTGCTCTCTGAGCGGCCTCCCTGTGTTTCAGCCGCCCGGCAGGCAGTATATTCCCGCCGCCACAGCTGAACAGGGCGTAGATGGAGACCAGTCTGGAGGCGGCATGGACGGCACTTGTCTTGTTGAGGCCTCGTTCTGATTTGCCCCCTTCTTCTTCTTCTTCCCTCCTCTTCTCGTGCCCGCCTGCCAATCATCGACCGCGTCTCACCCAACGTCTACCAATCAACGTTCGCCTGCTCGCCCGCTCAACCAATCATCTTCGACCGCCGTGCCTGCGTGTCTATGTGCCTGCATGCCACTCTGCATGGCCCGCCTGCCCACTCCTGTGCATGATGCCATGAAGAGCATCCCATTCTTGGCCACGAGCCCGGGCAAGGACCGGGTAGTCCTTGTCTATAGCGACAAGATTGAAGTACGAAAGGTAACTCCTCATCATCATTTTTCATAGCATTTTTTATGTAGTTACTTGTAAAATGTATAAATATATACATATATATTATATGAGAAAGATCAAACTTAAATATTATAGTCAAATTGTGAGTGCAGAGATAGCAATTCAGTAATAGTAACACAACAAAGAAGTGTCTCCATTTCATCACGTTTATTCATTGATATTCAAGCTTTTGCTCTGCATGAGTGTTGTTGTAGTACCTTTACTGATCATTTACTAATCACTGATACACTGTGAATACACTTTTAAGGATAAATTCTTCTTTCTCTCTGGTGCCTTTCTTGAATAATCTGTCTTCTTCCTCGTAAAAACCTGTGCCTTTTCCATCCCACCATTTTCCCACGACTTAACAACTATCTCCAGCTATCAGAAACAATGCATGTGTGGGTAAGATTTAATAGATATATGGTAGATGTAGGTGGGGAAATTAGTCCACTTAGCATAGAATGATATTTAGCTTTCATATTGTTTAATATGTGAAAGAATATGTCGTTTTGTCCCCAGGAGCACCGTTGCAGAAGATATGCTAAAAAGATCTTATACGATTTCACCCAGTACTCTAGTCTTTTTATCAGTAGCAGAATCTAACGATCAAAAATTACTTTCGTTCGCCATACACTCATTGACACTAATGTATGAAGCTGAAAAATTCATTGAAATATACTTCGTGTCTGATACAGTCAAGTGAAATGCAAAAGCAGTCAGTTATAACTTTTGAAAAATGAACACAATAGCATACAATACTAAAAATCTGGAAGTATAGTTCATTATGTAGCAGAAAATAAAGCAAGGAGACAAATGTGTGGAAGAACACAATAGTTATTGATGCTTTCAACAATGATTTGCATTAATTAAATACTACGAAACATTACTTTGGAAAGAAATGCAGTTTGCAGGTGTAGGAAGGAACATTTATTGGATTGTCAAAGCAACACAAATAGTATATTCCATATCTTGTGGAAGATAAAATGTTTAAAACTTTTACTGGGCTTAATAGGAGAGCAAATGTCAAAGAAATATATAATTTGACGTTCATAGTTACGTCACAACACAGGCAGGAATACTAAGAAATTCAATTAGAATTATGAAACTAAATTTAAAGATATAAATACTCGTATAATGTACACATTATTTATTTTCATATCAAGAAACTACGCTGTTCTCCAAGAACATTGAAATAGGAATTTGAACGTTTTTATATTTCGCTCTCCTATTCTCTTCGCGATTAGCCAAAAGTGGCAGAAAAGCGAGTACAATACGCCAAATCAAGCAAACAAACAAGCTCTCCTATTCTGTATCATAACAATATATAAATTTGTTCTTCTATTTATGTAAAAGCAAGGCAGCTATAATTTCCATTGTGGTTATTTCATTCTCTACAAACCGGTGAATACCCTGTGCCTTCTTTTCGATGAACGCAATGTGCAAGAAAATGTAGAAAATGGGTGTGTCAATCCAGGAATAAAAATTTGCATTGACTTGGAAACAATGGTTTAAATGCTACCGTCGAGTAATATTCTTCAAACATACTCTTTGTAAATTTCCTAGTTCTGCAAACTGCACGACGATGACATAATGTCCAAGAACAATTGCATCCAGAAGCTACTTCATTCCAATGCTTTCAACATCTATTCATAAATTTGAAAAATATTTCAATCAGTTGCACCACAAGCATATTTAATTAAAATTTTCTGGCACTTTATACTTTTTATCACCACAGCTTCACTCAAACTTTTGTTCTATTTGCGAGAGCATGACTACACGTTACTTCCACTTGTGCAGCTTAATCAGTTGTACCATTTTAGAATTTCATGACCAAATCAAGATCCACGTTTCGTGACAATGGTAAATTATCGTAAGTAATTTTAATGGTCTATTATTATGTCAGCAGGATTAGAATGGCTTAATATAATATCACATATTTGTGTACTTCTTACATATGCAAATAATATATACCTAGGTATATTCAGCACTTTTTGATTAGTAATATTGTCAAATTTTGTTAACTGAATAAATAATCAGATTGTAGAATATGCTAATTGCAATTGATGATGTGGTTATTTAAAAGTCACTCTAATCCTGTACATTCTATTTTGCTACATATATAGCACTTTTACAACTTGATATTTTTGACATAAATGTATTATAATGATAAAACTATTAATGTTAGTCATCTGTATGTAAGCTTACTGTGAATATTGTAACTGGCGTTCACATTTTTCTGACCGCTTCGAATACTAATCTGATTGAAGTAACAAAGCAGACTACCACTAATTACATTCAAGAACAATCTCATTTCTTCAAAAAGAAAACTAATTTTATACTGCAATCGGTTGAAACCGATCAGAAATGACCAACGCGTTAAGTGAATTAGTTGCAGTGGTATTTTGACATGTATATCTACGATATATGTAATGCCTTTTTAAGCTAACGTGCTTAATATTTTATTTAGTTATCATTTAATATTCGAGTTGTGTGCGACAAGCAATTTTTACATGTGAGTTACTAACGCAGCCCATTAATTCCTTACTTCATTTATGTTTTCAATATTTCATTAGTTATGTCACTAACTATATATATTAACATAGTTACAGAATAATGAGCATTCAAGATATTCCACTCCTTGTTTGCTCACCAATTATTGCAAATTTGTTTCCACTAATCGATATGGTATCTATTTTAGTTGATACATACATATTGATCTTGATTTCTATGAAATGCTATCGTCCAACTTCAATTACAAGGCAGTCACTCGTTCACCTACAGAGTTGCCTTCAAACAAAATAGCCACCATGTTCTGTATTCCTTCGCAAGAGTAATTTTCAAAAAGAGCAGTTTTCTAGAACTGAAAACATTGAAAATAATTGCACATAACAACTTTTAGCACACTGCATGAATATCTTTACAGCACTGGCATGAGATAATTGCAATTAATGCCTTGCTTCAATATATTTCTCATGGAAATTATTTGTATCAATTGTGTCAACTTGTTGCCAGTGCATTTTACATAGTTCAGAACAATAATATTTAATATTTACATGTCAAAAAGTGTTAACAATATAGCTATTTTATGGATTATGGTAATAATGTATTTGTCAAAAGATACAAATTTATCCTTCCATTAAATAGGGCTTAGGGTTTCCTTTTGCTCCACAGGTCGTGTGGATAGTGTTTTTACTGTAAATTAATCAAATAAGCAAATTTCAAACCGGTAGCTCGTAGTATTTCTCTCGAGAGGTCTAGAACATCAGTGACAAACACTTAGAGAAAGATTTTCTAGTTTGAATATTTTAGAGAACACGCTTTTTTCCTTATAATTGGTTGTAATCTTTGAAAGGTGAAGCGTATGAGATTTTATTGGTGTTTTATGTTATTTGTAGGTAGCCTGTCACGTTTAAAAACAACTTAGGATAACGTTCTTTTAAGGGCACAATTTTAGTCGTTAGAAACCTCTTTACAGTCTTTTGAATGAACAAAATGATAATATATATATAGAGAGAGAGGTGTATTATATCCAATTTTATTACCTGCATTCCTGGTAGAATCGCCCATTGTATTTTTATCTCAATCGTAGAACATAAGTTTTTCATACATAGTATACAGGGTGCAACATAAATGATGGCCGATTTTATAAGGTCGGACTATAGACTCGATAGTAAACGTTCCTGTATATAGAATCCACTGTAGAAAAAGATCTCGTCAAAAAAGTAAGTGGAAAAGTTTACATTAGAAATGTTTGTTTATTAAAATTAAATTAGTGTCAGTACCAGAGACTAGTTATGACCGCCTCGTGATGTGGAATGTGGAAAACATGGCAGAGCAGAAATACAAAGACAATCTCATGGGAAGAAACTGATTATACCACGAAATCACAGCACATATTTTGTGGAATAAATCCCATCCATTACTTCTCACTACGCACACGAGTTTCGTTTTGCCGTTGATGTTCGACGATTTCCCTATTTTCCTTTCTTCTAGTGTTTCTCACTATTTATCGACGTATTTATTGAAGATATGTTTCAGGTTCTAATAGTGGATAATCTTTTTCCAACTTTAAAATGTTGCCTAATCGGCCAACACCTATGTTACGCCTTGTATATAATGTATGTCACCCACCTTGTAAAATTCCTCAACAGGTGTTTGCCTATGTTGATATGCAATATACCTTGAAAGTAACCGTGGTTGTGTGTTTTCTGTGATCAAATTAGAAGTAGTTTTTTTTACTGTGTAGATATTAGTTCATGTCGTATATATTCGTGTTTAGTGTTTGCCTGCATTTAGTTATTTGATGTCAACTGGATATACTTTAAAAGAATATCCTTCTAATTATCAAACTAAACAAGAAAAGTTTTAATTTTGAATTTATTAAGTGCTGCGAATTGAGAATCCTGGCCATGAATTCCGGGGAAAATCGTGGATATTCGTTTTTGCCTTGTTCCCGACTATATCATTGTATAAGCGAGATTAATGTTATTGCAGAAATGTATGGGGTAAGCATAACAAGCATACAATATTTTAGAAATTTTACCAAGAGATACCCTCGTAAACTTTAAAAATTATGATTTTATGAAATAAATTAATGGTGATAAATCTGTATCTGTATCTCAAATAACATGATTACGGTAGTTATATAAGTCACTGATTCTTCCTCTATGATAATAGCAGAAGAAGGGTAGAAGGTTTACAGATATCGAGGATGTAAATATACAGTCCCATACATGCACATGAGTGCTCTGGAATACATCATAAGTGGATAACTTAAGCTGCAAAAGTAGTTCCACGAAACGTGTTAAGTGAAGATATGTCTCTTAATTACCGGCAAATGAATCAATTTTTAAAATTTTGTTCCTAATTTGACTTTGAAGGAAACTATTAACCACACTTCAGAGAAATAATATGGATATTAATATTATAAATATTTCCAGTCTGGTCCACTGGTGCCTCAAGTAAATTTACGAAACAATTTAATGTGAAATATTTAATTGAAATTTGATGGTCTTATCTCGTGAAGTTACCCAAATTGTGTAAATATAAACGCGGTATCTGCATTGCTCATCTCTATGTCAAATTCGGTAAACTTTATTCTTTATTTAGAAAACGTGTGGTGTGAGGATGCTTTGGAGTTGGAATGGCGTTTTGAAATGGTAGGTATGTGAATCATATTTCTCCCAGCCCCCTATCATTGGACTTAATTATCCTGGAAAATTAGAGTAATATGAATAACTCGTTCACTTCATATTTCTATTCATATTTGCATTCAAAATGTTTGATATCTTCCCCTAAAAATTCCTAGATGCCCTTAGTGGATGTCTCTAAGCAAGACCTCATATGCGCGTATTCACGATTTCACGTCGTATCAGGTAGATGGTTGAAGTGATTAGAATCTCGTTAGTACTGCCGTTACCTGTTCAAGTGTGCCACCTTGATTCTGGTTTGTTCGAAGTTGCATGCTCCCAGTTCGAATTAAAGAAGCCAAAGAAAAATACACACGAAATCGGTCGTTATTAAATCAACACTTTCCTGCCTCAACGACGGTGTCTTTCAAAGTGTTAACCTTGCAAAAAAAAAGTACGCACTTGGTTCCAATGACAAGGTAAACGACTCGTGGACTCACCTCCTCTTTGAATTATTGCAAAATACATTACGTCCACTACTCGTAACATTTCACACCAGCCTCCCCGATGGCTCCGGGTTCGATAACCAGTGGAGGCACGTAGAGGTTCGGATCCCACTTTAAACTGTAACTCCAGTTCCAATTAGCCTTTCTGTGCATAAAATGGACTTTAAAACAAACTCAAATAACATATTCGTATCTTCACAGATAAACATATGTTGTTACGACGAATTTGAGACCTCCATTTGTATCAAATTAGTATAATTGTTGTAAACATATGTCTGTTCCTAGTAAAATATTTTACTCTTGCCTAGGCATCTCGGGGTCGGTTTTTCCATAGATTCAGTTGCTTACTAACTCTTATATAATCACCTTGCTTAAAGTGGACCCATGTTTCTCGCTAGGTTGATTAACGCTTGTTCGTATTATTTCCCTCTTATCATACTATTATTATGAAGGTTAAAAATACACTTGACGGAAATTGCTAGCAATCATGAAATAAGACCTTAGTCTTGTCGGAGTTATATATACAGGGTGATTCAAAAAATGTTGAAACTATATGGGAAATGGGAAATGTACTATTCACCGTCTACTTCTTTAATTGAATTATATTGAACAAATTTACATGACAATGTTTTCACATGTTCTCCACGTATTTCTCCACACATTTTGGAACCTGTCTCATCTACCCTGCAGAGCATGGGTGCACGCACATGCCTGGCGGTATAGTGTCTATTAGAGCTTTAATTCTTTCACGCAGATCGTCAACATTACGTGGTTTCGTTGCATAAACACGTTCTTTGACCATTCCCCACAACCAAAAATCAGATGGTGTGAGGACAGGCGAACGGGGTGGCCATGCCAGGTGTCCCTTTTTTCCAATCCATCTTCGTTTAAAAGTTTCAGTAAGCCAGGCACGGACATCCCTAGCGAAGTGCGGAGGAGCACCCTCCAGCTGAAAGTATCCACGTTGGAGGATATGTAGTGGTAGGTTGTCCAGTACGTAGGTTTTCATCATATTCAAAATGTCGTCACCAGTTATTGTGTCATTTGGAAAAAGATATTGCCCTATGATCCCTTATGCCGTCACTGCACACCAAACATACTGTATAACACACTAAACACGAATAAATTCGTGTTATTGCAGCAAATCTTCTATTTCCCATATAGTGTTATCATTTTTTTGAATCACCCTAATACATAATCACCTACATATTTTTTCCATTATATAACCACTTTTCAGTTTTGCTCATAGTTCCTAGCATTTGGATACAATCCTTTCTACCAGACTGAAGATGTTTCTGAGTGAAGACGTCACAGCATATGGAATTTTCTGACACAATGTTAACACCAGGCGCCAGCTCATTTTACGCGCTCTTCAACGGCCTTCTCAGACACGATAACATCTCTTTTCTTATTTCAAGCCAAGCACCTCGTTAAGCGTATTTTGGGGCACTTCCGCAGTCAAAAATACCGTTGCTCTTCACGACCACACGCCTGTACGCATACCTCCTCAATTCAGCTTTTGTTTGTTTCTGTCTCTCTCTTACCCCTCCCCCAAACCCTTTCTGCTCATTTCTATGTTTGTGTGCGCCTCGGTGGTCAAGATCGGTGTGTGGGGCACCTCATTACACTCGCCATCTAAGTTCAGGGTTCGTGTCCTGCCTTGGGCATAGATGTTCCTTTGTGAAGTTCCGCTTCATCAATAATATCTAATCAGCATTACCACTCGATTGGCCCAAAGAGGTTTAAAAACTACGAAGAATCTCTCTCTCTCTCTCTCTCTCCCTCTCTCTCTCTCTCTCTCTCTCTCTCTTTGTCTGCCTGTCTGTTTTTCTTCCTCTGACACTCTTTCTCTCCCTCCCTCTATCTCTCTCGCTTCTATCTCCTCTCTCTCTCTTTCAGTGTTCTTCCCCTTTTCTCTCTGCCTGTCTGTGTGTACGTCACTCTCTTTCTGTATATGTGTGTGCGTGTGTGTGTGTGTCCGTGCCTCGCTCTTTCGCCGCCCTCCGTAGCGGAGTGGTTAGCACAGCACGCCATGACGCCAGGGGTCCCGGGTTGGAATCCCGGGTGGGCATGGGTGTTCTTATGAGTGTCCCTTCAACAATTTCATCACTCGTCTTCATCGCCATTAGCCAAAAGTTGCAAAAAATCGAAAAAATAACGAAATGTGCAGAACGTTTACGTTTTGAAGTTGCACCGAGGAAGCACATTGGTGCCACTCTCTACTAACATTTCCACACTGGCCTGTTTTCTGTTTTCTAACATACAGTGTTGTGCGCTTTGAAACCAGTTATGGCATAGATATTTGAAACTGTTCTTTCAGCAATTTATTATTTTAATAATCCATTTCCATCCTCACATTCAAATAAGTTGAATAAGTAAATTATGCAAAACTCACATAATTTTTGCAAACTACAGACTCTCATTTTAAGCTACTTTTGTTGAAGAGAGATTAGAAATTTTAGGTTATGCTGTATCTGCCTTCCGCCCCACTGCCTATAACTAATAATATAAAGTGCAGAAAGGCATAAGCAAGAAAATAAGAATTGAATTTTGACCTTTTTCCGAAGGTTTTCAACAGCAGCTTTTGCTTCAATGTTTTTGAACCCTAATTTACATGACTCACGCTTACACGCATTCAAGTAAGTCAGGGTAAAAGTGAAGTCAAAGTGCGGGAAAATGTTCTATGAAAACTCTTGGAATTACCAACACTCAGGTGTCACGCTTGAATTCTGGTTTTCACATTCACTCGAACACGAAAGAGATTGATCGCGGGCAAGCGTAAGTAGGTATTTCAAAAAGCTCTTGTGAACCACAGGTATGCTCTTACTGTATCCCAAGTGAAGGAGTTCCACAAGCTTGCTCACGCTAATGACATTGCGTGTAAGGGCCTTTATGTCCCGAATGATGGTGCCAAATATATTCTGTAACCTTCAATTTGAGTTGCGACTATACTTCCCAAACCTTTGTAATGGTTAACTTGAAAGTTTGCCAGTGTCTCCCGAATTCGATTCACGGTTGGTTGAGATCTGACTTTGTGGACGACTGACAAAGTTTGTTATGCTTTCAATAGTATTTAAGTTACTTTGATGAAAAATGGTATTGCACGAGGGTGACAATTTAATGTTGCGAAAAATACCACATTCCCAATGGAGAGTATATCGAAAAATGGGAACGTCCTTTGAACGGTGTTGGATAATTTACTCAAAAGAGCAATGCGTCACAGTTACCGTTTCCTTGTTGTCAAAACTATCGTGTTACTGTTACTTTGTCATACACTAACGATATTTCGGGCCACCCTGATGGCGTAGTGGTAATGTCCTCGCCTTGTAATCAAGAGGTCTTGGGTTCGATCTATGTGCAAACACATAATGGTTCCGATCCCACTTTAAACTGTAGGCCCAGTACAGATTAACCTTTCTGTGCATGAAGTGGACTTGAAATTTCCAACGAAAGACATTTAACTGTTTACAAGAATATCACATCCGTTTTCTATAGTGTATGCTTTCCCAATGTAACTTTTCATGCTCAGTTTTAAAGCAATACAACAAAGCCTTTTGCCTTAGCAAACAAATCTTCCAGTTCAGAATTTATCAAGGTAACGAAATTAAAGTAGCGCAAAGTACTGTTACCGTTACACATGTAATTTTGGTAACATGTTACTAACGCAAGTAACGCTATACTTACTTAACGTTACTCCCCAGCTCTGTCTCGCGATCATTAAGAGTAAACTCAAATGTAGGATTATGAAATCAATTTTGCCCAATTCCGTTCTACCAACAAACATTCAAACAGAGATCACACAACATGGGCGAAGACTTCCTTCTAAAGAGGGGTAGCTGGAGTTACAAAGCATACACCCATACCTTCATAATTCAAGTGTGTATGTATGGCACTTTATCTTTATTTTCACACTCACCATGTTGAAAAAAATGTTCAATACCAGCGGACAAATCACCCTGGGTATATGGATTGTTAGTCACTGATTTGCACAGTAATATAATGCAAATCGAATCAATGGCAGCTTGATTATCCAGTACTTGCACGAGATAATTGATCCAGTATGCGCTGTTTACTGATACGAGAGAGTTACAGCCTACCGGAGATCAGTGATGCACTTCGTCTTTAGGTTACATTAGGTTGTGACATTTGCTAGAAAGATGGAGAAACAAAATATTGTAATAAATTTTCCTTTTCTCTGTTCAGTATTATGAGTTAATTACTCTCCTATTACTTGCGTGTAAATCAGTCAATTCACACTTGCTGCACTTTATCAAATGCTTCAGTTTATACGAAGAATAGTGGGTCCTGTACTACATTTTTTAGTTCATATGCTCAAACGATTTTCCATTCTACACGTACTATAATGAACGATGCTCTCCGATAACAATGACACTTTGCTTTAGAGGAGAAAATCTTATTGGTAGCCTTTCTTCTGGGAAATCCCCTTGTTTCATCACAGCAATTTCATTCTATCTTCTCTAATATAAAGATTCTGTTTGTAAGCAGTTGACGAAATTAATTTATCTCCCTGATGGCACTGTTGTAGCATTGTCGCCTTGTAATAAAAGGATCCCGGGTTCAATATGGTACAGGCACATAATGGTTCAGGTACTGCTTTAAATCGTAAGTATAGTCCCGATTAGTCTATCTGTGCGTAAAATGGACTTATAAACAAACTCAACATCAACAACGAGGACGAAAGTATTTTTTCAGAAGTAAAAACATATGAAAGTAGCTCTCCTCCCAGAATTTTCATTTGTCACAAATACATTTTATGAAGCTTCCTGGATCATGAGAGGAAGAAAACATGTAAAATAAATGAAATAGTGTTGTTGAAACTCGGATTCCATTGGAACTGTTGAAAGCATGATAGTAAGAATTAAAATCTGTCGTGCCAAAGGTAGATCGTTGTTAATTCAGATTATAGTAATTATAAAAGTTGCACAATAGAAAAAGACCAAGAAATTCTCACGTGAAGTGGCTCATTCAAAACAAATCGTACAAAGAAGCTAGAAGTCAAGCTATGCAGTACTTTGCGGTCGTTAAACTTACTATACGCAAGAAGGGGGGAAGATATGTAAAAAAAACATCCAAGAATTACATGTAAATGGAGTATTTTTGGTAGTACAAGGTTATTTAATTTTCCAAGTTTCCTTGCCTGTTGGGGATATCCATGGCGATCAGGTTAAGTGGAGAGTGTGACTATATAAATTTGAATTCAGAAGTTGATAAATACACAAGTGACCAGGAGGTTGAATGTTCTGTGAAATAACATTGTCATGGGGAAGAGCTACAAACGTTCCAGCGGGGTTTTTTTTGATGGAGAAATACGGTTTTGAATATCGTTTAGCATGGATAGCGAGAGATCGACGAATGCAAACTGGAACAGGTATTGTAAAATGGAGACAAAAAACATTGTCAAATCTAACGGAACACGAGGTCACAAACGTAAAACGAATGAAAAATTAATACGTTTCAAACAAGCAACTCCAGCTGTTCACAACTCTCGAAATTTCGAACGTGATTGCTTCTTTCACGCTGGTTATTCCTCATTGACCGCCGCGCTGGAGGGGACGCTTTCCATATCGCCAGCGAATAAATAGCTGTCTCTGGGTGATTGGTCCGGAGATACATGAAATATTTGTGAAGTGGAATATGTTGTGTACTGGTTAGTTGGGATTTGGCCAAAGCCGGAGCTAAACAATGCGGGCTCAGACAAACCTGGCGTGTTGCCAGCCCCATTTCACGCTCCTGTTGCCCTCCCATCAATAACAGTTTGTCGGACGCCACAGAATGCTCTTTTTGGTTAAGCCACAGATTTACTTCCCAGGAGCGGGAGAAAAGAACGCTTTGGCTAGAGGGGGAAAAAAAGTAAAAATTCCGGTTGACAAATCTCGATGGAATGAAGCGAGTGAACAAATAAATTGCGAACAATATATTGTTTCTAACTAAGCAGATGAAGAAAAAATTAAAAATACCAAAAACTGCCACGGCAAAGTATATCCTTGTGCTTCTTTTAGTTCGCGGAAGAATCTTTCTTAATATCAATCAGTTCCCTTTGTGGTCGAAAGTAGGTCAAAGCAAAAGCATTATTTCAACGTCTAAATATGGAGAACTAAGTTTCTTTTTTGGAAGCGGACCAAGGGCTATTCGTTCGGCTATCTTACTTCTGGGTGGCGAGGTACCTTCGTGGCAGAGATTAAAGGTAGGCATTTAGAGCATGGAAGGAAGGTCGTTACGAAATAATTTACAAAGGGAAATCAGGTGGAAAGGCATACAGTGGGGTGGAAAATGTCACGGGAGAATAGAGGGATGTATTCAAGTATTAACTGCGGAAGCGTAAAGCTGTGAATACACAAGAATGGGTTGAAATTTGGCGGAAGATCTTGTCATGGACCATATATCCAGAGAGAGATATCGAAATAGAAGGAGAAAGATGGAAATAGAGAGAAAGATCTAAAAGGAGAGAGAACGAAAAATCGAATAAGATGGGGAGGATATGAAAGATCGAATGTGGTAAAGAGAAGGGAAGAAAGATTGAAATAGAGAGAGGGGAAAAGAAAGTTCAAAATAGAATGAGAGAGAGGGGGGAAGTAAAGAAACCAATAATATCAATCTTGCGCACAGTACGAAATTAACACGCTCTTGGTTTACATCTATCTGCTCGCCACTATATTCACAGCTCTGTCGCGAAGGAACAGAAAACTCGAGCTTGGAGATTTCGGATTGCAAGGAAGCTCACGAACACCATTGACTTTTAACGGTTTCGTCTACAGCGTAATCTTGATACAGTGTTGCACATTCGAAGCCTCCAAACGATCCCCATCGACACAAAACTCTTTCAAGGATATAAACTTAAGCAGGACGTTAGTGGTCAAAACTATGATTAAAATGCTTTATTATCTGTGGCTCTTAACATCGTTTCTAAAGCGTATTTTTTTGTGTATATAAGGGCAGAACTTGGATGAATTACAGATGATAAATTATAACACAGGTTAGTGCTCGTTTTGCAATATTTATATAAATGTCTGCATATGTCCATAAAAATAAGCGGGCATTACAGGCCGCAAATGTCGGCCGCCCGCCACGCTTCTCCCGATCTCTCGGCTGAAGATCGAAATGGACGCACTGTGTATATATATATTGTCGGTAATGGGTAACTATTTTTAATTCAAATGCTTTACTGCATCTATAGGCTAATTCCAACAAAGATGATAAATGATGAATAGATGAAATTTATTAAGGGACATTCATAAAGAAACGCACGTGCTCAGTTGAACGCGGATCTTTCAATACCATATTCTTCAGTCGACCACTCAATGTGCTTTGCCATCGGGGAAGCTTTGAATCTGCTTGTATTTTTCTTACGAACATATCCCCGATGGCGTAGTTCTAACATCGTCACCTTGTAATTATAGAGTCCCGGGTTCGGTACTCTGTGGAGACGCATCGTGCTTTGGATCCCATTTGAAACTGTAAGTTCAGTCCTTATTAGTCTATCTTTGCATAAAGTGGACTTAATACAAGAACAAACATATCATACTTTTGAAATAATAAACATACTGTTTCGTTGAATATTCTTCATTTTGTCAATAGCAAAATAATAATAATAAAATTGTATTTCTCTACTTTTACATCACTTTTCTTCCACTTTTGGATAATCGCGATGATGAGTATAAATCAATGAAGGGAGATCATATGTCGACCGCTCAACGCACTCGAGAAGGATGGAACTGTACGAGGGGCGTACAATATGTTCGTGCCTTGACCCACTTCCGGAAGTGGTATCGGGAAATATCTTCCATCACTTTTCGACATAGTCCCTCCCATCCGAGTGCCAGACTTACGTCATCGTTTTTCTAACACTGTAATTCCAGTAGAATAAAATGTTCTGTCTTGCTCCTGTAACCATCTCTCCATAGCGTCAATAACATCAGAATCATTGTGAAATTTCTTACCACGCACCTCTTCCTTTAGTTTAAGAAACCGGTATTAGTCCCTCGTAGCAAGATCTGAGGAATAAGGTGGACGTCGCAAGCTTTTGAAGGCACAGGATTGGATAGCCGCTGTGGTTTCACTTGTCGTGTTTTTCATCATCTGTCAACATTCGAGGGCACCCAACGACAACTTACTCTTCTTAATCCCAAGTGGTCTGTTAAAATGGTATGAATGCAATCGTTTGATATGCCAACAATGTCAGCAAGTGTCCTAGTGATGAATCCTCTTATCAGTGTTGATAAGTTGTTGCACACGATCGATAGTTTCCTGCGTAATGACTGTTGATGGTCTTCCTGTACGTTGTCACATGATTCACGACAGCAGCGCAATTCCGTATGCCACTTCTTTACCGAGGAATATGAAGGTGCTTTATCCCCCAATGTCTGCACCATATCATTGTGGACTTTGTGATGTGATAAACCTTTCAACCGTAGATACTTGTTAACAGCTCGCAACTTTGAAAGCTCCAGTTTCCAATATAGCCTCACCTTGTGTTATGTTTACACCTCTAACACAAAAAGTTTATTGGATACATGCTTGAAACTTGCAACGCATATAACGAAAGGATACATGAGTAATACTACATAATTTTGTTCATCAGACAACTCGAAGTGGGTCAGGGCACGAACTTTTTATACGCCCCTCGTATATTGTTTAACGTAGTGCCCGAACCTCATAAAATGTACCACCAAAAATGGGGGGAGCGTCCGCAGGGCTTTTTCAGGTGAGGCAAGCCAATAATATCTTCTCGGGGAGAGAAGACATTTTCCCCCGAAAACACTGCTTCGGTTTCAAATTATCGTGTTCCTGCAAGAACATGTGCCAGTCTTTCTTCTACCTGTCAGTACCGTACATTTATTGACGCAAACTACTGTGACTGAAATGTAATTATATGTGTGAAATAGATAATTTTAGGCTAACATTTATTTTTCAGCCCTCTCCGGACGCTCGGGAAACAGAAAATTATCAAATCCTCTCAGAATACACAGGAAAAACAATAGTATGGCCTTCTAGAAACCTGAAAACATTATCTGTATGGCCGTTGCATAAGAAATGTTCCATTGGATTTGTATAGGAGTGTCAGCATTTTTCGCTGCGTTTTCGTACGCTTCCTCCATGGGGGAGTGAATAGTGAGTGGTCAGCGTAATCTGCTACGAAGCCAAAGGTCCCAGGTTAGAACACTGGCCAAGGCTTGGATGTATCATTGTGTTTTCCCCATCAGTAATTCATCATTCATCCTAATCGCCGCGATTAACCCAAGAGGAATAAAAGTGACGTAAAATAAAGAAACAGAAATAGCTTCCCCAAATACATGTTGGATTTTCCAAATTCCAGCCCACACTTGGGATTATTTGGAACAGACCAGTCATATGTTTTCTTTGTTCATTGTCTTCCTTGATAGACAAGACTAAGGCAGAGTGATATTCATTGGTACGACGTAGAAAAAGGAATATGTGTTGCCTTTTAAATAACGGAATAGTAACACTGTTAGGCCTTGTTTCCATGTTAATAAGCCATTAAAATACTGACCAAGGCAAACTTTTATAGTATAAAAAATACATAAAAACGTAGCGTTAAACCATTTAACAGGGTCTTCTGCAGACGAAACTTCACAATAAATTGATGAAAGTTACAAAATATCATCTTAACTAAGATCTGAATTTCTACTTACAGAATTCAACTTCAAGTGTTCCCTCTCGATCGACCCGAAACACTGAATTGTTCCACAAGTCTACCACTAGGCTTTCCCTCATACAGCGCTCTCTGATCCACAAGCTGCCACAGTTCTATAATAAACTACCTACAAACATCAACATTTTTGCCCCTGAAAGTATTTTCCGATCTTCTCTAAGAACGAATATGTAAATCTTTTGTTTGTTTCCTTGTTTATGTCTTATCTGTTTATATGTATCCCTTTTTGTTTTTACCTAAACCCATCTTGACTTGTTCTTGTTGATTTATTAGAATTTTCAGTGTAAAATGGCCTTACAAGTGCTGTATCTGAAATTTGAATAAATAAATAAATACACACTCCCAGACAGGATCCATACTTAAAACAAGACGAAGACACCAGTTCTTATCTTAGAATATTTCATTTCAGTAATTCCTGAGTGTGGAATCTCCTGATAGGTAATTGACACTACCTGACAGGTGATTGACAGGTACCTGGTAAGTGTCTGGCCTTATCAATACCTCCACTAATGGACCTAGACAGATTCCTTATCTCCTGGACTCCTTCCTTCCTCTTTTCTTTCTTCGTTTTTCTTCATTCTTCTTTCCTTCTTCCTTTCTCTCATCTTTTCGATTCTTTGCTAATTTTCAGTCCCCCATTCCAGTTCATTATTTCTTCTCTATTTCCTTGGCTTCTTTCCACTTACTCACTATTCATCTCTTCTCCCTCCCTATCATCCTAGCCTTCTCCCATTCTATATTGTGTCCCGTTTCTCTTGTGTGCTTGAATATAGCATTTTTCTCCCTCTCTAATCTTACGTCATCCTTATGTTGCTTCAACCTGTTTTCAGTCTCTTTTTGTTTCCCCTATGTACACACTCTCACATTCCTTGCACTGAACCTCATATATTATCCCTTCCTCTTCCTCCTCTCTGCTTTCTTCCTCCCTCTTGTTCGCTATCCTTAAAATACTGCGGCCTCCCTTTCTGTACGTTTTTATGCCCGCCTTTCTAAGTACTTTACTCTGTGGCTTTCCCCATACACCTTATATCAAACCACCTCTCTTTTTATTTCTCTTCTCCCTGTCCTGTTTCTCTATCTTCTTTCATCCTTCATCTTCTGTTTACGTCAAGTCTGTCTTCCTTTTTGTACCCATTCTTTTCGAGTTGCTTCCATAGGCTCTCTATTTTGCCCTCCTTTTCTTCTTCTTTCGTGCATATTTTCTTGATTGTCTTCCATATTCTTTATACAATTTATTTTTGTCCCCTCACTCACATCACTCCTTTTGTGACAAGACTCCAACTGCACACTTTTTCTGATGCCAAGTGGTCTCAACCTCCTTTCCTCTGTCCCTTTTCATCATTATATCTAGGATACTTATCTTCTCTTCCTCTTCTGTTTCAAGTTCCAATAATATCCCTCGTGCTTCATCTTCAATTTCTTTGACACACATGTCCAGCTGCCTTCTTGTTCCCCTCCATATACCGAAACAATCGTCCACATATCTGCAGAACAGAATTATCTTTTCCCCTCATTTTTTCATCACTTTCTTCTCCCATTCGTTCATCACCAATTCTGCTAACACGGCTTAATCTAGAGCCTATATTTAAGCCTTTACTAATTTTCATTATTTTATCCCCCACTCTGCAGTAACCATTATCGCAAACAGTTTGCAGTGCTTTCGTTCAGCATCCCATTTTCCTATTATTTCTTGTCCCATCTCCTTCCTAACAATTTCCACTGTGTGTCCCCACTTGATGCTCGGGAAAATGCTTTTTACATCTAGGCTAAATATTGTCGTCTTGTCCCCACTCACCTCCAGTCCTTTTATAAGTTCCAATGCTCACTGTTCTTCACAGCTCTGCTTTCTTGCTCTTTCACTAACACTCCAATTATCTTCGTTATCTTCTTCTACAAGGGTTCCAAAACATTGTTCCTGCAATCCATTACTGGCCTCAATTTTATCTCCTCTTTGTGTATCTTTCCAAAGCCTTTCAAACTGGGTACTCTTCCTGCCTCTTTTATGCACTTTTTATATCCTCTCCTCCCACAGTCTTTTATTATCTTCTCTCTAATATTTTGTTCCTCTTCGGAACCACAGATCTCCTCATAGCTGTCCCCTTTGAGATCTTCATACTTCCTCTCGTACCATTCTTTTTCCATCACTACAATGGCTCCTCCCTTATCTGCCTGCTCCACCACAACATCATTTCTCGCCTTGATTTTCTTCATGCCTTCCCTTTCTTTCTGACTTAAATTATCTAATATTCTCTGCTATTCCATTTCTTTCTTCAATATAGCTGCCGTCTTCCTTCGAATCTTGTCCCTTTCTGCCAGGAGAAAGGAAGGAGGAAAGGAGAGAGAGAAAGGAAGGAGGTAAGAAGAATGAAGAAAAACGAAGAAAGAAAAAAGGAAGGAAGGAGTCCAGGAGATAAGGAATCTGTCTAGGTCCATTAGTGGAGGTATTGATAAGGCAAGACTCTTACCAGGTACCTGTCAATCACCTGTCAGGTAGTGTCAATTACCTGTCAGGAGATTCCACACTCAGGAATTCCTGAAATGAAATGTTCTAAGATAAGGACTGGTGCCTTCGTCTTGTTATGAGTATGGACCCTGTCTGGGAGTGTATATATAAGATGATGTTTTGTAACTTTCATCAATTTTTTGTGAAGTTTCGTCTGAAGAAGACCTTGTTAGAGGGTGGAAACGTTACGTTTTTATGCATATTTTTTATACTATAAAAAATATCCATAAATGCCTTGGTCAGCATTATATCGGAATTGGAGAAAAACATATTGCTTGTCAGAACAGACTTGATTAATTAATTAAGTAGTACAATCCATTTTGATCTCCGCCATGTTGAAAAATAATCCATGACTTATTTTTAGCGCAACTGCGATTCTTAACAAGAAGTAAAACTTACATTCCTGATTGCAAAAATGGTAACTTCACCAGAAATCGAAGCCGAGCAACTGTTCCTAACCTACAATTACAATTTGTCAGATTTTTCTTCTCTCTAATTTTCCGTGTAGGCCCACACGTTTTAAACTTACGGCTCCTCGTTTGGCTGAAAAATTTGGTAGAAGTCTTTATACTAACAAATCTGATGCATATGTTGCGCTTCTTTACGGGTCTAGAATTGGCCGCCTTTTTCGTGTTCAATCTCAGGTTCTCGTTTGACTAAGACAAGTCTCCTGAACGGAGAGTTTGCGAAGTGCTGCCTCCTAGTAGTGCAAGGCAGTACTACCAGGGCTAGCAAAGCAAAGCAATGTCTTGTTAGTCAAGCTTGTTTCCTGCATATTGTATCTTATCCAAAGAGAAAAGGGGAAATTATAGGCTTAATTTTAGCTGTTTTCGACATCGTAAATAGATCGGCAGAGCTGAAAGTGTACTGCGAAAATATGCATTTGTTACTGGCTCTCAGCATTTTATAATGGACCCATGTCCACCGGAAAACACTTGTATCGTGATATACAAGATGATAATGCAATATGATATTGTATGTGATTCCAAATTTAACCATTCTGCATTTGTGGGAGTATTTCTCTTCATGACCCTACATTGATCACGAAGGTACTACCTGCCAAGGTTTGAGTCGCTTTGTCAAGTCGATATGGCGTCCGACTGTCTATGTTCAGTTCTCGGAGTTTGCATTCTCGGATAGGTATTTTCGTCGATGTTTCTGCGCACCAGTGAACGAGCTGTAAGGTACAATTGACGGGAGCATGGTGCTGATCACATAACCTCTACTATAGCAGAAAAAAGAATGTGTGGAACCCTCCATAATCCTGTGTGCCCTCGTGGTAAGTTTGAGTAGAAGATAGCAGGGTCTCTCCCAGATAGTGTCTGATGCCTTCTGATGAAGAGTTACGGGTTTCATATCTCATTTTTCAAATGTAGGGTCAGCCCCGTCCTCCTCCGTGGCTTTGGACGGCGGCTGCGGGACGGCATGGGTTCGATCCCGGGTTCAGTCTCCTGGAATTTTCGGCCTGTGTATAGGGCCGGTGAGGAAATTGGGGAGCTTCGAATGAGTAAGCGTAATCCGGTGGCGGAGACCTGCTACAACGGCTGGGGATACGACCCCCGAATATTCCTATACTGGTTGCAGATCTCCACGCTTAGAGGTGACGAAGGAAAGCGTGGGAGGGAGACCGGCAGTCGGTAGGTAAGCCAAGGCCCTTCATGGGCTGTTACGCACAGGATTATTATTATTAGGTCCAGCCACGTTTAACCTCTCTGTGCATAAAGTGGAGTTTGCTAAGCTTTTTCCTTCAGTAAAGACGGGAAGAATGACTGGCGGTGTCGTCAGCAAAATTTTCTTCTGAAGCAGCAAGCTTTCAATGAATTCGAAGGATCATTGAAGATGGAGGAGTTTCATTACCGTTTCATTTAGAAACAGCACGCATGTTATGCATGTAATATGCGATATCACATCCATCAAACCTGGTGGCGAGATTGCATTTGGACCACTTAAAGCGCTCGGCCACAGAACCGCAATTTGGAATTTAAGAAAATAGTTGAGAACATGATAAAAACGAATCTTTGAACAAATCGTAACAGAGCCTTTTGCAGGGGTGAAACTACACAGTGTCTGCCGCAGGTTAGGGAGCGCGCAAAGATGCTATATTTGTTACAGGACATGTAGAAGTGGGAATGAACACGAGGCTGTCTTTGCCTTGGTCTCGATGTTTGTTTGTGAATGTCCTCCTTTCCCATCGTCGCGATTAGCCCTGCTGAGACAGAAAAGGAATGTAACATTTTTTTAAAAAAAATTAAATGGAATGACAAGAAGCCTATAGTTTCGACTCCGTCTTGTTTTCAGGAGCAAGGGAGGAGATGGTTTTGATTCTCTGCGAGGGTTGAGTGAAGCGATCCCTTGTGAAACTAAAAGTTCCAGGTCTGTTTACACAGCACTATATGTACGATGTGTCAATTTTATTACAGATTCAATTTTCTTTCTTTACTCTGTGGTAAACTATACATCGAAATATGTGTGTCTCATGGACGCTTATGAAAGCTGCTTTTACAATTCTGTCCCATCCAATTTCATATTTTCTCCTTGAAGGTAACTAAAGAAAGGTTTACGAATCGGAAAAAGTCTGTGGGGCGTATTGAGGTAGCAGAAGTTTAATGAAATAAAATAACAGTGTTTTAATTTTAGTTCATGTATAAATATTTAGAAAGATTCCAATAACGCTAGTGCACTTAACTTTGTTCCTTTTTAAAAACTTTGTTTTGTGAGGTATATATCATTTCAATTACATTCCAATTCAGTATCATCGTAGCAAAAATTCCTTTCATCAAAACTTAGAAGACCTGATGTCGTAGCCATAACGTTGTTACCTTGTAATCAAGGGATCCCAGGTTCGATCCCGGCGGAAGAACATTACACAGTGGTTTCAATCCCACTTAAAACTGTAGGTCCACTCTCAATTAGTCTATCTGAACATAAAGTGTACTGTGGCAAACTAAAAATATTGCCTTACTTCAACCATCATTTTATATTATTTGCATCCCAAGAGGACGAAAATTTTGTACGTTACGAGCTGTAAAAATGTGTACACATATTTGTAACATCCTGTATATAGAATCTGTATGTAACTTCGTAACAGATGTAGTTTAGGAACCCTTAGTTTTTAATAGATATTATATATACATAAATTCGTGTTTCGAGAGCATTGACAATAATAGACAAATATGTGGTAACACAATATCGTAATAAAGCTATTCGTCTTGTGTTTCTATTCCCGGCGTCGCACGTTGTCCCTCGTCTTTCAATTATCCTGCACAAATCATAATACATCCGTCACCATAATAGTTTTCTTTCTTGAAAACAATGAGTCCTGTCCACCTACGTCACTAACGTCGAATGGTATGTACTTATCAGCTTGCTGACACAACCGATAATGATAATGTTGTTCTCGACATTCCATACATAGTTAGACACACCGGAAGGTGATAGAATTCCTTCTTGAGTCATTTGTCCATGAACTACAAAGACAAAAGGACAAACGGGCCTTCCCGATGAGGTAGTGATAACGTCGTCGCCTTGTAATCAAGGGGTTATGGGTTAGTTACCCGGTGGAGGCATGTTGCACTGTCGTTCGGATCCGACTTGAAACTGTAGGTCCAGTCCCGATTAGCCTATCTTGATAAGTGGACTTAAGACAACAACTCAATCAATCAAAAAACAAAATGACAAATAATATACTTTTTTCTCAAATTTGCGTGTTACTTGTGGAAACGTACAAAACTTCATTATTTTAAAAGAAAAGTTTGGCACAGATAGGAAAATTTCGGACTGGGCCTACAGTCTTTGTGACCGAACGTGTTGAGTGCTGGTCTCACGATCTCGCCACCGGCGGTTACAGGTTCAAATCCTGGCTTAGGCAAGCATGTTCCTTTGTGAGCGCCCCCTTTATCAATTCCACTTAATCATCATTCATCATGTTTAACCTAAAGAGGCACAAAAACGATGTAATATAAGAAAAATTTAAAATGGGATCCGAATATAATGGAAACCAGAGGCGCACTCAGAAATTTTGATGGTCACAATGTATAAAATCTACTGGAAGATGCTGCCAGAATGGTTTAAGAGAAAATATAATTATGGTAAAAGAAGGTTATTTTGATCGATTTATTGTAAAATGCATGCAGCGCCTGTAAGTTTAAAAATATATTTGCAGACAAAACTTTCATTATATGTTAGCTTACATAATCAAATCTTCAGTTTTGTGGAAATAAAAAAAGTTGATAAATTCACCTTCCTTAGGAAAGTGATTCTGATCATTTTGTGGGTGATTCTGACAACTCAAAAAAATTGCAAGAATAATATAAAATCCATATTTATTCAGACACGCTGAAAAACATATTTATGCGAGAGAAGCAAAAGTATTTTCAAATACGCTTTTCACAAATAAACCTTTTCTTCGCCGACCTCCGTGGCGGTGTGGTTAGCACAGCGCGCTACAACACCAGGGGTCCCAGGTTCGAATTCCGAACTTGGGCATGGGTGTTTGTGAGTGTTCTTTCATCATATCTCATCCTTATCTTCGCGGTTAGCCAAAAGTTGAAGAAAGGCAAAGTAAAATAAACTCAATGTATCAAACAATTTCATCATTCATCCTCATATTCGCAATAAGACAAAATATACGACACAACACAAGCCTCACAGAGGATTATCCTGGCTACAGGTTCAGGCGCCAGTGCCACGTTAGCCTGAAACATGCAGACCAAGGTGTATTACGTGGAAGAGAGGTTGACATTTGGTTCGAAGGGAAAGATTCTGTTAAGGAGAACATTCTACATGCCTTATTCAAGTGATCAAATATTTTTTCAAAAATAGCCAGGGCATTATGCTACATAAAAGGCCGAGAAAATTGAGGAAAACAAAGTTGTATAGCTTCTTCGAGTCGTGTTGGTTTTTTGACGTGACGGGGTTCTTTAGAAATCGCTGAAATTAGCATTGCTAGGAGACAAACAATGCTCACAGGATGCAGACTTTGAGGACAGCCTAGCTCAATATTGTTCTGGAAGACCTCCAAGCAGGTTTCTTTCCTTATAATAAGGAAAAAGCAGAATATATATCATGACTTACTGAAGTTATTAATAGTACCTACTTTGAATATCTCTACTCATTCTTCTCCAGAACAAGGCCTTATCTCGGACGTGAATTTTAATACTTGACTGGTAACATGCACACCAACGGTTTCCGTGGAAATATAAACTTAGCATTTTTCTCACATAATTGTTAACTTTTGGTGCATAGGAATCGTTTCCGCTTATCTCTGTGCCACTTAGGCAACCTGAAACATTCATTAAATTTATTAAAGTTATAATATTAAGATTGTGGAGGCTTTTTGGTTTAATACTGTTGTCAATACAATACGAATGCTGCAATTTTAAGAAATCGTTCATCCTTTGAGTTGAAGACCCAATATTTCAGTAAAAAAAAACATAAATATGCTCGATTGAGGTTTAGTTCGGATTTCCTCCCTTAATTCCGATATGATACTTTTATCTAAAGTTCATTGACGTTTCTCTCCTATAGTGGTGTGTTGGTAACGCCGTGACCATGTAATCAAGAGATCCAGGGTTCGATCTCCGGTGTAGGATCAGTCCCGATTAGACTATCTGAGCATAAAGTGGACTTAAACTTTTTTCACTTCATCTTTTATCTCCTGTAGATAACATCCGCGATTCATATATCGGTAGAAATGTATTTCTCCTTGTATAACGAAATGTATATTTGTATTCTTTCTTATTTTATGCCGATTTTCTGCCCCATCTGGCTAATCGTGACGATGAAGATGAAATGGTGATTACGTAAAGCTGGAGAAGAGGAAGGAACATCCATGTCCAGGCCCTCACTGGAACCTGGAACCCTCGGTAAAGAGATCGTGAGTCTAACGTTCAACGCTGCTGGTTGTAGATCGTCGTAACACAGCAACGTAAAGATCGCCATTCGGCAATGAATGGAAATTCTCACAAGATCTCTCTCTGTATGTTGAAAATTCCATACAAATTTTATTTCGCAACTTCAATGGCAAAAGAATTAGAAAATTACCAAAAGCTGGAAGAGAGCTGATGGTATATATAATATATTTATTATTGATCAAACTTGCAGGATAAATCAATGTAGCTTCTACGTCTAATACAAATGACATTAATGGAAAACTTACTGATGTTTATTTTTATATCAACTTCTTTAATAAGATCTATTTGTAAACGTAGCGTTCAAACATTTACGAAGTGTAATTACTAATGACGTATACCTTATAATTATTACTTTAAGGAAAAATGTTTCCAACATTCCAACTTGTTTTTAAAGCATTGTGTTGCAAATTACTTACACACATTCTCGCAGTTTTTCCGGGAAAAAATCATATTAATGATAAGTACTTAACTCCTGTTAATAGGTATACAATATTTTCATTAAGATAATCACATTCAAAAGGTACTGTTGAAAAGTGCTGCCCTATCACTGAGCCTATCTAAAAGCGTAGCTGCTAATGTTACGGTCTGTAATCAAAGGAACCAAGATTTGACATTACGGTTCTGATCTTATTTTAAGCTATAAGTACAGACCTCAATAGTCTATCTGAACATAAAGCAGGCTCAAACAAACTATTTGTCAAAGCCCTACTTGATTCTAGCACTATTTTTTTTAAAAAAATATTTTCTATCTACACGACTTGTAAATGAACGTAACATAATTGGACCTAGATTTATTTTTTTCCGGATCAAAACCAATGAACTTCTCCAAATCTAACCCATTCTTCTTCTTTAATTACGAAAACACAATCAATAACTTCCAGGCTAAGAGGGCCCTGAAAAGCTTCGACATCATTTGTGTAATTGTTGCCTACGGTATTTGATTTGCACAACGCGCAAGTGGCAAGTACTTCTATGTGATCCTACTTTAAACTATAGGTCAAGTCTTGATCAGCCTATCTGAGCATAAGTGCACTTATAAAAACACACTTTGCCAATTCTTGAATCTGCTCACATGGTTTATGTTGACAAAAGTGCCCGCCTGTCAACATGAGGTAATTCTGTGTGCATAAAGAACATATTTTATGTTACTTTCACACATTTTGTTAGGTAAGTGACAAGGCGAATAACGATTCAGTTTTAGTATATTTCTTCTCGGATGATATGAATTGAATGCACATTCCAATGTGACAATTTCTCCAATATGTATCAAGGTATTTATAAAACAACGATTTAGAATGTGTTCTGACATGTATTCCACGTCAAACGTAGTAGAATATACTCTCAGTGTTTCCATAAAAAATTTCAACTATGTTACATAATACATACACTAATCGAAATCTTTTTTCTTTCGGTACTTCCTGCAAATGTGTGTGATATTAGTTAGAAAGCCGCCAAATTTGAATGTAGTATGTGATTGTTTTACAGTATTTGAACTAAATACAGAGAAATTTTGATAAATTGTCACCGTTTATGTGTGACCATTCAGTATTTATTTGTTCTTGGGTATAATCTAGTATTAAACATTTTCGAGGTTTTGAAAATCGTGTAGTTTTGTTGAATGTTCGTTAGATCTTTGTGATATATTGAATTATTTAATATCGTATCAAAATTGATTCCAAGATTAAAGCTTATTTCTGTGAAACATGCTTCTAAGTGTGTTCTTTGAAGAAGACAAATTTGTTAACTTAATTTAGCTTGCCTCGGTAAATGTCTCCCATTAGAAGACTAGTCCAAGCCAATGTTATTATAGCCTTTATTCGGAGTACCTTTTTGACGCTCTCCCGTGCCTCGTTTCGTTATGAAGATTCAATTGCAACTATAACATTTTGACAGCGTGGTGCCTTTTGTGAGACTAATCATCGTGTAATATCCAGTGCATGTTGATTCTAAAGCAGTTCGAAAAAATTATTGAAATAAAATTAGTCAATAGCATGCTGTGTGTTTGTAGTTGTTAGTCATACTTTTGTTCAGTGTTCATAAGATTCATCATTGATTTGTGATACAAATATGTTCTACTATGCAACTTTTCCGCTTCTTCCTTACTTTCTCCAAGTTTGTACACTAACCACGTTCCTTATAGCACAAGGAGTTGATAGTCTCCCTTTGTCTTTCTATATCCTTCCGTCCAATCCTCTCTCCGCCTCTGCATGGGTATTTCTCTTCTCCTGAGCCACGTTGTCTTTTTCCAGAAGCACCAAAGAGGCGCTACTCCGGAGTCAGGCCAAGAGGAGGAGATGAACGACATCCAGATCCGGCTGCAGTCGAACAGATCTCCACCGAGCGAGCCGACCCCCGACCGCTTGTCTCGGGCGAGCCTCAACCAAGGATTCAACAACTCCTCCTCCGGTGTTGCCGGTGGAGGTGGCTCGGCTTCGCTCGTGTCCATCAGCAAGCCGAACTCCACGACGTCCTCCACGATAACAGCCTCGGTCGTCGTGAACGTACCCTCCTCGTATCCCGGCTCCGAGGTAGAGCCTGCTTCGCCCACCAACGGTACCACGTCCCCCGGCTCTCAGCAGGGCATGAGCCATGCTGCCGACAGTCAAACGCAAGGCGTGGTGAGGATATCCACGTTGTGAGCTTGTTCGACCGCAAGGAGACAGTAGATGGACTTTTCTTTGCAAGCAACAAGACACCGAACGGAAGTACGTTGGGGCGAGACGCTCACGATGAGCAACGCGTGGCAATTCTTTATCTCTCATTCTCTCTCTAATGAGAATTTAGTGATGCCAAAGACTGTGATGCCCTCGTGTAGCTGGTACTGGGATATCTCGTTGAAAATTGTTTTCCCCCCTTTGACACGTATCAGACACGTGGTGGATGCAGTCGATACAATAGTTTTGTCTTTCAAACATCAAGGCGTTGACTATGCTGTGAACAGGATTGAACATTTTATCCCAGATGTCCTTTCACAACATCACACAACATAAAAGCTGAGAAACCGTGACATTGAAAAATTTTCTTCCATCTGCACTTAATATGCTGGCACTTCCCTATATACTCACGCACCTATACATTTCACGGAAAGTGAATTTTTGAATGCAAACATTGATTTACAAGTGTTCTTGCACAAACAAGAGTACTTCTTGCAGAAGAAGTTGTCGACAATTAGAATATTTATTGAAACACCAACCCATGGCTTATACAAAATAACGGCGGACATCATGCGATGCAGCCGCAGTTAATAATTACTAAATATATCAAGACATTTAATATTTTCATACATGTGGTGAGTATGTGTGCGAGATAGAACATGTGTATAACACATACTTACGTGGTTCTTGTTATTATTATAGTTATTCTTTAAACGTTACAATTTGCTTCTTCGCCGTCGTAGATCTAATCAATGTTTCGTGAAGAAACAATACATATATATATGTATGTATATATATATATATGTGTGTGTGATCCGAAGGAATAAAATAGACTGTGCAATTACAAGGTGATACACCATTGACATGGAATTGCAACAGTGTCTTGAAGAATTTTTTAGTTCCTTATTTTTCTAGATAATGTTCGTTTCTGAGAAACCTGCGTTGTTATCATTTATGGATTGATTGTAAGATCCTGAAAAATAACAAAAGAATTTGTGATTCTTTCTTCTTGAATCTTTACAAGTTGGAAAGTGCTGTGGTCCCTGAGCACAACAGAAGATGAAATAATTACTCAATAAAGACTTGTTGGATTTTTACCACTTGAAAAAGCACTCGATTATAAGAAGAAAAAGTGCAAAAAAGTGAACAGAATACAAGACAGCACACAACGTTCTCAATAATGCTGTGCATCTTTTATTGACTGATATTGAAATGATATTGTACTCTGAGAGTTCAAACGTGTTTTTTTTTTCAAGTTATGGAACAAGAACTAAAATGCAAATACAAATTCAATATCATGAAATCTCTGGTCTAAGCATCAGCAATTCAACCTCACGTAAGTTAAACGTGGAATGAAGACTGGGATCAAAGGGAAATTTTAAAAAATGAACTTATCTACTTTACATGAAGACAAGAGTGTGAAACTCAGTATGTAACTGCAATCGTATGTTGTTGTATGTTCTCTTTTTTCTAGTTTTCAAGTGCGACAATGTGAGAAAGGAAATTGGTTTTGATTTCTTTTTCTAAAGCAATGAGTCGTCTCATGCAAATTTCGACAAATAAGAAAAAAAAAGCTCTTTCAGTGTCGTTTGTCAAGGCTCACATGTTAGACTGAATTTATGAGGCACTTAATATCCTTCTTTGGCACTAAATGCACGATCATATGAAGCGCTTCTGCAGACATTAGTTAAAGGGAATGAAAAGGTAGAGTATTTTAATCAGAGATGGCAGTTGACAACTTTGCGTCAACTAAATGAATCTAAGATAAATCATTTGGTCACGGAGACACATCGTCAGAGTTCCAATGTTGCATGGATACACTACGACAAGGTTTTAAAGCTGTAAGTAATACATCACAACCTCTAAGAAGAAATTACAGCTCTTCGCGAGACGTCTTGGTACGATGTGCTTAATGTAACACGAGGAAGATTATGGTGCTCTCATTGAGATGTGATTGCAAAGTAAACAGTTGAAACATATAAAAAGAAAAAATCACACACACACACTGTGTTCACAGACGTAAGCGCATAAGAAAGAATTTCATGAATACAAGGCCTATATAGAAATGACATTTTTCATTCTGAGATGTGCTAGTTAAAAGAAAATAAAAATAAAAATTTAATTACATGCCCTTCCGATCCATGGCACAATTTCAAGCATCAAACACTGAAACTGGTCCGGTTTCAGAGCACAGAATGTTAGGAAGAGTATTGAGTGATAAGTAATGAGTATTTTCAAATGCATTGGAGGCATTGGGAACGAAAATCTCAGTCTATTAGTGTGTATCTTATCATGTAACCTCACTGAAAACTTATATCTAGAACGTTTCCGGACTATACTTTAACACGTATATGTTATACCATTTCCTCATTGGTATCAAAGTAGGAAGTAAAAGTTATTAGAGGGTAGAGAACGTTTATTTTACTCGTTCCCAATGTCAGAGTATTCATGGATGCATTAGATCTTTCAAAAAAGGAATATGAATGATTGCAATCACTTTTATATCAGTTTTACGTTACATATTTCGTATTTCTTCTGTAGAAGGCTATATTTGGAGTAGAATGGTAGTCTCTGTAGTAAGTAATGCCTGTTTTCTTTTCGTGGGGTGTCCAATATGTTTTGTTCATATGTTATAGCTTCGGATAATGTTACACATTTTACTTGTACAGGAGGTTTTAATGTATAAAGATCACCATGTAATATACTTAGCTGATGTTGGGAGTTTGGTAAAAACAAATAATAATAATGAAAATTTTAATGTTGTAAGACCCTTTCATGTTTTATCGTACGTGAGAGCTTAAAGCAAACATTGTTCTACTATATGTTTAAGAAATTTCACATCTTTAATTATTTCGTAATTTCAGCCGCCTCCCTAACCTAGCTTGCTCAAATATGTGAAATTAGGCTTTACATAGACTTTCATCTAATAAAAGTGAACCACGCTACGTTCGTTCCACGCAAGTCAACCTAAATCCAAGGCATCTATTTCATTGTTTTGTCACCTTCAAAGTTCATTATGCAAATCCAAGAATACTGAGGTTTGTCTTTCAGCACAAACGTATGTTAATTAATATATTTCTAATTTTGGTGGATATTGCCTGATTTTTAATATAATATTTCCTTGTCTTAGCATAATTACTTGTATTTTTAGATATTTAACTTCCAACAACACGTGAATTGTACAGGTCACTTAAACATCATTGAAAATTAATATTTTGTGCACTTTTATTACATTTACTGCAATATGTTAATAGTGTTTTCTGCAGCACTTTTGAAAGAAATAGCATCTTATAAATTCAGTATACGATTCAATTAGTTTAATTATGTTCAAAAAGTTGTTTCCAAAAAAAAAATATGTGAAATCAAAATGTAAGTTTTATGTTAAAGATGTCTTGGATAAAACATGCTCTGTCATGTAGAGCAAACTGTGAAATTTTACCCTACTCAATGTGGCAATGCATATAAATAAAATAAGCATTTGCAAACAAATAGTGCAAATCTCTGCAGAAGAAAACTTTCGACTAAAACTCGAATATTAGATGAGTAAATTATGTAACTTTCGATTTCCTATTTTCCACTTTGTTCTAATTCTTTTTCATGACTTATTTCAGAAGCTTTCATTTTTCTAATTTTGTGCGTATAGCGAACTAACTATGCTGTAAATTTAGATTCCTCTAATCTGTTTCTAGATTACTTGTGTAGTTCTTTGCAGAGTACACTGTCACGTTTTAAGCTAGGAAATCACCGACTTCGATCGTAGATAAAGAATGATTCTCTACACCCATAGAATTTCTTTCACGTTTCTAGTTATAAGAAGGAACGAACCTAGTCAGAACAGCCACAAAGAGAGAGAAAACGAAGCAAGTTCTCCGAGGCTGACGAGGGTGGCGGTGAATGGTGAAGGCGATATTTTCAAAAGATATTATTCATGTAACATATTGGTTTATGAAACGAATTGGTCACCTAAGTTTCCTAAGCAATCGTACGTCTTCGTATGAATTTTTGCTGCTTGATAAATGTACATATTTTCTTCAAGGTATTAAACCATTTCCCATCATAATAACTGTTCTTTTATTTACAACAAGAGTTCCTCTCCTCCGTTATCTCGAGTAGATAAGCCTGTATTTATTCAAATATGCGATTGTTTCGTAGTAAGTTTTATATTAGATTCGCAAATAGTCTTTTTCAGTTTTCTTTCATGCTCATGCTGCATTGATTTCCTTCTGCAAATGATTGTTCTAACTTAGACTGTTGTATTTAAGTAGAACCTCTTAGACTCTTGATAACCAAGTTGAAGCCTTCATTAGCTATACAATAAACACATCCATAAATATCAATTTGCTGAAAATATTGGATGAAAGTTGGGAAAATTGTGGTTGGTTCTAAAATTATACTACAGTAAAAACCATATCTTAATACAATTACTTATAAAGAAAAATGTACTTTAAAAAGTTCAGTATTTTAAAAGTGCCTATTAGATATCATTGTTTATTACATCCGAAATTATAACTTGTCATTTTTACGTAATACCTAGTGATAACTTTTGACCAAATGTTAAATCTATTTTCATCTCATGTGTAATAGTGTAAATTCAGTACTTAATGTGTTTGTCTTTTCTGTTTGAATTTTACCATGCTGCTTTACTCACACCATGTAACAATCTGGATACTGACAGATACAAGACATTTTTCTTAAAAGTTTAACAGATGGAATTAATTAAACTAGGATAATTTGTATTAACTTTGTGTTAAATTTGATTGTTAATTTGTTTGTAAATTTTCTACACACAAGTACAACCAATATTGTAATAATTGAATTTCTGGATCATTGTGGAATCAAGTGGATGCTACGAAGAAGACTTCATGAAGAGCACAGCAGATTTGAATATCTCATCTAGAAGAAAACGTACGGATGTATAACCATAATACAAGGCTGCATTGCGTAGGAAGAGTAGCAACGTTAGAAATACTGAAAAGTGTATCATAATATGTGGATACATAAGCACAAATGGAGCACACTTTATTGTTGTAACATATCGAAATGAGTTACTTTATACCTGATCATAATAATATTAATGTCATTATAATCTTGAAGTAAGTGGTACCTGATTGCGTGCCTTCTTTCATCCTTCGTTTCTTCGAATTAGAAACTTTGAACTGCCAAATTAAGTTACACGCGTTCTGGCATGATTTTCACAACTGGTAGTACATGGAGATATTATTGGTGATGTCCTAATACATGTTCGTATAAATGTGCCATCTATTTCCAACCAAATGTAGCTATGGATATAATCAGCTATTTATCTGCAAAGAAGGAAAACTAAAAGTATATTGGAAGTTAAAAATATATATATAATAAATGGAACCAGAAAATAAGAAAGATTATTGTTAAAAGTAATTTCCAGATAGTTAGAAATAAATTATTCTGCTGGAAAGAATAAAATAGCAAAAAAATAAAGGAAATATCAGAGAGCCAAAATTTTACGAGTGCCTGAAAAAATGCGAAATATGCGAACATATGCAAATCAATGAAGCAAAGGATAGTTTTTGCAAGTTTTCTAATTTCAAAATAATTAAAAATATAACAAAAGGAGAAATGTTTTAAGAATCAAACTTGATTCAAGACAAGGATTTTTCTCAATGTTTTAAAAAGTACACAATGAATTGTCAAATTTCTGAGAGCACATATTGGTACAACTTCTTTTAATTTTTGAGCCATTTTCATTTTAACAATCAATCTAATTGCATATATTACAATTTTGTGCTGTTTTAATAATTCAGAAAGCATAGTTGTTCTACGTTTAATATTTTCTGCTTGTAGGACCAATGCAAATATATAAACCTTACAAGAAACGTTCAAGATGTCATGGCCATTTTAAGTCGAATAAACATGTTAAATGTTTCCAAAATAAGCTGAAGAAAATACATAATATTATAACTGACTTGATGATAAGATTTAACAGACTTTCACATTGAAATAAAAATTAGAAAAACATTCAAGAAAGGAACTTGAAGAAACAAGAATTTTCACGTTTCGAGAAAAAAAACTGTAAAGTCAAGTTAAAAAATATTTCTAGCACGAGAAAAAAATAATACAAAATATTAAGCCTCATGTTTGTGATGAAGCTACAAGCTGACTACAAAAAGCATGTAATAAAAATGAATAGATCTCAGTTCATGTGAATATACAATCTCTTCTACGCTTATTTTGAAAAGTAAACCCAGATTGCAATGTAAGCACTTATAGAAGCGTCAGTCTCATAATTATTGCAACTTTCTAGCATCAATTAGCTTCGTTATTATATAATTATATTAATATATTTGATATTTGCATTCAATCATAAAAAAAATTATTGCTTTGAAAATATCTCAAACGCCAATTACTAAATATTGCATAGAAATTAATTTATTGACCAGATGAAGCTTCTAAAACGAAAACACAATTTGATTTATATCATATATTATAAAATCTTCAATTAAATTGGAAAAAAGATGCATAATAGAAAAACAAATGGCTTTTCCGAGACTGTCAATGTCATATTCAATGTCAACACATATGTGTGGGTGTGTGTGCATAGACTGTTCTTTTCCTAAGAAATTATATATACATATTTTCTTTCTGCTGGAACTAAGGCATTTATTATCAATCCTCACACAAAAATGTCAAGTCCGAACGAAGCATTCCGAAGTAATTAAAATGTGGTTGTGAGTGTGTGATATGACTAGAAGAAGTTACATTATACTTGTATGCAATACACAGTTTCTTGATCACTCAATGAAAATGGGAGGTTTTGAGGTCTTTGTTTTGTTGACTGATAAAAGCAAGAGTGCCAAATACGTAAAGTAGTCTTCAACATAAGAACATCAACACCAGTTCAAATACGAAAGTGAATCTTCCAGAATTCAATTATATTGAACGATGGGAAGACCAGTGCGCATGGAGGTACTTTTCTCATAAAAAGGCATATTTATTGAGTAAAAAGACTTTCGTAACGAAATGTAAGGAATAAGCGTAATTGTTTTAATTGTGTACAGTCATAAATAAACTTCCAATGAATCATTCTGTGGGCGTATCTCTAAAACTATTATGTAAAAACCTCGTACTCATCGCTGTTATTGACACAGAAATTTATCTACTGTAGATTCACAAACCGCTCAAAAAATCACTAACATTTATGCATAAATTACAAGAAATTTGATATGCGCTTAGAAATTGGAAACTAATGTTGTTCTTTGTTGTATTTGTTTTTTATTGTGTTTTATGTTGATTGTGTTAAACAAAAACTATGATATTAGTACATACTAAACGTTACCTTCATATTTTTGTGCAAGGACACACGCGGACAATTCTGATACATACTATGACATTCCACCAAGATGAAATATACGATCTGGACACTCTACCTTCAGGAAATGTTACCGAATACAGAAGGTAAGCATAACTTTAAGTATGCTGTACTTCAAGACAAAACATGGATATAAATTGCAGATTGTATAATCTCCCGAAGAATGGAATGAAAATAATCATGGAGTCAAATCCAACAAGCACGAGATAAAATAATTTGCTTCCTATTTATTGATACAAATGTGAAAACATTTTTAACTAGTACATTCAAGTTAAATTGTCTGTTTTGTCCGAAGTGTCAACTATGTGCTATTGCATAAGTTTATGTTTAAAGCTGTTAACTTCTTTTTGCGGCGTAAGGTGTGTTGAGATACAAGAAATTACAACTAATGCCATATTCACGTATGCCTATTGTAGTTGGGCAAGACAGATTTCTAGATGAGAGTCTGCACTGCGTTTCGGTACTAGGAAGTTTACAAGAATCAGTTGATCAGTAACAGGGATTTGTAAATGGTATTATGTTTTTTATTATTATTTCATTGAATTTTAATGTAAAACAATAATCTACTAATGCAATATTGAAGAGAAGGGATTTCTACAAACTGTAAGGAAACTGAAATAATGCCTCAGTGATAACTGAATTAATATCTTAATTTTGGTTATGGAAAAAAACTCAATCTTTGGTTAGAACTCTTACTGTGATAAATTATGAAGCAGACGTTAGTTAAATTATATACTTGAGAGTAGAAGTGCCAAAGGTTCTCGGTGCAAACATTGAAGTTTGAAAGCGAAGCTTAAGAGGTCGAAATATTAAAACTCATCCATGTTGTTCTACATCAATAGCATTATAATATAGATAAGAGAGTGCCGTTCAAAATCATAATCTTAGAAACAGTTGTATTTCAATGGTTACAATGTTTTTGTTTTATTTTTAATATTCCATTACGTAACTCTTTTCAAAGTTACAAATTGATAATAGACAAGACTAGAACCCAACTGTCATCTGCATTTGAATTTGTGATAATAGTTTTCGACTAAAAGCTTTCGCACTTGAAACATTTCTTCGGTGAATTTCTAAAGTCAGTGATTACTTCTTCTTTAAAAAACATTAAAAGCACTTAAAAATCTTTGTCACCTTGACTCTTCAATTGTGAATATCTAAAACGATGTTGCTAGTAGAACACTAGGATAATTCAAAGTGTTATAGATAGTGATAAATCATACAATGATATGGCTCGATTTAAAATGTAAATTTAATGTGATCATCAAGTCAAGTAGCATATCAATCAGTCAAATTAAGTTTTTGCTTGGGTTTGTTCAGCTACTTTCCTTGCCTGTGTGGAAATGAATCTCTTATGTCGATTTTCTGTAATTTTAAAAGGGGATTTTCATCTTTCATACATAGTTCCAAATTTTCTGCTAATAATTACAAGTCTTAAACATCAGGAATATGAAATTGTCTCAAAAATAGTTGTCGAGTATAAAGAGTAGTACGTAAAACATGTATGGAAGTACATTGCACAGTAGGTTCAGTCTCGATTAGCCTATATGAGCATAAAGTGAACTTGAAACAAACTCCAGTTCTTACTTGAAAAGCATGTATTGAACTAACCTTAAATAACACTTCGATGAAGTGAATGAGCAGAAATATATGTAGGCTATATAGCCTACCGGTAATCTCGTTGATAATTTACCATGCAAATATGTATATTTACCATTGTTTATTTTTACTCAGTTATCCATTATTATTATTATTATTATTATTATTCATAACAATTATCTATTTAATACAACATTGTTCAGAATGTGAAGTGTGTGAATTCCTTCTGCTAAATTCTATACCATTTCATTCTGTTTTTACTATTTCCGGTGTGCTGTTTAATTTTCGTTAGTTCCTTTCTAGCAACTTCACTCTTTAAAATGATTCAATAGACTAATGCAGCCACGCGCCTCTCTCTGGAATCTCAGGTTCGATACCCGGTGGAGGGACATAGGGGTTCGGATTCAATTTTAAGTTGTAGGTCCAGACCTGTGCATAATGTGAACTTAAAAACAAACTCAACAACATGACTGTACGTACAGTCACGGACACTTCTTGATTGTAACAATCCCATTGACTTTCAATGGAGTTATTACAACGCAGAAGTGTCCGTGATAGTACAAGGTTTACTGTACAGTTTATCTCAATGTAGGGATTTGTATCAGTTCTATATACCCCTAAATGTTACACAAAAGTTCATATTTGGGCTACGAGAGCATTTATTTAATTGTTTTACTAGATTGATTGCCGGGGGTAGTAAGGGGATCGACCGAGAGCCTAAGCCTCTCTGTCCCCTCTGTGGCGCGATTACGTCAGTTGTGGAAAGATGAAAAGGTAAAGCTGTCCACTATGCATTACACAGTGCCATGAAGCAGCATAGGGGTGTGGCTACACACATTCTCGATTTCAGCCTTATTGAAAGGGATGTGATCAGCATAACGGTCCGGCCAAATTTACTTTCTCTATTGATTAGAGGCTAGATGAGCCCCAGAGCCGCTTAATACAGTGTCATTATGAGAAAAATTCCCGAATCTAGATCTGTAGAACATTTATTTACCTAGTTTGCTGGGAGTGTTTGCTGAGGTGTGGAATGATCGACCAGGGGCGTCCAACCCTGCCCACTCTGGGGCAGTTTCGTCAGTTATGGAAAGATGAGCGAAATTCAATCAATTTTAATTTTTTTAATTTACATTTCTCAATTCGTGTTAGAAATTGACACAAAAAATTCTCACACATGCATATGGCAATAAAGTATTTAAAATTATTTGAAATAGTTTCATCATAAGACAGGATAGAATGCTTACCTGTCAATGGGCGTCGCACACTAGACACATTGGTGGTCATATACGAATATATCAGAAACAACTGAATATAAAATTATGAATAAATCGAATGAAAAATCTATAAAATACTAGTTTAATGCCATTTAAACTATATTCATTGTTCACTTAGTTGAAGAGATGATAAGTCAGGTTCTGATCACATCATGGTTTAGCAGTAACAACAGTTCCGGTGGAGGCACATAGTGGTTCGAATCACACTTTAAACTGTAGGTACAGTCCCGATTAGCTTTACTGTGCATATAGTCGACTTAAAACGCCAAATCAATCAATCAAGCAACAACAGTTAACATTAACATATACCAAACAGGTATTAACGATGCGTGCGAAAATTGTGATAAAAATAAATAACCTTTATAATAATGTATAGAAAATTTAGTAACCATCTGAAATATGTACTGCGTTGAATTAATGGAACTAAATGTAGAACCTGGATACATTTTATTTAGAAACTTCTCAATACATGTTTTATATAGTACTTTTTCACGTTCTACTGCTCTTTATTAAATATCTACCACAAAGCAAACAGTCAACATTTTTAAAAGGTTAGATTATGGTTAAAATAGTAAGAAAACAGATTTGTAACCCTCATTGATTATTTCCAGTAATGAAGATGAGTAGCTGACCAAATTCCAACAAGTCATAGTCATATATTTCGTACTGGACCATTTATATTTTTGACATATTCGTTGCCCATTTCAGTCACTATTTCTTTCCACTTCTGCATAGTTTCTAATCATTTATTTTTCAAAGCATTGAAAAGCTGGAATGCAATAAAAATATAGTGATTTAACAACAATTGCATGAACAAATAGCTGTCATTTGATATACACATCTTCAATCTAATGGCACGTTTCTTCGATGTCTGCATTATGTCAATTGCATTTGTATTTTACATATTCTACGTCTCTTTTCTACATCTTTATTTTAATCGCAACGATAGAAGGGAGTAGCAACTAGATAAAATTAGCGAAAGGACGAAGGACATCCCAGGACTAAAACGTTAGCCGTTAGACTAGATCGTTAGCCGACATTCAATGAGGCATCCCCGATGTCGTCGCCTTGTAATCAAAGGTCCGGGCCCATAGTGGTTTGGATCCTAATTTAAACTGTAGGTGCAGTCCCGATTAGCCTATCGGCGCATAAAGTGGACTTAAAACAAAATCTCAAAAGTGATTCATTGCCAACGGCCACTAAGTCGGCTTGCACTAAGTCATGTACATTATATTCATTGTATCGGCAGTGACTAGATACGGTACTACATGAGGGAACAAACACAAAGAAACATCCTTGCCCAACCCAGGATAAACCTTAAGATCCCTGATTTAGTAGTACTCAACGATGAGAAAACATATTTAAGCAAAGGAAAAAGGCACAACTTATTTAATAACAATTGTAACAATCTGATCGATGAACTCGACAAAATTCAGTAATAATTTTTACAAAGTACAACATTGTTTCATGTAATTTGTTGGCGTCTGTCCTTTCGCAAAAGTCCATTTCGCTTAATCCAGTTTCGAATGACTTGTCAACAAATGATAATCAGATTTGACAATTTTTCACCGTCCTAGACGAAACAAGAAGTCCAGTTGTGTTTTGTACAACCTCAACCCAAAAGGAAAATATCCAAATTGTTGACCAAGTAATTAGGGAAAAAATTCTGCTTATCGAAATTTCGAAGTAAGAACAGACTCTGCAGGAGTCAGTGAGCACCACATTTTCAACACAGAAACAAACTAATTTTTATGCATTTTAAAATGTTTAGAATTCCACAATCTACTCATATTTTGCAAATCACACTAATGTGGAGTATTTGCAGCAGAAAAATATTAAAAACATTGTCAAGAAACTATTTTCAATTTCTTGCTACGTGCTACGTGTCTTTAAGCAATGAAAGAACACAGAATTATATTTATTTCCCACATTTCTAGTAGTCGCACAATCTTAATTACAGAGTTTCTTGAGATATTACCAATTACTAATTCCATGAAATTAAGTACCTTTTAAGTGCCTTTCTGTGTGTGGAAAGTGTCAGTGCTATTAGTGGTAGCACATACTGCTAGAGCTGGCTAAGAAATAATTTGACTTTTGATGGAGGACGAAAATGTGTTGCAATAACAGTTGCGTTTTTGTGCATGCGCGCGTGTGTGAGAGAGACTCATAAATATTTGGACAGACATGAAGTTTTCAATTTAATGCATGTTACATACATGCTAAATAAAGGAACGTTAAAACTTGTAAACAAGATATTATCTTCAATATTATGGATTAAAAATACAATGTGAAACTATTAAAAATTAATACATTTTAATGTTAGAAAACGAAATTAACAATGTTAGTCTTGATATCACAGCCACTTTAACATTCGGACACCCTGAGTGAAATAAAAAAGAAATTGTTAAAAATCTCCAAATAAACATATTAATAATTAGGAGTATACCCGTTTTGCTTAATGAGTTCTTTCAACCTTCTCGACTTAAGACTTACAAATTTGTGTTGTACTCTCAATAATTTATGCATTTATCCCATAGTCGTCTTGTAAATCGGTTTTCGGCATAATTGGCGTAATTGTCATTTTATCATAATTTTGACACAAATGTTTAATGAGTTTGGTATCAGGAGACTGGAGTGACGTTTTCAGAACCTAAGGACAGTTCTAGAGCAACCATCCCCACACCAAAGACGATCTGTGCTTGGGATCATTATATTGATGGAATTTGGAATCTGATCTGTTGTTCAGCATTCTTGCGTAAATTTTCCTTCAAAATTGCTCACTTAAGCTGATGATATGCATACCTAAATCATCATATTACCACCACTATACTTGACTCTTTGTTGTAGATTTGTACAATATAATTGTTTATTTGACTTGCACCATACCATCCTCCCATCCAATCAGGAAACAATGCACTTCCATAGCGGAAAAATATTCTGCTACTTTTTATTGTCGTTTCCCAGATGTACTTTCGGGAAGCGCAGCCTTTGTCCTTCTTTTAGGCAGGATTTGAAGAGGGCTATTCCCCATGATAAACTGCTTTCCTTGGCAGTTAGCGCACTGTTTCCGGAAGTACTGCAGTCTCGTTGTATTTGTATTTTTGTTATTTGGCGACGCTTATCTACCGATTTTGGATAATCGCGAGATGATGATGAGTGATGACATGATGAGGGGGTCGACCACATACCGCGCTCGGGCTAGCCGATAGCAGTTCCAATGTTTGCTCCAAGTTGCACTGCTGCTTTCGGAACACTTACTTGATTTTTGATATCTGAGCCCGTTCATCTCTTTCGCCTATTTTCCTTAGTCGGCTTTCTGAGGTTCTGAGACATTTAATTTACTCAATTTCTCTCTCATAACGTTTTATTACATCACCCACGTTTCTCTCACACATGCTTAACATTTGTGCAATTTCCTTGTAACAGCGGCCTTTTGCAAAAAATAAAAATAAATAACTGTCGTTGCTCGAAGATTTTATTTTTGATTATGTGCCCTATTTCACTCATACTTATGTCAGGATGCAGCGCAGAAACTCGTAACAATTGTGGTAGCTGGGAAATGAGGTGTGTTGTTCTTACGCGTACCTCTCATCCTAGCTGATCGGTAAGAAACTTACGTAATAGGAAAAGAAGGCATTCACGATGTGTCCGAATGTTAAAGTAACATCTTTTTCACGCACGAACACACATATGAGCCCTTAATGGTGAATATAACTTTAATAGATATCTGTTATCTGACCGCCCTAAATTACTTTTAAGTCCAGCAATCGTTAATGTGGCAACGTAGGTCTTGAGCACCAGCAGAGAGTATCCAGCTTTATCCAACTCGACTAGAGGAGAAACACAATGGTGAAAGATTTACATTCTTGCTTATAACATGAAGTCAGAAACTATATTCATACAACATATCGATAGCGAACAAAACTGAAAATGTTAGAGAATATTTACGGTTCTACATGTTAAAATTGGAAGCAGAGAGACTTTGGTGAGGTTGGAAACACTGCACTAAGTAACCCATCTGGACGCAGTCGCTGTCAGGTTTGAAAAAGAAGAGGCATAATTACGAATAATTTAGGCGAAATATATTTAACAATACCTTGCAAAGTACTGTGAAATGCGCAATTAATATTTCTGGCAATCTGTAGCGAAAATTTGATCATATCATGGGAAAGTGGTTCCTTGCGCCATCATAAACACTTTTCATTGCAATTACTTCCAGTGATTTGGTAAATTCTAGAATGTGTGCCTTTTTCCAGTGAATTAGAATTCACGGGTTCAATTCCAAACTTCTCCAGTTTATTTTTTTAGTGTGATGTTCATATTTGTTTGGTATGAAATATAGTAATTAAGTCAAATAAATTTGTTGTAGAATTTTGTTTGTAATAATACATTCGGTGTAGAATTTGAATTATGTTTTCATTTTCTTAGCTTTGTTAATTTATTACAAGATATGCGACTGAAAGAAGAGATTCATTTTATATTCTACTGTGGTTGACAGATTTAACGCACGAACTTTTCGCTCAATTGAGGTTTGCTACATATGAAAATCTGTGTAATAATTTTGAAGCTCATTTTGAATAAAATACTATTGTTACTATTCACTCTAAGAAATTTTAGTTATTATTTCTTTATTTCTTTAGAAAGTAATATAAACTTTCATCAATAGGGATGTTGTTATCACTACTCTACCTATCTGACTGTCAGCTACCATTGAAATAGGTGTCTGGAATCTTAATCTTGCCTTATCTTGAAAGGAATCAAAATTTCCAATGAACGTGAATAAATATTTTGTCAAACGACTGTTTCACTCTGAAAAAGAGTCTGCCACGACTGGAAATCGAATCTAAGATCAGTGACACACAAATCTATCATGGTACTGTTACAGCAGATATGCCGCTTGAAAAAGAAACGTATAGTTTGAAGGAAAATATTACTGCACACCACTAAGAAATTCCTTTTTTGTGTGAATTTACAACCGAGAAAGTCACTAGCAAATAGGAAGTGAGTTCTGTTCTGTTCCAGAAATCCTAACATTAACAAAAGGGATCCGGAGGGCAGCATTTAATCCAAGCTTTATGTGGACTAGTAATGTCGCTACAATGATCAAGAAGTAGTTGTCTCTTAGCCCCCCCCCCCCTCCCTCTCCCTATCCAAAAAACACAAGAGGCAAGCAAACTTTGAAAATTCAGTAAATTTTTCTAACAGACCAATGTGAAGTTTATGGATTTCTGGAGGCTTTAGGAGACTGCATTACCACAGAGAACAGCTACTAATGAGGGATACCATATCATCCCAGTTCAAGTGAAGAACGATTGCTGTTTTTGCCTTATCTGCAGTTTGCAATTTGTGACTTACCATATCTGCCAGGATTGTCACACACAACTGCAAAATGACACCTGGTACTTTGAATGTTTATCCAATAACAACTCTGCTCCAATTTAGACCGGTGAGTAGTCAGTGACATCCTACAGTCTTCTCATTAGGTTCTGTTTGATTTTTGTTATTTAGTGTCGCTTTTCTTCCACTTTTGGCTAATCGCGACGATGAGAATGAGTGATGATATGATGAAATTGACGAAGGGACATTCAGAAAGACCATCCATTCCCACGCCGGGATTCGAACCGGGATGTGCAAGCTAACCTCTCCGCCGCGGAGGTCAGCATTATTCTCAATTCTACGCAGTTATATGTAGTGCAGAGGGTGTGTCCATTCATTTTCCCTGAAGTGTTCCAGGTATCAAATTAACATGTGGTATAAGCGGAATAAACATTTCACGTTTCACTGTGATTCTATCATGTTGTATTAAAATTCCAATCCTCGTAAATTATCTCCCCATCACAACGTCAACATTGTTGGAATTAACTTACAACCTCTAGGAATATCTTCAAGAAGATAGCTTAAGCTTCTGATATTGGCAAATACTCACCATAATACCAATGAGTTAGTCCTTAAAAAATTTCAACGAATGAAAATTGTTCATGGAAATGTAGATCTTTGGTGGGGGTACCAGTATATGAACTACATGACGTGTGTCATGAAAAATTATTTAAATTACTAAGTTTTTCTTGTTTTTTGTGGATTGAAAAAGGTTTCCGTGAAAAATATGGCATGTGTAATGTGAGTGTAAAGGAGCGAATGTGCGTGTGTGTGCGTGAGAGTAGGACAAGGTCCATGTGCAACAAGCGCCAAACAAAGAAGATAATAATGGTGAGACGCACTTTTTGCTGGTCACTCTTCCAGTGAGATATTTACAAGAAGCTGTTTCTAGGCACATTCTCGTTAAAATCTTTCAATTTTATTTTAAATCCTTTGAGGAATACGGATACCAGCTTTTGTTAAGTAACAGAAGTATGCAATAGAGTGTCATTCTTCAAACTGTGCGTTAAATTACAAATGCAACAGGCTCTTGACGAAATATTTATTCACATTCATGGAAAATGTAATCCATTGCTTTCATGAGATGGTGAGGTTAAGATTCCAGACAGCTATGCCAACGGTAGCAGAAAATCAGATACCACATGAATGGACGCAGATACCAGATAGGTAGAGTAGTGACCACGTTTTTTTTTTTGACCAAATATTTTCTGTTTGGTTCTGACAGCCATTCTAGATATATTTACAGTGAAGAGCACAATCAATATTTGGGCCTCCTCCATGGCGCAGTGGTAGCGTCATTGCCTTGTAATCAAGGGGTCCCGGGTTCGATACCCGGTGGAGGCACAAGTGGTTCGGATTCCACTTTAAACTGTAGGTCCAGTCCCGATTAGCCTTACTGTGCATAAAGTGGACTTAAAATACCAACTCAAAACCACAATCAATATTTTAGATCCATATTAATAAAAGTTCCTATTGTTTACTGAAGAAGAAAAAAAGTAAAGTAAAGTGCTCCCCTGCGCTATGCACCACGCCATGAAGGCGTATAGCTGGTGTGGAGTTAGGGCCCCACACTTTTATGATCGCGGCCAAAGGTGGTGGTGATGTGATCAGCACCAGGCCCCTGGCCGCCTCTACCCCCTCCCCAGAGTTTCCTCCAGGTATCCAATTTATACGACGCTGGGTGGGTGCCGGAGTTCCTTGAATAGGTGGAAAAAATTCCTGTTCTCCCCCGCCGGGGATCGAACGCAGGTCTCTCGCATGGTAGTCAGACTCCATAACGACTGAAGAAAATAATAACTAAAATTACTTGGAGTGAAAAATTACAATAGTATTATATAAGTAATAGAATAAGTAACATTAGTTAATTTCAAAATATCTACACAGCTTGTTACATTTAGCTTGATTAGAGCGAAAAGTGCATGCACTAAATCTGTCAATCACAGAAGTGTGTAGGAAAATAATCTCGTCTTTCAGTCACACAGCTTGTAACTTCATCACCAGCAGAAAATCAAAGGAGCTGAAAAGATTCAAACAGTCGTCGAATTCTACATGGAATTGAGCACTAAAAGTGGTAAACGTTGTAAGTGCCAAAAGCGAAAGTGTTGGAAAATCGCATCGTTCCACACATCAGCCCGTAAGAACGTGCACACTAGTGACCTCTTTACACGCCCTTTGAACTACTTAGAGGGGTACCAGCCACATTTCACGTTTACCACATTATAAAGCATGACACATTTCACAGTTTAACGTGGAAAACGTTGTTTGAATTCTTGTGGCACTTACAGCAGTGTTTACCAATTTTAGTCTTCAATTAATTATTACAAACAAATTCTGAAAAAAAAAGCATTGTAACAATCATTAACAATATAACATTCAAGCAATCCTAAAGTCATACTAAAAAGAAAAAGAAACTGGAAAGGTTTGGATTGGAACCCGCGACGTCTAATCCGTTGAAAAATGAAGAAAACTAAGACTCGAATATTGTGCAGTCATTGACACTTCTGGCTTGTAACAAACTTATTGACTTGCAATGGAATCATTACACCCCAAAACTGTCCGTAACTGTACCAACTGTTGTAAAACCACATTTTCCCTGCAGACTGTGAGAAATATTAATTATTGCGCATTGCACAGTACCTTGCAAAGGATTGTTAAATATATTTTGTCTAAAGTATTCGTAATTATGCCTCTCCGTATTCAGATTTGACAGCGATATCCTCCAGGTGGACCACTACTGAGTGCAGTGTTTCCAGCCTTACCAAAGTTTCTCTGCTTCCAGTTTCAACATGCAGAATTGTAAATATTGTCAAACATTATTTCTCATATTTAAGTTCACTATTAATAAGTTCTCATATAGTTTCTGATTTCATGTTATAAGCAAGAATGAAAATCTTTCGCCACTGTGTTTTTCGTCTGATAGTAAAGTTGGCTGGCTACTCTCTGCTGGTGCTCAAGACGTATGTTGCAACATTAACGATTTCATAGCGGTCAGATAACTTTTGGAGAAGTGTTCATATATTTCACAACCATATACACTAATGTACAGTGCTGAAAATATTGTTGCATAATGTGCTATTTACAGAAGGGAACAGGATTGTCAGGAAATGAGGCAGAAAGCAAAGAAAAGAAATATTTGACAGTAAAGTCGAAGTTTTTTACATTGAACAACAGGAAAGGTATCAGTAGCACTTTATAAATCAAACCAAGAGAACCAAGGTGTACGTACTACATGAGGGTCAGCAGTCCCAGCGGCCATCGCGGTTGCACTGATTTTCAGGAACCAATTGGCCTCCTCAAGCACGTGTGCACCTCTCTACACGACGTGGTATGCTTAGCACCAAGTTGTACAGTATACCCTGAGGAATACGGTCCCATTCCTGCATGGCGGCCTCAGTGAGCTATCGGAAGGTCTGTGTGGATTGGGACGATTGACGATAGCTCTCTTCACGAGTGTCAAATGTACTTTCGATGCAGTTGAGGTTGAGGAATAAATTGGCTACGGCATGCGATAGAGTCTGTGCTCCTACAAAACTGGGTGATGATAAAGCCACGGTGGGGCCACGCAATGTTTTCACAATATGCAACATTTTTTTGAATACTGTATATGATGCTTATCTCAAAATATCGAGAAGAAATGCAGAAATGTACAGTGTCCGAATATTAATGTGAGCCGTGTGTGTGTGTATGTCCGTTATGCTACTTCATTTTTCTACCTCTTTATGTTAACCGTGGTGATTAAGATAAATGATGATGATGAAGTGAATGAAGGAACAAGCTCAGAGAAATCTCATGGCACCTGTCCGGAACAACAAATAATGCAAACGAACCAGTCAAATGTAATTAATATTGCTTAGCGTAGCGACATAATAGTTGCATAAACCTGTATTTGAATTGTTCGTTTTCTACCCACATTCGGCGTGAAGGCATCGTAAAACAGGACCTTCAGTCGAGAATGCAAGTCGAACAGTCAACGCACTCACCAATAAGGGAGCTTGCACACCAAGGTAGAGCGTTTTATAATATACAGAATCAAATGAAAGCATTCACACAGGAGTCGGGCAATGATACGCAATTGTAGTACGGTTTCGGTTTCGATACCCAGAGGAGGCATATAGTGGTTCGAGTGCCACTTTAAACTGTAAGTCCAATCCCGATAAGCCTTACTGTTCATAAAGTGGGCTTAAAACAAAAAATTAAACAAGCAATTTCGTTGTGAATTCTTTCATTTGTTTCTGCGTGTTTTAAAAAATGAAAGCATACATCGTCCTTCCAGTAGTTAAGGAAAATTTGGCGTGCTTTTTTTTACAAGTCCCCTCATACCAATATTAATGCGAAGATTTCGCGATTGGAATTTTCAAGGTACAGTAAGTGTCGACAAACTATATTTTGTGCAGTTTTTTCTTTAAGTAAATAATGGTGAAGGACGCAATCGTCTATTAAGAAACAGAACTTTGCTAATAAGATTTTGTTAGTTTCTCATCCCAGTACTTCCTGTTCTCTGATACACTGGAAAGTTGGTATCAAAAACGCAACCCAATATCAATTTTTTTTATCTGTTCCAGTTTCCTACCTCTTGAGTTAATCGTGACATTGAGGATGAAATGGATGATCGGACAAACGCAATGATATGCATGCATGCCTTATCCAGGCTTCGAACCTGGGACCTCTGACTTCGTAGCGTGTTAGTCTGCCGGCAACATTAGAATCATATGCAAAGAAAATAAAACAGAAAGAGAAATTCCATGCTTAGAGATGGGAATCTGGCCTCACAGAACATCCGAATGTAGTTTTGCTTCTTACTGTACAAGCGAAGCCAGTGTACAAATAAGTTACTCATGAACAGTTTGTACTGCTTTGTAATTTCGTGCGAGCAGTTTGAAAATGTGACTGAAAATTAAAAGAAACTTCTCCTGTCAGACAAATGTGTAATTTATCGCTTACAAAAGAACGTTTAGAAATCAAATATTGTCAATGCAGTTTAAGGCAGCACAATTGCCATGCGAATCGAACAATGGCTCTGTTGACTGTAAAAAAGTGATATGATTCATGAAAACTTTGAAGTTTCGATATACAACCTTACGAATCGTTGCAGATGACGTCAATCTTGACTTGATGCTACTAAAGCCTGTAACGAAACAAGGAATTCCACCGTTTCCACAAGGATGTCAATTCAAATTGCGCAGTCTTGGAGGATAACTATGCTGATAAATCTCGCATATCTCCACAGTATTCCCGTTTCTCATAATGCCTCATCAGCACGATATAATTAGATTTGTGATTCGCTCGCATTATATCCGAAACGGAATTTTACCTCTCCCAATGGTCCCTACAACCCCTGAATTTTACGGAGTTTCCATTTTTTTCATCAATACCTAATTGATGACCACTTTCGTGCAAAATTATTAATTTACAACCCCTATAAACGTATTTCAGACTTTCCTGATTGACAATTCTGGATAGAGGTCTAGGAATTTCCGTAAAGTTTCACAAAACCTCAGCCGAAAGTGTGAGAAATTCACGTATTTTGAAAACAGCATAATAATAATATAGTATTATGATAATGTTGTCTTTAACCAAATGAAGATAGTGTGATATAATTTCAAGTTAATCAAATTAACCAATAGGCTATTTATTTTTCTCACTCTATCATTCAATAAGCATGTTCGATCGTGCGTTGTACTTACACTTAAGTTTTATTTTTTTATATGTAGCCTGATTCCCAGCTCCAAGCATGCAATTTCTCTTTCCGTTTGACCCTCCTTGCATCTGGTTCTCATATTGCCGGCAGAGTAAGTCGGAGGTCCCAGATTCGAAGCCTGGTTATGGGATGCACGCATATCATTGTATTTATCCCATCAACCATTTCATCCTCATTGTCGCGATTAGCTTAAAGGGTAGAAAAATGGCATATTGATATATTCTGGAGGCTCAAGCTTGATAACAAATATCTTGAAGACGCCACATGCACACACGCTCACACGTACGGGAATCTTTGAGATGTAAGTGTACGCTCCAGGAGACAAAATAGGTCAATTTGAGTGTTGGAAGGTTGGAAATGCTGCTTACAAGGACATAGATTTAGGGTAGTGACTCTTAACTCCGAACCCCGACTTCAAGAAACTATACTTCAACCAATCCCCGTTTCTGTAATGAGCCTGAACATATATATCAGTCTTCGGAAGGTTGCTTTTCGAAAGTAATTCTGTCATATTTACAGCTGCTTTAAAAGTATATTATTGTTCTGGACAAACCTAAAGAAACTCGGACGTTACTTTCATCACAATCTTGAAGAGGCGTGTAGCCACGACATGTCCACGTGGATGGCTTTACAAGACTTGGAAACCTTAATTACTCGAATCAGGGACATGTGATGGCCACACGCCTTGTCAAGAATGTGAGGAAAATAATGTACGAGTTTCTTTAAGTTTGTCCGAAACCATATATTATGTTACTCTTACGTACAGACAAAGATGGAATTACAATATTCAGATGAACCTGAAAGAAACGGGTAAAGATGACAAAGAGTCATCTTGGTCGGTCTTGCCTACCTGCGCATTCATAATTTCAACAATGGCATCTTAATTCATTATTTCGTCACTAGCACGAATTATGGATCCACCACAGATCACTATTCTCATCACGCAGAGACGCTGTTGAAAGTGATGGAATGAGGGAATCTGTGGATAAACAATATGGAAAGGAGAGTGAGTTCGACTTGTGTAGACTAGGGATGGTCAGATCCTTATCCAGAATTTTCGGATCCGGATCCGTGGAACCAAGACTTTCGGATGCGGATCCGTGGAACCGAGATTAACCCAATTAACCCTTGTCTACACAAATCCAACTCTTTTAACCCTCAACTACAGTTGTAACGTCCCACTGACCGGTGCGTTCCTTTTGCTTGTTACCCCGCCATTAATTTTGACCTTGAGGCTACCTATCTTTCAGTACCTTCATCAACTTCAGTGTGCTGTGAAAGCGTGAAGGTAAATGTTGCATTATCTGCTTCTGTGGTGTTCTATTTATATACTGCGGTCCCGTGGACGTCACGACTGTGTTTGAGAGTTAAAATCACCGACGATTTATTATGATCAATAGACAAGACAATGGCAGATTTTTTATTTGTGGCATATACTGAATATAGGGGCCCGTGGTTTTGAAGAATGAATGTTAAACAAGAACTAAGGACTAAATTCACGTTGATCAGCTGTGTGTAAATACTCAGTTACGATATATTTTGACTTGGTGATTTTGTTGTCCTTAAACTCAAAATATAAACAATATACTATTTTTAAAAACGAATGTTTCGCTCTCAAAACTATGTAATTGTGTTCAGTGAATAACAAAGCATAAGACATGATTAAATTCACATCATTTAAAATATGTCTTGGTATATTTATATTCCTTTTTTCATAGAGGTCCTGTGGACCGCACGACTGTGTTAGTGCCCAAAATGTTCACGACTGTGGTTAAGGGTTAAAAAACAAAAAGCCACGCTTTTATAATGAAAATAAGTTTTGGAGCTACTCAAGGAAGACACCTCGTTTTGTCGCACCCCTGAGAGTGAGGCTCGAGGCAGTCGCTCGGATCGCGCGCCCCTGGAGTCACTTCTCTTTAAAAGAGTTTACAGATAACACCTACCCATCTTGAGGGGAGATTGAACTCAAACTGAAAAGGGGGTTTTCAGCAATGACAAAATAAACCCCCTTTGTGGAATGGTATCCAACCAGAAGGCCTTGAATCCAGATGTTTCCATCACTTTATTGCTAATTCAACTATTTTTGAAAAATGTCTAACAGTAACTTGAATTTCGTGAGTTAAGTTTCACGTACACTTTTCCATGCCCTAAAGCACTGTGGAAAACACTTATTTCTGTGTGGTCATGAAAGAGCAGAGTGAGGGTAGTTCAAGCAATGCAGGAGGAATATTTATGATTTGGGTTGCCAACGTGAAAGCTCAGGAAATGCAAATCAGTTGCGTATAAATGAGTTTTGGAAGAAGTTAATGTAGAATGAAGGTAAAGCTGGATACGTTAAGCATAGGCTCACTCACATAATTTTATAACTCCGACGTCTACTTATTTAACGTGCCTGACGTCATTCTGGTTCTACATTACAATGGTAATGTCAAACCCACAAAAACAATTCAACAAATAAACAAAAGGCAATCATTAATAACCTATTTACCTTTTGTCCAAGGGTAAGTGCCATCAGTCGGAGCCCAAGAGATTACATAGGGTAGAACAAATCACGCCACAGGGTTAGTTCTATATATACTGTAATTTCTATAAAAGAGCACATGCATAAACATTACATCATTGCCCCTTTCATTCATACATTCACTCACGCATTCATATCTCGGCAATCCAAAAGACATGAGTAATTAGTACAATAATAGTTCGGCGGCATGTTTAAAGTTAGCTACATTGATTTAAACTGTTCTTAATTTGACATTTACTTTTTCTTTTCCGGGAAAACCATGTTCCGGTAGGAGCTTAACCTGTACGACAAAACACTACACTGCAAAAAAAAAAGGTGTGTTTGGGGTGAGTTTCGCTCTTTGGAGGCTTCGAAGGTCAGAATACTCGGAATCCTCACCCTTTTGAGTGAGTTTCTCCTCCCTACCCTAGGGTGAGTGCAGATCTGTCGTGAAAACCTTCCCTATACACCCCTTTGGGTGAGTTTCGGCTGCACCGTGATGCCACATGTACAAACTTTCCCACTGAAAATCCACTCACAGGCCTTGTCATACGAAAGAATTTTGCCGACATGACAACGTTTGTCGTCCTGGACCCCCTGCCAGGCTCTCCGAGGCAATTTTTTCTACCTGCTGAACCCTTTTCCCAACAAATTACCACCCTGTAGCAGTTCTCTAAATATTCAGCAGAGGCGCTGTACTGCAAGTGGCGCTGATTCGAGTGACTAAATCGTGAAATACTTTCAAAATAGGTCGAAAACCTAAAGTCCGTCGACGTTGTTCGTGTGGGGGAAACTAGCGGTCGAGGAACCTTGGAATAAACCTGTCAGTTTTGAGATCCCTGTGATGTTTTAATAATTAGAAAGTGTACGAAATAAATACCTGTATGTTACATGTAAATTTCAGGAATAATCAATTTGAATAGTCATTTCTTATTTTCAAGTACAATTTCACTGCTTTACGTCAGTAATTAACAAAATTTAAGCCGAAAGAAAAATATGATTTTTCCTCACTTAAACAAAGGAAATACATGTTTATAGCCTGAAAGAACGTGTGACATATGCAATCGTGCAAGTGCATACAAATTAAGGCATAAAAAACTGTGTTTTTTTTGTTTACAATATTTCTTCTTTCTTGTTGTTCGAACCTGTATGACTGCATCTTTGTAGTTATTTTCTCATGAAAATATAATGTGCCTTCATTATCAATGTTATCTTGGAGAAGTAAATTTTGTTACTTGGAGTCGGTATTTCTAGTGTTCATTCATAACGCTTATCTGTCGGGCTGCATTACACTTTTCCTATTCTTATTTCATTACTTTTTTCGGCTAGGAGGAAGCTCTTATGCAAAACACAGATTACAGATATAACACCAGGAGTACACATCCTGAGTACTCAATGTAATTGGAATTATTTTTTAACGCTTAAATAATTTGTTTAACCTTACTATTTTACAGTAAATTTAACGAGAGGCGTCAAGACAATTCTCTGTGCTGAGATGTAAAATAAACTTAATGTTTAAAATGTGACCCCACCACAATTAAAAATTTAATATTTCCGAAGTCACTGGGATTATCGTAAAGGATTATGACCATAAGAGAAGGGTTATGCCTTCTTGTTATGAGGCACGTAGCCAGGGGGACGGCTAAGGGGGCTGAAGCCCCGAAATCCTACAAATATCTACTTTAAATAGTGCATAGAGGTAATTAATTTTACTTACTTAGCAGGATTAAACATTAGATCGAAAAAAGTTTAGTGTATAATAGAGAAACCAGTTTATATTGTTATATTGTACCATTTAATCCAAAGAATAAATGGATCCACCAGCTCTCAAAATTTATAGTTTTCTTTGTGACAAGTCATACTATATAAACTTTATGAGTAAAATTTGGGCAAAACTTTTAAAGCCTTTACTGACGGAATGTGTAAAGGATAATAACAAAATACAATAACTATGAATTTCAGTACACTAACTGTACAAAATGTAAAAAAAATGGACAATGTGTTGGATATACACTCATACAGTGGATCGAGTAGCAGTCTCTCTCCATTTACACAATAATAATAATAATAACAAATAATTTGGATTAAAATTGGTTTATTTTCAATAACTTATAATAGTTGTTATTGTAAAATGATAATTATAACCGTGGTAAACTGGTAATAATTATTATTGTCATTATTCTTTCTACCAATCAATGGCCTGTCCCCTTCTGCAAATATTTCTGGCGACGCCTGTGGTGATAAGGATGAGCCCCCCCCGAAATAAACGGGCCTGTGTTATAGTCATGTTCCTAGAATTCTCATCCTTCCTGCATTTGAAATTCTTTTTTTAAAGTTCTCTGCCAAACAACTTACGTACGCCACCAATATGACATGTGACGAATACTTCAATTTGCAATTTGACGAATGGCTTAATTGTAACGATGAGGATAACACTGATGAGACAAAGAAAAGGACATATTCAAACTTTACCCAAACCCTCTGCTTCGTAGTTTACTACACCAACGACTATCTTTTGCATTTATTCAAAAGGTATGCCTAAGGGCGGTAACGCCAACAACAAACAGTCTAATAGAAAATGTTTCATCCCACTTTGCGTTTTATCCTTGCAAGGGACCGCAACTCCAGAAGACATTCAACTTTCATTATTTTTCCCCCACCCCTACATCACAGTCAATGTACAACCTAAAATGCTTATCCATATTTTTGAAATCTTTAGAGCTGCATAAACAAAAATCATAAAAGTTTCTAAATAGGTCCGCTTATCTAAGTATTCAAAAGAAATTTTGGTTAAGCTAATTAATTTCAATGAGCACATAATACCATAAACGCAGTTCCAATTTGTTATTCTTGTTTCATTTCCAAATATACGCTACATTTAATGAGGCAAACTTGTTCCCTTTCTGAGCCACTGTCTTCAAATAGATGTGGCAACAAATAAATTTTGCAACGACGTGTTGAATACCATACGTGAATATCCTCCAAAGTTCCGTTTCTGGACTTTCTCTCCTTTTCCTTTGTAACGAACAACCCCTTGCTGTGCGCGTCACGCGTCAATGCACCAAACCTGAAGTCTTCCCTGGGAATGACATTACAAGTCGAAGCAATGTTTTAATTCTGGTACACGATTATATTCCTCTGATAAACGCTGTGATTAAAATTTCTAACTAGCTTTGAAAGCTTTTTCTTGAACAAACTGTACAAAAGTTAATTGTCCTCGTCCGTGGCCGTGCGGTCTAAGGCGCTGTGCTTTGGCCTCCGACGGCATGGGTTCGAGTCCGCCTGGGTTCAGTCTCTGGGTTCTCGGCCTGTGCATAGGACCGGTGGCAACCCACCATCGTGAGGAAATTGGCGAGCTACGAGTGAGTAGTGTAACCCGGTCACGGATATCTCCTATAACGGCTGGAGGTTCGACGTGCTGACCCCACGTCACCCCATTACTGGTTGAAGATCTCCACACCTCTAGGTAGGATTGTGGGATGGAGCCTGGCAGCCGGGAGATAGGTCAAGGCCCTTCGAGGGCTGTAGAGCCACGGGTATTATTATTATAGAAGTTAATAACAAAATTTAATGACTATAAGCATCTCAGTCAAGTTACTGTTGCGCTGGAAATTCATTTATCAAGTGGATCGAGAAGAAAATTCTCTCCAAGGAGGATATAATAATAATAATAGTCATGATAATACATTTGGAATAAAATTGGTTTATTTCAATTAGTTTATAACAATAATAATCATAAGCATGATAATTATTATTGTTATTAATATTACTGTTTAAATTTTATTGTTGGCCTGACCACCCCTATAAAGAATTCTGCTTCCTTGTAATCCACGCGCACGTCACCTACTAAATCAAGAGATTATTATTATTATTGGTTTGGATATATACGTGGATCTTTTCATAATCCAACTAATTGACCGTCAAGCATTCGGTAGCAAAATCCTTGAGTCTACTATTCAACGTGCTCGGTCACGGCTAACTTATTACATTTATTTCAGACAGTTTGCATTATACTGGCACGTAAGATTTCTCAAAATATGGTCAACTGAAGTTAATCAATGCCATTGAACATAGGATTACTTTTACAAAAATTAATAAAAGTGCAACATGAATTTAGGTTACAAACTGAGACGAGAGTCGTGAATGAAGGAACCTTTCGTTCTTCTCCAGACGTCGCTGTAAGCAGACTCGTTCTCGTTGCTCTTTCTTTCCCGAAGGAAAAGCCTCGGTCTCGTTTAGATTATCTCAATAATAAATATATAAGAAATGTTCAAAGACATTTAGTAATATAACTTAAAAACGAAAGTTTTAGAAAATTAAACATCTTTAAATAAAAAGTAAATCAAGTTGCATATTATAGAAATTTTGATTATAACGAATTCAAAAAATAATTTACACTACGATTTACCAAATCCTTGAACAATACAAGGCTTTCGGACAGTATAAGTCTCGATTATACAGACGGCTGTCACTCTCGGTCTTGTCTTCATTTTAAATTGTGCTCGGTTTCAGCCAAAGTGGCACAAAAGCGAAGTAAAATAAAGCAAATCAATCAATCAAAATAATCATAATACGTAATAATAAATTTTATACCAACGGCCGATCTTCCTTTAAAAAAATCTGGTTTTCTATTGTTCTAGTCAACAGTCGAAGGCAATCGATATATGTAATACCTCGAATGACGTGTCTGCCTGCCAGTGAGAAGGAAAAGAAAACAGCATTATTCCTGCTTACCACTATCTAAGATACAGTTTCATTAGTAGTGCAAGGCCCTGCATTCAACGACTAGTTAAAAAAAAAAGTGAAGTTACTTATTGTATTTTGGATGATACGTCCTTCATATCTTCACATTCACGCTTGTTTATTAACTATCTGGATTATTTTTAAAAAATGTTATTTTTCGCAAGTTCTCGTGTCCATTGGCAATATGTACAAATACAGGAAAATAATTTATCTTATGGAAATGGCTATTTCAACAGTCACTCACCCAGGCTCGAACCTGGACACCAAGTGACGAGAGCGTTGCACCACAGCTCTGCACCCTGTCCGTGGGGGTCCCCTTATTGAGAAGAACTTATTGCTTACAAATCCCGCAGGAAGAGTACATTATCTTTGGTAACGACCACCATATAAGTTATATTTTCTGGAGTTCTTTGTTCCAATCAGTATATTAGGACACTACAGTAAATGCAAAGACAATATTTTCAACAATAAGACATTAAATACTCATTTATTATTATAAAATTTTAATTACAGATTATTGTAACGAACTGATAATAACCAGCATTACACAATAAACGCAGTTTGAAGTTTTCTTTATATAAAAGCGACAAAAAACATTCTCATGTTCACATTAGTTTTTTAGGGGGTAAAAATCTAGATTTTTGGTCAACTAATCATGTGTATTAGAAAGTATCAATGTCAACTATTAACTAATAAGTTCTGGGGAAATTTGAAGTTGTTTGTTGCGGAACCTGAATCAACTGCCCTTATCCTCCCACCCCCTACTATAGGGCTGTTCCTGGATGAGAATTACAATATTATATTCTACATTAATATTATTATGAAGTACTTATCTCTGTGAAGGAAAGCCGGTCTCCATGGCGGAGTGGGTAGCGCAGCGAATCCACGCCTGGGGATGTGTTTTCTTTGCGAGTGTCCCTTCATGAATTTAATCATATCATCAATTCATCCTCATCTTCGCGATTAGCCAAAAGTGACACAAAAGCGAAATAAAATAAACCAGCTCAATCAATTTGTGGAGGAGAGAAATTCTGTCCTTTATTTTCTTAGGACTTTGGTATCCACAGAGCGCTTTCAAATTGCCACAAACCAGTGGCGGATCCAGAAGTTACAGCTGGGAGGGGCGAATTTCATTCGAATGCCTCACCTCACCGAACCTCAATTCTAACATACACTACACTGCTATATATAAACAACATATTATACTGTAAACAGGAACGAAGCTGATTTTGTGTTCTAGAAGATAGAGAATTCCTTTGCAAAAATAGAGGTCGAGGACTGGAATAGGTGGTTATTATTGTATCATAATGCCTCTTGACCTCCTATTGCCACAATGTAATCTGAATGAGCAGATATGAGAAATATAGTGAATATTCACAGAACACGAAAGCCTATTCCCTCAAGGGGTCTCAGTTCGATTTCATTTTGAAACATATTGCACAGTGATTCAATACAAATTTAAACTGTAGTGTCAGTTTCGATTAGCTTATCTTGATCATAAGGTTGACTTATTTTATAAATATTATCGAGCCTTTTAAATTTGGGGATAAAAGTCGGAACATTTGAGTCTCAAAAATATCAGGTATAATATCATATCCAAGAACTGGCAGTTGGGAATGGAGATCGCTCCCATCGCCCTCCCAGTGGATCCGCCTGCCACAAAAGTTGTCTAAACCACCCTAACCCCCAAAGATCGTTGCTTTGTTTAAAGGACATTCACTTTTAGTGTCTTTTGTTGCAAGTCACGCGTCGTATACGGCGCGCTTTTCGTGTGGACCAATCGAAGGTCGTCTGGGACAAGCAGGCCCAGAATAGCCTTGCCGTTGACATTGTGTGAGGTCGTCTGTGCCGTGGGCCAGAATAGTTTGTCTGCTGAGTGGGTATTTGAAAGTGAAGATAAGAAAGCAGGATTCGAAGGTAAGTAAGTTCAATAACGTTTTCAATATTTTTACACTGTAAGTTTTCTTTATATATGCTCAGATTGTCCTATCCTAAATGATTGGACCAAAATGTGTTTCACATTTCGAAATAATGACAGTACACGGTGAGAGGGCACTGTTTAGCATGCAGTGTGAGCCCTTTCAATAGTTCTCGTCCGAAGATTGGCATTCGTGATGGTTTGATTTGATTTGATTGATTCGTTTTATTTTACTTCGCGGTTTGTGCCTCTTGGCTAATTTTGAGAATATGGGGATGAGTGATGAAATTGATGAATGGACATTTACAAACAACCATGCCCAAGCGGGATTCGAACCCGGGACACCTGGCGTCGCAGCTCGACGTGCTAAGACATTTAAATAACTAGCGAAATCACAAATATTACTCTTTATTACTTTGCTCCTCAGGTCGCCTAACTTGAAGATTTTAACAAATGTGAAAATTTTGGGGGTCCTTGTCCCCGCCAATTTACGCCTATGGTTACGGAGACTGAGAAATCATGGTTTAAGTTCGTTTCCGTCCTTCCCACTCCCATTTTTGGAGAGAAATAACTGGAAAACTATAACGATAAAAAATAAAATTTGAAGTGCACAAACGAAATTCTATCCAAGAAGTTGCTTGATTTTTTCTTCCTCCATGATGGGGAGCTTTTAGTTGTTTAGTTTAGTTATTTCAATGGTACAAACGTAATGATTTTGTCCATTTTAAAGTTGGGGGCGAGGGAACTTCAAATATTAATTTAATTTACTCTCAAATCGTTACGGTACAATCGAAAAAATGCGCTGGGATAAAACTGTACGGCTACCTGAAGTCCCCCCCACCCCCCAAGTTCAATTTGTGAATACTCGAACTCTGTAATGTTGCAAACGAAAGTAAATGCGATACAATCCGGTACAAACGAAAGATAATCTTACTTTAAACAGAATATGTGGATGTTTGGGGGAACAACGTCACAAAGGTTGACCCTACTACAATTATCACTGCTACTAGGATTCTCTATCATCTTTATTTCTTTCTCCGTTTTCATATGTTTCAATTTTTCTCTGCTCTCTTGGTTCCTCTGTTTCCATTTCCGTTATTCTTCTTTACCTTTTGTCTCTTTCTTTCTACGCTTCCTTCTCTCTTTCCCATTTCCTTCTATTTATGTTCTCTGTCATTCGCTGTCAATGTATCTTCGGTCTCTTTCACTCTCTCTCTTTGTGTTCTTCTGTTCTTGTGTGATTCTCGCTGCGCTGTAAGCAATCCCAATTTTTAACTGTTGGCTATTTGTGTTAGGAGGAGATGGGCCAAAAATATTTCTTGTGGGCTAGAGCCCCCTTTGGTGTCGACTATTCTGACTGCGACTGGCACCTTCGTTTGGTGTGTGATGTTCCTAAAGTTGTAAAGTAACTTGTTGCGCATAATTCATAATCTTTCGTTATTGCCTGTCGGAACGTACCCCAGAGGGATTTGTAATTGATTTTTAAGTAAAGAGGCCAAAATAATGCAGTGGGATACTGTGGGACGTAAAGTTAATTTGCATGGGAAATATTATTTACAAAACAGGCTTCTGTAAGAGTTTATAAGATTTGTAAGCTGCTGCTTAAACTCCATTCATTCGTTGTAGTCGATTGCATCTAATTCACAATTTTTTAAAGGAAAAAAGACACATTGTAAACAAGGGCGTGAAAGTTAAATATGCCTTGACATTAATTTTCGGGAGCAATGATCGCCTTCCCACATTCAGACGCTGATATTCGTGAGGTTTTCTGTAGTGTGCGTCCATAGTATCTTCTAATTTTCGGTCCTTGGGGGATTCTAAACATTAACAATTTAAGTTAAGAAAACTTACAATTTCAAGCAGCAGCTAGAATTTCTTTTAGAGTGTTGTCTTAGATTTCTTTTACACATAAATATGGTTGTGTAACATAAAATTTTAAGTATTATTTTAATTTTCAACTCCTTTTCAGGAATGTGCCATGCATAGAGAGGAGTGAATACGGATAATACCCACAAACACACTCGCCTTAGTTCCAATCTACACTGAACATTTCGCCACTCATCACCGATAGCAGTTTTTCAAGGATCCTGCATGGGTTGGGTTTACACAGATATGCAATGTAAGTAGAGTAGTTCAAATCTAATTTTGTTCTCTTTTCAAGGGAATTTATTATTCATTATTTTCATAAGTTTTAAGCTGTAGGAACTTGAAATGACAGAGGTCTCTTAGGAAGTAAGCTTATATGTTGAGGTGGGAGGACCAGTGGCGACCACTATAATATGTACCCAGGTGTAGCGCACGCTAGAGGTGGTCAGCTAGTATTGAACATTTAGTCATCATAGTGAGTGTGAAAAGAAAATTAAAGTGTCAAAAGTACATGCATACATAAATACATGTATCAAGGAGTCCGAGGTTCCATACTCGGTAGTGGTTCAGATTTCACTTTGAACTTTAGGTGAAGCCCCGATTAGCCTTTCTGTGCATAAAGTGGACTTAAAAACAAATTCAAACAACTTAAAAACAAATTCAAACAACAAATCTGGAAATAGGAAATGGTGGGTGGGTGTCTCATAGCTTCGGTTATTTCTGTTTCAAAGGGAGTGTTCGCCACTGGGAAGGACAGTGCTAATAGTTATACACAGTGTAGGCTGGAGTGTAAAACTTTGTTGTGACTGTCTTAAGAAGTATTTGGAAATTGATATGGCATACTAATTACACAATGTGTACAGCGAGATGTTAAAATATTACCAGGCAAGTTGTTCATAATTTTCAATATTTTTTGACGTCCCACGTGTATTTAAGGAATTGAACTGCATTGAACTTCTGCGGGAAATATTTATGCATCTCACTCTTTACATACCTTTCCTAATATCTTTGTTACACAATTAATTTCATGGAGGATTAGTGAAAAAAAATGGTTGACTAGACCACACAGCAAATATACTTCTGTGTCAGCATCTTTAAGTTCTGAGAATCGATTGCTGCTTGTGTACAATTTAGTGTTCTTGTGGATGTGGGATGAAGTAAGTGATTCATACATTTTATTTGTTTTCTCTTTTCAACTTGCAAAGTGAGGGTCTGTGATGCTACATTTATTGGCTATCAGTTACCCTGTAAAAGCCTACATACAAATTTTGTCTTTGGAAATTAAATTCATTTTGAGATGTTATGTAGAAGAAAACACACAGATAAAGAAATTAATTCTCATTTGAAAAGTATCTAAACTTTCATCATTCTGGGTTTCTTTCATTCAATCTTCCACTGTATGTATAGCCATTCCTTAGGAGAATTTAAATTGCTGGGGGGATCCAAATGATACTAACTTTGCATGATAATTAACTTTTATATGTTAAATCCACTGGAACGCTTCAAATAGTTTTCCATCTATTAACAAATATAGTTGTACAATAAACTGTTGTATTGAAGAAGTTAAATTTTTGCTACTTTCAAGATTAATCTAATTTAAATTTATTCCTTGTTTCAGACATTGAATGCTGTTTAACTAAAATAACCACCTCTGATGTTTGAAGATGATCCTGATTTTGTAAATGGAAATGTAAGTAAATAAATCAATTAACCTGTATGTAATCTGAAAATGTCAGAATCACATAAATAGAACTAGGAACGTACAATATAATGCTGCGTGTGCGAACCATACATACACACCTTTCATTTTGTAATTAAGAATCTTTGGATATGCATTTCCAAAATGCACCTTAGCATAAATATACAAATTATAATCTTTATGTATTTCTTTCGTAGCCTACTAAACTTTCAATAGAACTTTATTTCTGCTACTTGAAAACAGAATCATATCCATGCTTTTATTTTTGGAGAGTTGAACTTTCATGTAGCTATGTCTTGTTTCTATAGAAAATATTTAAAATTGTCTCTTGTCTGCTGGGTGAAGGGATGGAATGAGGCATCCACTCACTTCTCCTTCTGGCACTGTGCCTGTTACATGCTAGTATAATGTACAGAATAAATAAAATCTTTTTGCCTTTTCGCTACATGATGTTTACACATACACTTTGACAGGACAGAACTACAGGGTGCGAAATCATTGAAAACTGGTCGGGGAAGAAAGTTCTTAATTTACATTCCCCCTCCGCCACATGTGTGTATTATTAAAAGTAAATTAATTTGTTACTTTTATACATATCAGATATTGTAAAGCAGCCAACTAATTCCTTTAGTAACTTGGTTAAAGATGTTATAAATTATGAAATAGTTGAAGTGCTTTTATTATGTGTAAGTTTTTGTTTTGTTTGTGCTTTATGTTAATATAAATCAATTAGATTTCATAGTTATAATTTTCTTGCATTCTTGTTTTACTTTAATTGTGCGTATTGGTGTAGATTTGTTAATGATTTCTTGAGAGAGAAAGCATTCAATACTCACAACTACACTAATTTGTGTGTGTTTTCGATATTATTCTTAGTACAGTATATTTGAAATTAGAAGTAATTGCTTATCTTTCGTTTGTTATAACAAAAAATCTTCCCCCCGGAAATTTTTGGTGGGGGGATTTTTAAGACCAAGATTGTTGGTGGTGGGAAATCCCCCCAGGATTTCGCACCCTGCAGAACTAACAGAAACAAAAGAAAGCTAAAGCTAAACACTCAAAAATTAGTAAAAAAAATATTTTTCACACCAACATTGAATGGTACTGTTTGAGCTCTTAGGCGACACCAGAAAGGTGTTTGTGTGTGTGTATTGGTGGGCAATCCATTGACTTAACTTAATAGTAGAACAAATATTAACAATAAGAATCATGGTTATGATAATAATTTTACAGTAATAACTATTATAACAAAAAAATAAAATTATATTATTATTATTACTATTATTAAATCCTTTGGGAGAACTACTAGATGAATGAATATCAAGTACAACTTTTCCTTATTACTATAATTTTTTTTTTTTTTACATTTTACACAGTTAGTGTACTGAAATGCACAGTTATTCTGTTTTATCTTTAAGTTTTAACTTTTCAATAAAAGCTTTCTAAACATTATTTATGTTATAACAACTTCTGCTTTTTGTGACTTGAAATGGCCGATGGCAATTCCAGGGGGTGGGGGGGGGGGGTCAACGGATATGTTCCACCTCCATCTCCCGACACGGATGTTTCAGCACAAAATATTATCCTAAAGTAATTTCTTACTTTTGAAGATAGTGTGCCATTTCCAGTTATATGCTGTGGCGTGCCCAGTAGTCAGCCCTCATTTCGCTATTTTTTCCTGCCTGTTTATAGCCCCATCATCACCCTCCTTGTATAGGCCCTTGCTTATGAAATAAAAGCATGCATGTTTATATTACCTTTGCATAATAGGGTGACATACTCTTAGTCCCTCCACCTGTTCATTCAATCAGTGGCGCACGCAAGGGGGGTTACTGGGTTTAACCCCCCCCCCGAGCTTTAAATATTATGGGAAATGCTGTGTAAAATAAATTGCCAATTTAGTGCTACTGCATTCAATGTAGAAACTGATCAGCTTGAGGGCCTCCCCGATGGTGCAGTGGTAGGTCGTTGCCTTGTAATCAAGGGGTCCTGGGTTCGATACCCTGTGGAGGCACATAGTGGTTCGGATCCCACTTTGAACCGCAGGTCCAGTCTCGATTAGCCATATTGTGCATAAAGTGGACTTAAAACACCAAGTCAATCTATCAATTGAGCAGCTTGACTGATTGATTTTGTTTATTTTTCTTCGCATTTCTGCCACTTTTGGGCTAATTGCGAACATGAGGATGAGTGATGATATGATGGAATGGATGAATGGACACTCACAAAGAACACCTGTGCTCAGGCTGGGATTCGAACTCGACACCCCAGGCGTTTTAGCATGCTTTCGTAACCACTCATCCATGAAGGCTGGCTACTCAAGCTTGAATCACTTTGTATGCACACATCACTAGTATACTTTTCAGGGAAGTATTAAGACTCATAAATGTTATAAGTACATTCTAAACTATCACACTCTGACCTAAATGCATTCTTGGTTATATTCTTATTTACTCTTACATTTTTTCTCCTTTCAGATCATGGACGCCTTTCCATACAGACATTTTAAAGGAATACAGCATGCAAATTTTTAGCAATGAAGTAAAATTCCTCTTTTTTTGGATAAAATTGTGAGAACTATGTTGAATTATTGCAAGATGAAATGTACGAATATTGTAAATAAAGTTGAATTTTTTGCTAACTGGTAACTTTATTTCTTCAACCTAATCTTTGAGGCGAAAAAAATTAAGCTCTGTATTTGAAATAGAGTGGTTAAAAATTATGTATATGAACATTTATAACTTCTACTAAATTTGCTCTGCCTTCTTAAGAATGTACATTTTCGTTTCTAATTAATTTATTAAAGTACTGAAATAGGTTCTAAAAGCACCAAAAATCACTCACATTGTAATGATTGTGGCATTGAACTGAGTGTGCAGAACCAACAGCAAAGGAAAGGTAAGGTTGAATTATTGCTTAATGTGTATGCATTTAGTGGCAAGGTACTATTTTTCAGAGATTATCGCCTTACCATGTATGTATATACTTGCATCCAACGTATACATAAAATTTATCTACGGATATACAAGTATACAGTATTTTGTTGTGTTAAGTATGTCATTTACTTATCCTAGCAATGTATGTGAGCATGAGTGTTGCTTTCCAAACAGTACAGAAAAAAGTTGTTATTTTATAATTAACAGGTGTGACTTCTGAAGATCAATACCCTTCATGTTATATTGTACACTCAAGGACACTTCTGGGTTGTAACAGCACCATTGACTTTCAATTAAATCATTACAACCCAGCAGTGTATGTGACTGTACATATATCCAGTCCCAATTGGCTTCTAAGCATCAAGTGGAAGTCTCAAAAAAGACTTATTGGAAAATATGTATGTACATTAAAAGTTGCGGCTTTTTTGTATGATTTAGAAATCGATACATAATATTCCTTGCAAGCTTCATGTAATTTAGGGATGGCTTGTTCTTCTACATGAATACCTTGGTGAGCGTGCTGCATTTAGTTTCCTCTAAGATTTTTAAGCTTTGTCAAATTTTAATGCTGAATTGAATGGTATTATTTTTATAAAGAAGACAATTAATCACATTAAAATCTGAACGCAATAAATGAAGAAACACTGTTTTCACTGTGATGTCGTATATTACACAATGCAAGAGTTAACATTGCATTTCTCTACTTTGATACATTTGCCATCTGGGAAGAAATTACAATGAAGTTATGATTGCTCTATCTTATTCTGAATTCATATTGGATGAGATAGAAAAGATCTGACTGATTCTTCAAGGTTAAAGGTAAGCATTATTATACTAAATGAAGATCATTTACCTCTTCCTCACGAACCCCTCAAACTCACCCTATGGGAGGAAAAACACACTCTATACTAGGGTGAGAATAACTCACCGTATGGGAGGAAAAACACACTCTATACTAGGGTGAGAAAACTCACCCTTATGGGAGGAAAAACACACTCTATACTAGGGTGAGAAAACTCACCCTTATGGGAGGAAAAACACACTCTATACTAGGGTGAGAAAACTCACCCTTAAGGGAGGAAAAACACACTCTATACTAGGGTGAGAAAACTCACCCTTACGGGAGGAAAAACACACTCTATACTAGGGTGAGAAAACTCACCCTTATGGGAGGAAAAACACACTCTATACTAGGGTGAGAAAACTCACCCTTACGGGAGGAAAAACACACTCTATACTAGGGTGAGAAAACTCACCCTTACGGGAGGAAAAACACACTCTATACTAGGGTGAGAAAACTCACCCTTACGGGAGGAAAAACACAATCTATACTAGGGTGAGAAAACTCACCCTTATGGGAGGAAAAACACACTCTATACTAGGGTGAGAAAACTCACCCTTATGGGAGGAAAAACACACTCTATACTAGGGTGAGAAAACTCACCCTATGGGAGGAAAAACACACTCTATACTAGGGTGAGAAAAACTCACCCCAATATGGGGTGTGGAAACTCACCTTTTGGGGACGTCTATTTGTGACAAGCCAAACTCACCCCAAAAGGTGAGTTTCCACACCTTTATTTTTTTCAGTGTACTCCTTTTATGTTGTTGTAATTGAATGTTAATCTTTATATGGTTACTTTTGCGGTGAACTTGGATCACTGTTATAGACAATTTATAGCGTCGTACAATCTGAATGTTAAATACTTTGGATAAATGAATAATTGAAGCTGTACGGTTTTACAATTTAAAAATATAGTGGATGCAATTTAATCACCGTAATAAGCAATGTCTTGGTAATGTTTACGTAGTTAAGCGAGTTCATTGGATTTCACGACGGAGCGAACGAAGCTTATCCATTTTCACGTCCATTCCGGCTTACCTTTGTCGGCTCTGACTGAAGTCCTCGTGGTGGAGATATGGAGGCTTGGCGGCTTGGTCAATAGATGGTTTCCTGGCGATAAGATTGGATCTCCGCATCTTCAAGGATTGGCAACTAGGTCAGACCCCCCCCTAGCGGGGCCTTTCGCTGTCTCTACTCCATCTTGATAGTAAACAACCACGTGCGAAATAAACACAACACGGAACGGTGCGACACACAAAGCGGATACTTTACGCGGGTGGTTCGCGAGAGATTGAGCACGATAACACGTCGAAGAAAATCTGAGTAAAACTGTGTCTTCTGCTTCTCCGCGCGTCTATTTATTTGCTATTCAAAAGGTTCGTTACGGTACCCTCTCTGTCCAAGCGTTGGTAAATCGTCCTCAAATCTTAGCCTCTTGTCCTGCTATCTTCGCCCGTGTATTTGGAGTTCTTTGACCCTTCTCCAAAAGCACATCGAAGAGAGGTTACCCAAAGACCGGGCCCCATTGTAACCTGCACGTTCGTTCCGAAGAGAGTGCCAGGGAGTCTGTAGTTATTGTTGTCCAGTCTCGTTGTTTAATCTTTAATATCTGGCTTAATTCATCTCCTATCAAATTCTGCTTTTGGGATTTTGTCGATTATAATCTGCTGCTGCGCCGTCTTAAATTTCAGGTAAATCTGATCATTGGTACTAAAGTTGAATTTTATGTTTTTTTAGCCCGAGGATCGGCCTCTTCTCTCGGGAAACAGGCTAGTCCTCCGCGCTCCGCCGTCCAACTCTCGGTGTACAGCCACCATCCAATACATGTTATTGCTTATTACGGCGATTAATTGATTTACCTGATAATTAGCAAAATTTTATCGTTATAATTTTAAAGGGTGTTAAGTTTTAAACTGCTGAAAAATGGTTTTGATTGCAATTATGAATAGAAAATTGGAGTGGAATAAGTATTATATTGCATTATTTATACAGTAATCTGAAGTTCAGGGGGGTCTCCCATGTGAACAGCCAAGTCAGTTCTGAAGGAGATTCCAGAGAGGGCTTGATTCAGAATTTTCCATCTGAGGGCTCCAAGTCCTTTTCAGGAGAGGTGAAGACTGTAAAGGTAAATTGATCATAAATTGGGCTCTTGTGAAAAGAAGTGAAGAGTGTTACCAAAAGTTTGACAATATTTTGGGTGTGTGTGAATAAATGATTCCAACCTTCCGAGAGTTAACGTCAATTTCATCTTCAGGAGACGTAAGTTCTACTAGTATGAACACTGTGCACACTCTCCATTTTACTTCAGTCACAAATGTTTAACATTAGCTTGCAATCTGTTCCAGAACTAACCGCCTCATACGTAGAGAGAATCTCCTTTTCCTTTGTCACCAACCAAGCTTAAAGACGCTCTTTAGAATATGTCGCTTGAATGTATCTCTCACATTTATCGAAAATTCGATTTTAAATGTTTTTTTCCAAATGTTCCGAAGTGAATCCAAGGAGGGGTATTGATTCTTTTCTAGCAGTTCTATATTTGCACATTTTTCTTGCATTCAAATTCATTTTTAGAAAAATTATGTCAAATTAGGGGTGGGAGTTATGGCCTGTGAACTGGACTCACCATGTCACAGTGACATTTCTGGCTCCTACTTTGGATCTAGAATCGAACATAACACGATTCAATGACATCAGCGACAAGTTAGCCTAATTTATACAAAATTTATATGGTATGAGAACCAGAGGAAGGTGACTCCAAAAATTCAGTTTTCGGTTTTGTTTAACGTATAATATACATAACATATAACATATTAATACCCACACGAATTTTGCTTTCTGTTTCACTGGTGCATATTTTTATCATACTAACAAGCTTCTTAGGTATTCCAAACTCTATTAATATATTATATAATTTATATCTTTTGACCGAATCATATGCTTTTTTGAAATCAATGAATAGCTGATGGACATTTTGATTATATTCCCACTTTTTTTCAAGTGTCTGTCTGATGTGAAAAATTTGATCTGTAGTTGATCTGTTACGATTAAATCCACATTGATAATCACCTATAATTTCATTAGCATATGGGGTTAGTCTTGTTAAAAGAATGTTAGATAATATTTTATATGTTGTTGAGAGTAGAGAAATTCCACGGTAATTATTGCAGTTCATTTTATCACCTTTTTTAAACACAGGAACAATTATGGATTCTTTCCACTGTTGAGGGATTTCTTCTTTATTCCATATTAAACAAATTAATTTATGAATTTGACATATTAATAAATTTCCACCATATTTAATTAACTCAGCTGGTATTAAATCAATGTCAGGTGCTTTGTTATTCTTTAGCCTTTTAATAGCATCTTTAACTTCAGTCAAGTTAAGTTCTGGAACTAAAGGTTCTGCTGTGTGTACTTCATTTACTTCTGATTTATCTCCTACATGAACATTTAAAAGGTCATTAAAGTAGTTCTTCCATCTATTTAGAATATCGCTTGGGTCAGCTAGAAAATCACCGTCTTTATCACCGTCACCCCTTTCTAAACTCATTTACACCTTTATATAAATCTCTGATATTTTTATTTTTGCTGTTTGTTTCAATTTCGTTAATTTTGCTATTCAAGTAATCTCTTTTTTTACTTCTAAACGTGCGGTTAACTTCTCGCTTTATTCTATTATAATTGCTTAGATTTGTATCATCAGAGTTATTTAACCACCTAAGTCTATCCTGATTTCTTATTTCTATTAGATTATGACATTCATTATCAAACCATGGCTTACTTTTTCTCGTTTTATGGTATCCTATACTTTCTTTAGCTGCTGATTCTATTGCATTACGTATGTGCTCCCAATTCTTATTTACGTCTGTTTCATTTATATTTTCAGCATCATTTAAATCCTGCAAAACATCAAATCTATTTGACAGTTTAATTTGGTAATCTTTCTTAATTCTTTCATCAGTAAACTTTCCTCTATCAAATTTTAGAACTTTTAGATTTTGTTGCTTATGATTTATCACTGAGAGTCTTTCTCTTAATTTAGCAATTACTAAATAATGGTCACTGCACAGTCAGCACCTCTATGTGTACGAACGTCAATTATACTAGTATGCCTTCTCTTATCAATGAGAATATGATCTATCTGATTATGAGTTTTACCATCTGGAGAAGACCAGGTATATTTATGGATATCTTTATGTTTAAAAATGGTACTTTTCACAATTAAATTCTTTGAGGTTGCAAAAGTAATCAATCCTATACCATTATCATTACTTAATTCATGAAGACTTTCTTTACCAATCGTGGATGTAAATGTCTCTTCTTTGCCAATCTGTGCATAACAGTCACCTAACAGAATTTTCATATCATACTGAGAAAATTTATCAAAGACCTGTTCTAACTCTGCATAAAAATCATCTTTAGCATTATCATCTTTATCTTCCGTTGGTGCATGTATGTTTATTAAAATAATTTTACACCACCTACCCTGTAAAACTGCATATGATATCCTATCATTAATAAATTCTACTCTTTTAAGAGCAGAGATAATTCTATTATTTCTGAAAAAGCCTGTTCCAAAATTATGATTTTCAGTACCACCATAGAAAAAAGTATAATTTTTAGTTTTACAATTCCCTTCTCCTGGCCTCCTAACTTCCTGGACGGCTACTACATCTAATTTATACTGAACTATCTCATTAACTGTACACTGAAATGCCCCAGGCCGGTAAAGGCTCAGAACATTCCAGGTGCCTAATTTAATATCCTTATTCCTAACCTTAGATCTTATCCTTAGTCCAGGGACCTTCCAAAGTAGTCCCCACCCGGAGATCCGAACGGGGGACTATTTTACCTCCGGAATATTTTACCTTGGGAACATCCATGGCCTTATATTGCTGTTTCTTGACATTTTTTTTTACAGTGCAGAGTTGTCAGCTCTACGCCTAACCCCCAATATGAATGGAGGAACTACTACTCAAGACAAACACAAACACATTAGACAGCACAATTACTACACAAGACGAATACAAACACATTAGACAGCACAACTACTACACAAGACACACACAAACACATCACAACTATAACACAATATAAACACAAACACACCACAACTACTACACAATATAAACATAAACAAATTAGACAGCACAACTACTACGCAAGACAAAACAAACATACTAGACAGCACAACTACTACACAAACATACTATATATGTGTCTTGTTTTCGAACTTGAACTTGTGAAAAGTACCACTTTTCAGCTACTTGTAATAAGGTAAATTTTGAAAATAGTTTTTCTGTAATCCCTTGTTGAAAAATGGGGGTCATCTTGGATTCAGAGATATACATGACTACACTTACAGAAGTCTACTGAAAGCAGTAGCATTGTAATTATGCAATTAAAAGGCATAAAAGTAAAACAAATGCATAATTAAATCCACAATTATTCACATAAGAAATAAAAGATCAGGCAGAAATGCCAAACACAACGTACAGTTCAGTTAACGTTGCCACACAGTGCATGGGAACCACCGAGTTTTGTCCCATCCTCGCTTTACCTTTCCAACATGTGGCACCAGCACAATTCTGCCCAGCCATCTATTTTCATGGCCATGCATTCAGTGAAAAAGTCTGCCATTTATAGCTGATAAATATGTTTGCAATATATTAGATAGCAATATCTGAATGAATAGTCATCCTGTAACGGTGTGTCTGAATGGATTAATGTCATTGGTCGCTTCTGAACTTTCCCACCAATCAGCAGCAAGAAGATAAGATCCTTCTTCAACACAAGCAAACAACATAACGTCATTAATGGAAAATTACACTAATTATAGACGAGCCGACCCTTTCCCCTGGCGCGAGACCTGCCTTTCCGGCATTGTTGCCATTACGTGCTGCTTATTTATTACTAATCAATGGTGACGGTAGTTTCTTATGTCCCTCATGGGATATTCCGACTGCGAGTCACATGCTGACTTCGGTAGGACGGATAATTTTTACTCAGTGTACAGGAGCATGAAGAAAACGTTTGGAAATGAATGAAATATAATGTTTGCAGTTAGAAGAACGTGCATTTGCAGTTTAAAGTCGCGAGAAGTAATCGTGCACGTGTTTCTTTGTGGGTTGGGAATGTTATGCTCTTATACTTTTTTTGTTTGAAGTGTGCTTTCGGCTTTAAAAGAGTATCACCAGAGTCCGTTCAGTAAAACTCAAAAAAATAAATTGTTATAATTAAGTTTTCTGCAAAAAGTGACTGGGTACATCACTTTGAAAGTAACGAGTTGCTAACGTATTTATTTTTCACACGCACTGACAGATATAACATTTTCAAATATATTTTCTTTTTAGGGACCTCCCGATGGGGTAGTGGAACATTGTCGCTTTGTGATCCCGGAGTCCCGTGTTCGATCCCCGGTGGAGGCACATTGCACAGAGGTTCAGATTCTACCTTAAACTGTAGGCCCAGTCCCGATTAGCCTAACTGAGCATAAAGTTGACTTAAAAAGAACCCAATTGTATTTTATACGTGCGTCTGTGTGTGGAGTGTGTGTGTGTGTGTGTGTGAACTATACTTACATAATCACACTTCAACGCATCAGTGTTCGAAGCTGCTCCTTGAAAGTCGGACATCATTGGGTTCCTAATGCATTAAACATGGCAGCCGAAGTTGGAAACTTAGTCGTCAAATTGTACCTCAATTAAAAAATAAAAATACTGATTTTTAATATTTTTTTACTTTGGTGGGTGGGTATTAAAATTTTTAAAAAGTAATATTCCATTTTGTTGTAATTTACTGAACTCCGTGGTTAAGATTTGGTTTACTTTTCAAGTAGCTTCCCAAATTGTGCTGATAATGGGGCTCCCGCTTGGCCTTTCCGATAGTGGTGAATTCTGTCTCCTTGTAATCAAGGGATCCCAGGTTTGATTCCCAGTGAACGCACGGTAGTTCACATCCCACTTTAAACTGTAGATCCATTTCTAATTAGCCTATCTGTGCATTAAATGAACAGAAAACAAACTTGTTATTGATGAGGCTCCCACCGCATATCTTGCAAGTGAACGAGGCTATGGTACCTGAGTCCACGCGTTGTTTAGATTGATTCATTGATTAATTTGTTTTATTTTACTTCACTTTTCTGCCACTTTTGTCTAATCGCGAAGATGAGGATGAGTGATGATATGGATGAAGGGACACTCACAAGAACACTCATTTCCAGGCCGGGATTCGAACCCGGGACCCCTGGCGTCATAGCGCGCTGTGATTGATAACCATTCAACCACGAAATACAACCCCCAGTATGTTTGCGCCTTACCTCGTGTCTCATACATCTGCCGAGTGCCCATTTTCAGACTCAGCTTTAATCAGTTTCGTAATTTTAGTTGTAGATGTGTTTTATTTCGTTCTTGATAAGGTGTTCTTGTCCATAATATTTTTAATTCACTTGCATAAACTTAATTGTTTTTACCAAGGAAGGCTTATACCCCCTTATTAGGAGTAGGTACCGAATAGCCTCTGCTGACGAGCTCATTATGACATTAAATAATAAAATTAATAAATGGGTAGCTCCCTGCACAGTACAAGGTGAAAAAATATAATGAGGATAGATTGCCTTTGCACCTCAGATGCGTGTCGATGAGGGTTGGGTTCAGAACTGCTGAATCTGGTTTATCAACAAAATCTCACTCCACTAACTGAACCTAGACACACAACTAACTTTTAAAAAATAATATTTGTAGCTATATTTTCAATCCGCTTCATCCCGGGTTCGAAACCCTTGGAGTCGCAAAGTGGTTCAGATCCCACTTTAAACTGTAGGCTCAGTCTCGATTAGCCTATCTGTGGATAAAGTGAACTTTAAAACACAGTTCAATCTCCTTCATGTTTTACACAATGTATTTTCTTTATTGTCATTGAAACTTCCTGACAATTGTTTGATTGATTGAGTGATTATTTTACTTGGCTTTTCTGCCACTTCTGACTAATTGAAAAGATGAGGGTGATAGGATAAAATTGATGCGAAAACTCAATCACACATGGACAGAACATAACACAAGCCACAAAGATTCTGTGAGTCCAGACGCCAGAGTCTTGTTAGTCTGCAAAATGCAGTCCAGGATATACTACGTGAAAGAGAGGTTGACATTTGGATGTCTTCGTGATGGGACAAACACACTTTCATACGTTTCCCTTGAGTCGGACTTCCATATAACCTCTGACTCCCTGGTTTCTAAACAAGTCTGCAACAGTCTTACGTAAGCTTCGTTGTATGAAAGCAACAAGATAGTAAGGAACATTGTTGTGCATTCAACAGCAAAGATAACAGTAGTCAGACTGTCCATTGCTATATTCTTGCTCTCTTTTCTTCTTCATGCCATGTGTCTTCAGAGCAGAGGTTCTCCTCTGTTTATTTGTTTTAATTCTTAAATCTCGCGTTGCGGAAAACAAAATGAATTTCCATAGTGATGACAGTTGCCGTTGTCAGTAAGCTGGTTCCATGGTTCCACAGAAATTGTCAGTGTTGCTAGTACATTATGCTTTGTAATAGAAGTGTGAAAAAGTGTTGGATGTGGAGAAACCCGATAGTTCTACATCCGTTATGTGTTGATCTAAATATCTTGGACAGTCATTAGATTGGACGATTTCTGTTCAATTCTTCCCAAGCAGGAAGGTTTCCCAGGACAGTATCTAGAGAGATGAAGAAACGCACCCTGGACGTCGAAAGTCTGGAAAGTCGAAAAGGCCGTTGAGGAATGGGCAATGTTCGGAGAAGGAGATAAAATTTTAACATTGCTTCTTTTCTGCAGAAGTGTATTTCTTTTTGTAAGTAACATCCCTTCCCCTCTCCCTCCGCAATGATATCAGCCGTCAGCCGCACTTGTTAAACTAATGGTCCATTTTAGTGTAATGTCATATCAGACATGCGATTCAACTCTTGCAACAATATACTTATTGTCTCCGCTCCTTACACAGGCACGTAGCCAATGGTGGGCTCTGGGGGCTGAAGCTCCCTCGAAATCCTAGAAATGTTTCGTTGGAAATAGAGTATAGTGGTAATTAATTTTACTTGCTTAAGAGGATTAAACATCTTGTATAATAAGGTGTAATACACAGAGAAATCCATCTTCAGCGTTTCTACCCTTCCACCCAACTTTTCGCCTTTAGATGGTGGCTGCTGACAAGGGATGAGACCCCATCTTCCCGTTAGAAAGTTCTGGCAACGGACCTGCCCTTAAGTATTCTAATCTACGCCGACCCTTGCTGAATATTTTCGATTTGGGTCCCATCTTATGTCTTTTTCAGTCTCCTACCATGAATATCATCTGATTGTCACTCATCCTCACCGGCGAGAGGAGTGGTTAGCTCAGCGCACTACGACGCTGGAGGTCCCAGATTCGAATCCCAGGCTTGGCATGAGTGTTCTTTGTGAGTGTCCCTTCATCAGTTTCATCTAAGCATTGCTCATCCTTACCGTTGCCATTAGCCAAAAATGTCAGAAAAGCGACGCTAAATAACAACAATTAAATAAAAGCTCGTCGTTGCGATTGTGCAAAGATGGCAGAAAACCGACGCAAAATTAGGCACATAGGCCTAATCAAATACAAGAATGTAAAGTAGTTTTGTGAAACTATTTTCTTGAAAAGTAACTTTTTTCCCATGCATTGAATTGCTCAAAGTAAACATTTCGAACAAAAATTTCAGATTATGTTACACCCAATACTCATTCAGGCTTGGCCTGTCCGGAAGACACCCAAATACCAATCTCTCTTCCACGAAATACACCCTGGGGACTGCATTCATGCAGGCTAACAATGCTGTGGCGCCTTAGGGCCTGTTGCCTTTTAATAAAGGGTCCAGGGTTCGATCCCCGTTGGAGGTACATTGAACAGTGGTTAGGATTTCACTTTAAAATGTCGGCCTGGTGGACTCTGGTGTCTAGGCCTACAGCTATAGTGTAATCCTGCATGGAGTTTTTGTTCTGTATCTTGTCCAAAATTTGTTTCTCATGATCCATTTATCCAACTCATCTAATCACAAATTCATCTTCATCCTAGCAATTAGCCAAAAGTCACAGAAATGATTCGAAAAATATACTAAACACAAACAAAACTACCAGAATTCAACTTCGACCACCCAAATACAATTATTTCTTTCCTCCAGGGGGTCTCCCCGGCGACGTCGTGGTAACGCTATTGTCTTGTAAAAAAAAGGGTCCTTGGATCTAGGTCCTCTGTGGAGAATCCCCAACTTAAGAACCCGTATCAGCGTCGCTCGAAAAAAGCAGCGGACAGATGTCATTTATCCTTCCTGGTCTTACCAATATTGATTCCATTTCCCCCTTCGAAGGCAAATCCATTGCATGGGAGACCTTTGCTGGAGGGAGGGGTTGCTCTGTCGAAAGAAGCAGACCACAAGGTTCCCTGTCCGCTACTCTCCCCCCGCTCAAGAGTCTGACCATAACAGGTTTCCTGTTACAAGACAAAACTTTTTCCGAGTGTCTGAAAGAAGAAAAACCATAGACGAGAAAAACACACATTGACGAACATCGCAATACAACTGAGAGCCAATGACTATTTAGGGGAGGCGGGGTGTCCAGGGAGTCCGAATCTTCTACGAGAGACTTACGAAGTACTAAAATTAAATAATGTAAATATGCTTGTTTTGTTTAGCATCTGTCCTATAATCTAGAGACGTGTATTTCCGTCAAACATATTCTAAGGGAAGGATTACATTGGGGTCAAACAACTTTGGATGACTGTATCAAATAAGATTTATGCACACCACTACTTAAGTAATATGATTAAATATTAAATTAAGAGCTTTTCATTTCGTCAAATGGATCTAACATACTTTCTCGTTATTCAATAAATATTCAATTCCTTATCTGTTTCACAATCACCTTGCCAGGGCAGTTGTTTTTGTACAAATTGAAGCGATCTGAACTATTCATGAGCTAGATAATGAATATGTGCGGTTATATTCCTATTCATATGCCGTCTTTTTCCCATTCATGTAATAACAATATTAATTAATATTTTAATTATTAATTTAATATTACAGTTATTTTAATTTGTTTTTATTATTAGAAGAAGGTACCAACATCATAGACGTGCGCAGACTCTCTGATAGTTTTTTGCATTGATGTGATATATATATATATACACATATGTGTGTGTTCGCGCGCGCGCGCGTGTATATATATATATATATATATATACCTAGGTATTAACATATTATTTAAATACATTACGTAATCTATTCATCCGCCCCTTAACAAACCAACAGCAAAAATTATATAGATTGTCTCTGAAATGTGAGCGCTCGTTTTCCTCCAAACCAAACTGTTATAGCAGCAATCGTCTGCATTACTTATTTGTTCTTACTTTCTCTCTGGTAATTTACAATGTATTGGAGAAAAGAAACTGCGAGCAAGAAAATTTTTCGATCCAAATTTTTGAAAGTTGAAAACAGTATTGATTTAATAGGGCGCAAAAAATTTCATGGGACGGCATGGCATTCTCTTTTACAATTTTTCTCAATCAGATTGTTCGGCGCCCAGGGCCAACTCCCGCTACTTCCTAGCTACGGCTCGGAAGTTGACAAGACTGCAAGAAAAGCAGGTACCGCGAGCGAAGCGAGAAAGACAATTTTACGAAATGTATTTTTATTTGTATAAAATTTAAAGTCGAGGGAACAATTGTCCCTCTGTAACCCCCTGCAAGTGATCCTGACCGTCTGGAAGAAATAATGCAAGATGGACGTGAAAACTAATTCCGTCTTGAGTATCCTTTTGTCCTGCTACTAGTATAGATTCTGCTAGTCTTGCTTTTTTTACTTCAATGTATGCCCCCCCCCCTATAATTGATTTCCGTCCAAGGTTGGAAAAAGGCAAAAGGCAATGCCCCCCTGCCCCTGTCCCCTTGTGGTTGCGCCCTTTCCTTTTAGAGTATAATATTGTTTAATAACAGCGACAATATAGCTCTCCACAAAATTTCTAGGTGAAAGTATAATAATATAGGGGCATGGAACGTCTAGGAGGGGGGCAAGGATGACCACACCTCGAAAACGAAGGTCAACCTAAAAGTATATATTTCACAAGTATAATTATATTTCAGTCATAGTAATTTACATTAATTATTATGTAATGGGGACACAGGAATGCGATAATTTCAAATTCAAGTGGTGTTTTTAGAGGGGACAGCACTAGTATCGGGGTAATATGCCCCATGAAAAAAATACCTTTCTTGTCCCTTTGTGGAAAAATCTGCGAACGTCCGTGATTAGGGGGCAATTCCCCCCCCCCTCCCGTGCGCACGCCTATGACCAACATATATGGAATAGTTTATAACATCGAGTAGCAGGATATCTCTCCTGTATGGTGCTGTAAACTAGGGAAATAATGACGATGTTTTGTAGTAGTGCATAGCTATTCAGCCTGTTGCGACACATGTGCAGAACAGGCGGAAGACATTCTTTTGTGTTTTCTGCAGTTGGTGGATTATCCTAGGTGAGATGATTTTGATGTTCTTTCTTTTCTTAACGTAATAAAAACGTGTCTTGCAACCTAAGGCGTCGTGCTTTGTGCTCCGCCTGAGGATGAATTATATGATGAAACTGATGAACGGACACTCACAAAGAGCATCCATGCCGGGATTCGAACTCCCGGATGTGCTAACCACTCCATCACAGAGGCCAGTGCTAATGCACATGAATATCACTCCAAGTTAGTCATTTGGAATCATTGGGAAAGTCGTGTAGTTAGTAAAATGTGTACTTTTAGCATTTTTGATACAATTAAAACTATTTACAGCCAATGCATATTACTCATATTGAACCGGAACGACGAATTTGTGAATTTACTACAGGACTTTTCAAACATCCGCAGATAAGGCTAATACAGTTTCTTGTTCATATCTATCATAGTTATCCTGAAATACACGTATGTCAGTTTTCACGTAGCTTACTAGTTTCCAGATATGCTTGATTCTGTTAACTGTTCACTCCTATTATTCATAGTTGCGAACTATCTCTCCGGATCCGAGCATGCATGTGAAAAAGAACTGAATCACTCCGCTCCGGAGGGCTCCTTTAGTACCACCGCGACCTAGCTCCGAAACCCTGCCTGCTGGCAATCGTATAATTGTCAGCGATGTTCTCTCCATCCTTTCATCCTTGGGTTCGAGTCCTCGTTGAGCCTGCATTTTTCACTGAAAATTCTACGTAAGTTATGGTTGTAGCGAAATCCGGATTGTCTCCGAAATGGGGAGATTACTTCCGAAATCCGGATTCTCTCATTTTTCCATCGGATTCCCGAATAGTAAAAAAAAAAATCTGGATTTGGCCATCTCTACTTCACACGTCTTGCGCGAACACTGACCTGCTGATGTGTAAGTGGAATTATCAGTGTGATAATTCCTAGTAATTCAGACTTCATAACATTCTGGTAGAAAAATGTGCAGAACAAATTCTCGAGTTAGTAACCTCAAAGTTGTCTTTTCGACAGCATTTGCTCTTTTTTTTAACTTCGGACGGAAATGCATGGTAAAAAAATCAGAATTTTCAGTTTTCATGAGATAATTTGGAAATGTGTTTACAGGACAATAATACATCATCATCACTGGCACTGAAATATGGATCTCATACAAAAATAATTTAAATACACGAATACAAGAACAGGAGAAGAACACAGAAACGAGCACTGCCGGATCTACAAGCCGCAAGACCCCGCAGTGCGGGGGTGGGGTCAGAGACAAGTAAGTCTCTAGAAGGCCCTCAGTGATTGACATAGTATAGGGTTCGTATATGCGTATTTAAAAACTAAACTTAATTACTCAGGGGTTCAGAAACGAATACAAGATATACAGGTAACGGCAGTGGCGGCGAGGGGGACAGTCGGCCCCCACTTTTTGCCACTTTTGTCCCCCCACTATGCTAAACCGTACAGTATCTACAATGGGAAATATACTGTTCCCCCCCCTCGGTTTTGGAACCCAATCGCCGCCACTGGGTAAAGGTAAAGTTAAAGTTCCCTGTGCATATAGCACCGTGCCATGACGTCCACTTGGAACACACCAATGTGTATATATATGAGTTGTTGAGGGACTTTTGAATCACCCTCTAGGCTCTTAGATGTGACTTTGTCAACATGAGATCAAGAACTTCACACACACACATGCATTATAATATACATACAGACACACAAACACACACACATATTATAAATAGAGCGTAGAGGGTATGTTTGTGTGTGGTAGGTTGGTAGAGGGGAGCCTTTGGTCCGTTGTTGATCCATGCAGATCTGCAGCTGCCACCTCCAACCACGATTTTACGTACAACACGTTGTAATAATCTTGCGATCTTCTAAAGCAGGAAATGTACTTGAACATTGCAATGGCCTTGCCCTAAGGGAAGTTAATTTTCGATCGCAAGGCGTCTACCGTACTATAAAAATCTGGGGGCTACGGGAGCTTAGATCTGTTGTTGGGGTTTCATCCCCCCTAACCTCCTTGTAGCGCCGTCCCTGGCTGTATGTATTTCGTCCAATGAGTACAAGCTAGCAAAACTGTGAATTTCAACAAGTTTGTAGATAATTCTGCAGCTGTTCATAAAAACAGACGTACGCGTATTTTATTAGTTTCTTGCTGTGGTTCATTTTCCCATTTCAGCAAAAAGTATTCACACTCTTTGCATACGGTGAGTAAATGTGGGGGAAGGAAGAAGTTCCCCCTTAATAGTCTCACTGAGAAATTTAGTGCAGAGGAATCTAATAACCGTTCTTAAACAACATTATGCTTTTATAGAAATAAAAGTATATACTATTTTCAAACCTACGAAAGTTCCAGGTAACTACGTAAGGAAAGGGTAGTGAATTACTTCCTATGTAATTCGACTCTCCCACTAGCAAATTTCTTATTAACACCTCCACATATTTCATTCTTTAGTTGTATTATCTGTATGTGTCTGCAGAATAAATTGCCCATATATTGCACATGAATAAATTATGTGTAGTTCTTTTGAATTTGCGGTACTAAACCACGTTTATACGTACATTAGTCTTTGAACGACAGATATGGAAAATAAAGCGCCAGCAGAGAACAATGGTGCCACTGAAGTTGAAATTCATCTAATAAAGTGATTTTAGGTGGGTCGGGACACACACGACCCTGTTTTGTTCCCACCAATGTAATAAAAACAGTGAGATGGAATGAGGGCTTTATTTCGTCAGTTGAACTCTTATCAAGGCCCTTGCTCCCCATAATCGGAGGATCTGAGACAGAAATAGTGTTATTTGTCGTATATCCAGAAAGTTGATTGATTTGCTTTATTTTACTTCGCTTTTGTGCCACTTTTGGCCAATTTGCGAAGATGGGGATGAGTGATGATATGATGAAATTGATGAATGGACACTCACAAACATCCGTGGCCAAGCCGAAATTCGAACCCGGGACCCCTGGCGTCGTAGCGCGATGTGCTAACCACTCCCCCACGGTGGCCGGCCCCAGAAAGTTGAAAGTGAATGAAATTTTTATGGTGTGTTTTGTATGGTCATTATCAATAGTAAGTCTGTCATATTATTCCACTAAATAATGTCTTTGGAAAAGAAAAAACAACAAATAATTAATGTATTTTATTTTACATAAGACCTATGCCTAAAAGTATTTTTGTATATGATGACACAGAACTATCTTATGTTGTGATTTCTGACTGTAATATATATATGTAATTGGTGATAAAATAACGCAGTAAAGTATTAAGTAAATATATTTTATCCCCCTACTTACAAATCATGAAAGGAGTCAAATTCGAAATTAAATTGAACGGACGTTCAAAATTTTTAAAAATAGCACTATTTCCATAACAGATCATCAAGTATTTTTTACCATTGACCCTCAGGAATATCTCAAACTTACAATGAACGTTCATTGAACTTATTTATGATCGACAGCTAAAAAGTCATTCATTTGCATGACTGGTTGATAATCCACCACCAGATAGAATTTACACAATATTTACCTAAAAACTTCGGGTAAAGTCACCTTCACCCTAAAAAAAAATCCCTTGGTAATGGACTTTCGTGTTCTCACAAAAAAAAAAGTTATAATTTGGTACAATTTTTCTTTCGCGGGCAAACTTTTGTAAGGGTGTACTTCAGTCTGTGCAATCAGCCCTTCCCATTTGTGAACAATATACTGGGGAAATCCACCGTCCTTGTCATTGCACTACAACCCCATCGTGATTTAGTGTGAGGATATCGCGTAGTGAAGAACTGTTTACAAGCATCGCCCAAACCATTGATTCTCCCCCCAAAACCTTTCCCTGCCTTCTTTTTTCTTTTCCTAGCTCTCAGCATGCGGTTTTCTTGCCACTTGAGGAAGACTGGCCGATTGTGAAAGAAAAAAGGAACGGGAGAGGAGGGGGGTTCATGAGGGGCGCGAGCGGTACAGAGGGGGAAACGGCTAGCGCGACCAGCTTAAAAAAGTCGAAGTTAAAATTTACATACATTGCTCTGTACGTCGACAAACTACAGACATTCTAAAGAAAATTATGTAAGATCAGTTTCATTTCTTTGCTGTAGAAGAACAGTAGAAGCTTTCTTGTTCTTTAAAATGTTGATTTAAGTTATTACATATAATTGGCGAGCAAGTGAATTTTACGAAATTGAGATAAGGAAAACTACGTAATAAATAATGTATTAAAAAAAAGACTTAACGACATAACAAATTTCATATTTGATCTTTAACTCAGTAAAATTTAAATGCCACACACTTGACTGTTCGAGCACAGAAGGTCGACGCAAGAACCTATTTTTTAGGTATCGTCACCAGCGGTGATACGGGCTCTTAAACGTAGGCCCAGTAGCGATTAGTTTATCTTTGCATAAAGTGGCCTCAAACAAACATGCTTTGCTCCAGAAATGAAAAAATATCTAAAATACAAAACTGATGACAAAAAATAAGATATCACAATCCAACGGCCTTCACGATAATATACCTATTGCAATTTTATTGTTACGTCACTGGTCACAGGGGATGCGAAGTGCATGTGTTCAGCGCATTTGTTTTATACCTGATTGAGGCACACAGTAGTTCGGATCCCACTTTAAACTGTAGGTCCATCCCTGATTAGCCTTTCTGTGCATAAAGTGGACTTAGAAAACAAACTTAAACATACGTTCAGCTTATTTGTGCTGACCACCGTGGGCGAGTGGAGTCAACCTCTGTGGCGGAGTGGTTATCACATCGCGCTACGACGCCAGTGGTCCCGGGTTCGAATCACGGTTGAGACATGGATGTTTGGGTTTGTCTGTCCTGAAGTCCTCGATGAAAAAATAAAACAATTGATTGATTGATGAATTTCGTTTATTTTACTTCGCTTTTCTGCCACTTTTGGCTAATCGCGACGTAAAGGATGAGTGACGATTTGATGAAATTGATGAACAGAAAGAACACCTTTGCCCAGGCCGGGATTCGAAACCGAGACCCCTGGCGTCATAGCGGGTTGTGCTAACCACTCCGAGTGAAGCAATTGAGGTGGGGAAGACCGTCGCTTAGGAGTTTCCCTTTAAAAATATTTTTAAAAAGTGGTGGTATGGCGCCAGGGATCCCAAGTTCGAATCCCGGTCTGGACATTGGTGTAGTTAGTGTCTCTTCATCAATTTCATCATATCATCTCTCATCCTCAGCCTCGCGATCAGCCAAAGTGGGAGAAAAGCGGCGGTAGATTACAATAATGAAGTCGATTCATTTGCATCGCATGTGTAATTGCTCATTACATCGTGTGGTAGCTGGATCGTGTTGAAGAGTCAGAGTACAAGGAGGAGAGGTTACGCGCGGAAAGAGCTGTCAGCAGGAATCATTCCGTTCCAGTCCTCGCGAGTGAACCAAGCACACACCGATGTGTGGATCCAAACTCAGGATGGCACCAGCCGCACCAGATCGTCAAAGGTAAGTAAAGCAATCCTTATCGCTGTCGCTTCGTACCGCAAAACCTGGAAGTAAATAACAGTAGAGTTCTGATAGTTCTACCGTGACAACCACGAATTAGTACAAAAGAGACTCTGATTCTATGGAAAGCGCCGCTTGTGTAGATTTTTCCGAGAGTCTCGTGTACTCGTTGCTTTATGCTTTATGCTTTATGTTCTCTGAATGGATAAAGTGTTTTCAAAATATGAAACCATGATTCAGTTTCACTTATTTTCGACTACGCTGGTTCTCGGTCCGGGAAATATGCGATTTTCTGTTCGCGCTTGCCTAGTGTTTAAGCTTGCAGTCGATGGCGTACGCAGGATTTATTTTTATTATTTTTCTGGAGGAGATGAAATTTATATAGGTGGTTGCTTTCAGTGGCGATAGCTTATAGGGGCCCGTGGGGACATATTATTATTATTATTATTATTATTATTATATTTGTTATTGTTATATATTTGCGTATTGAAATCAGTAAATAACAGATTTAAAATAGCGAGTATGGTGTGCATTAATATCATGATACATAGAAGGGAAATTTGAGATTTTTAAAACTTATAAGAACCCAGTGTTTTTCGAGTGGGCGGCATACACAATAAGATATTTCGAGTAATCAAAATGTTCCATTCTCACTCCAGGGGGTCATTTCATGGGGCTTCCATTTATCATTGTTTTTAGCGAGTTTTTAGTGCTTTTATTTGAAAATGTTGATTTTTCAAAATTTCGGATGGGCTGTAGCACCTTCAGCCCCACTCTGCGTACGCCAGTGCTTGCAGTCTACCCTATCGTGGACTTGTGTTGTTTTTCCACGTTACTCGTGCTAAGTTTACTGCAGGGCTGTGTCAAGCCGGAAAACGATGAAGAAATTGCTTTTACTTTGCGACTGTGAGTTTTTCAGAGAGTTGCGGTGCCTGCCCGCTGCGCAGGAGTAGTGTCGTCGCCTTGTAATCAAGGGGTCCCGGGTTCGATACAAGGTGGAGGCACATAGTGGTTCGGATCCCACTTTCAACTGTAGGTCCAGTCACGATTAGCCTTACCGTGCATAAAGTGGACTTAAAACAATAACTCAATCAATCAAAGAGTTGCACACTTTACTTGTATATATCATTTATCTTATCGACGAAGTCTTCCAAAAACATTTGAATCCGTTACATTCCACATCGTGCCATAGACGTATTAGTAGATTTTGCTATTATTATTATTATATAAGGATAAACCCATGTACGGTATTCACGAATACGGATTGTTTAGGGGCTTTCAGGACGAAACAAGCTCCGTTACTTTGTAACCCAATATTTTTGTACCATCAAAACCTCATTTGCCAAAGTTTGAACTATTTTTGTATCATCTAAAAATACTAAAAATAATTTTTGTAACAGTAAATTTACCGCCGAAAAATAAAAAATCAATTTTGGGGTTACAGAGTAACGTCTGAACCTCATCATTGGTTTTAGCAACGTTATCCACATCAAAATATTGTACTATTTTTGTACCACTTTGTACAACTATTTAAATTTTTTATAACCAACAGAAAAAAGGCGGGAATATTTGTAACTTGTAACCACAAATTTTTGTTCCGTCTCGAGTTTTTCGTAAAGTAGTGTCCTATTTTGTACTAAACTTTCTAATTAAGCATTCTACACGAATACCCGGTGGAGGCACAAGTGGTTCGGATCCCACTTTAAACTGTAGGTCCAGTCCCGATTAGCCTTACTGTGCATAAAGTGGACTTAAATCAACAACTCAATCAATCAACTCAACCTTCTACACGAATACTTTAGATTAAACAGTTCTCCGATTTTTGCACCGTTGTTTTAAACCCCAAAAATATTTTTTTTGAAATTTTGGTTTATTACTTAGAGGCAGCAAATGTAATTCACAGGAAAATATGGAAAAATATTATTGACTGTGTGAGGTTTCTATCTATTTAATCGTTAGATAAAACCTTATGAACGAATATACTTTATATTAAGTCCGATTTTGATTTTTGTACCGTTACGGAAAACCACGACAACAATTTTATTTTATTTTTTTAATTCGACACAGCAATTCACATGAATATATGGACAATGTTATGATATGGGTGAGGTTTATATATTTTTAGTTCTTAAATAAAATCTTCTGGACTATTACTTTATAATAAGTTACTTTTTGAGTTTTATACCGTTACGAAAAACACCGAAAATAAATTTTAAAATTTGTATTATAACTTAGAGGCAGAAATTAGCAGGAAATTATGGACAAAATATTATCGAATGTGTGAGGTTTATATCTGCTTAATTTTTATTTAAAATCTTATGGACGAGTACTTTATATTGAGTCCCTTTTTGATTTTTGTACCCTTTCGGAAAACCCCGACATTATTTTTTTAATCTTTGATTTATCTTTAAGAGGCAGCAATTCAGGGGAAAATGTGGGCAAAATATAAATTATATTTGATGTCTAGATTTGTTTCATTTTTATTAAAAAGTTACTCGATCTACTTAATATTGTCCTTTTTTAAATTTTTGTACTAGTGTATAAAAGCATGAATATTTTTTTAAAATGTATTTCATTATTAAGAAGAAGTTATAAATGTAAACTGCAGATTAAATATTATATATAAAGTGCTAGAAGTTTTTGTATGTTTCTTTTTTAATAAAATCTACTTAATCAGTACTTTAGAATTACTAACAGCAAGTAGAAAAAGAGTGTGTAGGGTTATATAGGTGTCTCTGTCTCTCTCTCTCTATCCTCTTTCGATTTTTGTACTGCTACATAAAACCCCTAAAATATATTTTGAATTTAGTTTCTAACTTAAAGGCAGCAATTCAATGAATACATAGATAAATTATCAAATGGTTGAAGTATACAACGGAAATATTTTTAGAATTTTAATACTCGATGATCTATATCCTAAGATAGCCTAGAGGCATATCCCCACTGACTGTAAAATATGTCTGGTAAAATTATACTGCAGTAAAGCATTAAATAGATAAGCCGGTATTAGTTAGTCCCCGAGAATTTTAAACCGAAATCTGCAACTCATCCCCCACACAAACTTATTTCAAACTGGCGCCATCACTGCTTGTATCTGTTACATTTTGTAATATAACAGTCTCTAGTAGCACTTTAGATTAAACCTTGAGTTTTGTACAGCTTTGTAAATCCCCTAAATATTTGTGGAAAATTAGTTTAGCACTTCACACGAAACTGTACAATTTTTACTGCTATGCAAAATGCAGAAATGAATAGAGTTTTATTTCTGCCAAAAAGACGTCTTCTTATGGACTCCATGTGGAAATTTTCTGTAAAATTTCTGCGAGTGACGTTTTCGCCAAAAGCTCTCCTGGGTTGTAACAATTCTCTTACATGGGAGGTTATCTAAGTGTCCCCCTCCAATTTCCATGAAACTTGGCAGGTGTATAGAGGGGCCCAAAGGAAGAAATATGTGTTTTTTTGTCTCGGCTAAAAAAGTTCTAGGGGGCAACCCCCCTCAAATGTCAAGTTGAGGACACATTGAAGTGGTGATCTGACCCCTGTCTCCCCTTCCGATTTCCATGAAACTTGGCAGGTGTATAGATGTGCCCAAAGGAAGAAATAAGTGTTTTTTGTTTCAGCTAATAAACTGTTTTAGGGGGCAAAACCCCACTAAAATATCAAGATGAGGACAAATTGAAGTGAGTATCTGACCCATGTGTCCCCCTCCGATTTCCATGAAACTTGGCAGGTGTATAGAGGGGCCCAAAGGAAGAAATACGTGTTTTTTTGTTTCGGCTAAAAACTGTTTTAGGGGGCAAAACCCGCCTCAAATGTCAAGATGAGGACAAATTGAAGTGGGGATCTGACCCCTGTGTCCCCCTCCGAATTTCCATGAAATTTAGCAGGTGTATATAGAGGCCCTATGCCCCCTGTTTCTTCTTATGCCATATTTACGTGGTTTCGGGGTCAGATCCCCACTTCAATTTCTCCTCATCTTGACATTTGAGAGGGGGGTTGCCCCCTAAGACAGTTTTTTAGCTTAAACACAAGAACATTTATTTCTTCCTTTGGGACCCTCTATACACGTGCCAAGTTTCATGGAAATCGAAGTGGGACACAGGGGTCAGATTCTCGCGTCAATTTGTCTTCATCTTGATATTTGAGGGAGGGGGTTGCCTCCTAAAACCGTCTTTTTCAGCTTACACACAAAAACACGTATTTCTTCCTTTGGGCCACTCTATACACCTGCCAAGTTTCTTGGAAATCGGAGGGGGACACAGGGGTAAGATCCCCACTTCAATTTGTCCTCATCTTGACATTTGAAGGGGGTTGCCCCCTACAAAAGTTTTTTAGCCGAAAGAAAAAAACACGTATTTCTTCCTTTGGGCCCCTCTATACACCTGCCAAGTTTCATAGAAATCGGAGGGGGACACTTAGATAACCTCCCTTGTTAGTCAGAAACCAACAATTTAAAAATTAATTTGTAGGTTTTCCGTAACGGTACAAAAATCAAAAAGAGACTTAATAAAGAATACACATCCAAAATAGTTTATTTGAACATTAAATAAAAATAGCCCTCACACAGTCAATAATGCTTTTTTTTCATATTTCTTGTGAATTACTGCCTCTTAGTGCCTCTCAGTGTGATGAAATAATGAAGTGGTATGATGAAATTGATGAAGGCACGCTCACAAAGAACACTCATGTCCAGGCCGAGATTCGAACTCGGAACCTCCGGCGTCGCAGCCCAGTCTGGTAACCACTACGCCACGTAGGTCGGCACGAATCTAATCGCAAGTGCTTTTCAGTTGTAGTGAAATTAGGAAAATGCAATGTTTCGTTGTAGAGTAATTAAGGAAATTTAAATTATTACTATTCCATTACCTATTTAGATAAATATTTTTTAAATGCCTTGCAACATTACACGATTTGTTCATTAACATGAATATATTTACAACCATCAACAATAGTGTATTTATTCCTTTCAACATAATTTTATTTCTTTTGGTTAATTGATTGATTGATTGATTTAGTAATTTCTTTTGGATAAGACGATGTGGGGAATCACGTGTTTCAAAACTGTCGTGATGGATAAAAGCATGAATAATGTTAGCCACATTTATCCCCCCTCCCCCTTCCCCCAAGTAGACTAACGATGCCTTGCATATGGAAGGCAGACATAATATTTAACGTTGTTGAATTTTTCGACAACGAAACAAGGTAGAGAAATTATAAATATGGCAACACGGGAGCACTCGGGCACAAGCGAACAGGAAACGAGAGAAGAAAACAAATGACTGTTCACTTTAGTTTGCGAATTTGCTTAAGTTATTCCCATGTTGGTACTTAGCATCGCTTTTCTATCTTCAGTGGCGACGCCTGACTCGAACACTCAACGCGCTAGGCCACACTGCGACGGTGGCGCAGGAACGTTTTTGATTTAGGGGCTGCAAAGCTCACCCTCCATACAGGGCCGGCGCTAGCCATTTCGCCCCTCTGGGCGACCGCGGCAGATGCCGCTCCCTTTCAACACCCCTCCCTTCCCTCGTCATTTCGCAGCAACGGGAAATTGAAATATTCCTAAGTTAAACTTCAAACTATAAAATAATAAATAAAATAGATATTGTTACACTATTGAACAAACAGATGTCTCGATCACAGCAAAACTTTAAAAAATGCAACACATTTTATGCCATTAGACATATCTTACAAGTATTAGGAAAGAAATGCTTTGAAGGCTTGACCTCATATTTTTACCGTTAAAGGCCTATAATATGATTCGATTTTTAAAAAATACATGTAATGTTATTTTTCGTAAAATGCTATTTTGCATAAAATGGAAACAATTTTGATTGTTAATACAGTCCTTAAAATAATAAAACTATAAAGAAAATGTAGATTTTAAGTGTAACCAAATCGTGACCAAATATCCTTTTCTAATGTGTACTTAGACCCCTACACTGAAATATAGTGATAAATAATTATAGTTGTTAAGTATACCTTACTTAATTGAAGGAAACTAACGTCTCAGCCAACTGGTGCTCTATGGATAACATCGCTAGACCATTCAATCGCGTTTCAGACATGATTGACAGAAAAAACTTTCTTCGCCACTTGCCACGGTTACCGGTAAAATTAACGACATTCGAAGTGCGACACTCACATTAGGTGCAAAATCATGACCCTGTATCAGTTTTAAGATCTCCTTTGGTGCATTATTGTGTTTTATTATAGCCTAAAGTACTTTCAGCTCATCTTATAAATCAGTAGGGTAAATATATTTAGAGCCATGTGTTAATATACAGGCAAGTTTTGTACACTTTTCAGACAAAAGATCAGATGCATGGGCGTCGCCAGAAACTTTTATAGGGGCAGTCAGGCCATTGATAAAACTTGAATGGTAGAAACCATAATAATAATTATTGTAACTATTATAAACCAATGAAAATAAAACCACTTTATTCCAAATTTATTATTATATCCTTGGGGAGAGACTTCTAATCGATCCACCGAATTAGTGAATATCCAGCATAACTCATTTCATTATATTTTTTCACTTCATACAGCTAGTGTACTGAAATGCATAGCTATTTTATTTTGTTAACTTTTGCATAACTTGTCCAAGAGAAAAATAAAAAAATTGAGAAATTTTTAGTAATAAAGTTTTGCTGTTTGGCCTCATCCCATAGAACTGACAGAACTCATTTTTTGGAATTTTGAAAACTGCAGAACCATTTATTATTTTGGTTTAAATGGTAAAATATGAAAACATAACCTTGTTAATGTATTTTACACTCATTGTTTTCGATCTAACGCAGTTTTTACTTTGGTTATTCTGTTTGAATTTTAACTGGTCGTCATTTCTTTAATTAACAATAAAAATAACGAGCTACAGATCTGACAAACCTTTTTTCCAACTTGAAATAAACTATGCCAATTTCTAGGGATGATCGATGGACCGGTTCAATCCCCCTCCCGACGCCCATGTTCAAATGGCATGTCTTTAAGCTTACTAATACCATACAAGAAATCGAAAAATTCACTACGATGTTCAAGCTGCTCAAATCTCTTAGAGCTAAAATAATCACGCCTAGGCCATTGTAATAAAAATCAACTTTGTACCGTGTTTGTGGATCATCAACATTTCGTCATACTGAAACTGTTTCTTTTTCTTTCGATTTCGGACCTATCTTTCGATTGTCTATATCTAAATTTGTTGCCAATTCATTCGCATCAACTAATTCACTTTGAAACTTCACATCACTCCTGCTGTTTTCAAAGTGCTCTGATTGCAAGGAATCTATGGGTCACATCGAGATTAATATTTTGTAGACATTTGCTCACTACATTTATGTGGAGTAAAATTGAGCCAATTTCGAACAAATTTTATCAGTAATATTATGACTTCAAAGTTTTCAATATACTTAGTTTTTCTTCTCTTCCAATTTTGCCACCCTAGAAATTTGCCGCTCTGGGCAGTGGCATGGTTCGCCCCCCTCCCCCTTCCGCCGGCCCTGCCTCCATATATGTATTCGGGCCTCCCCGATGGCGCAGTCGTAGTATCGTATGCTTGATATCAAGGGGTCCCGAGTTCGATACCCGGTGGAGGCACATAGTGGCTCGGATCTTACTTTAAACTGTAGGTCCAGTCCCGATTAGCCTTACTGTGTATAAAGTGGACTTAAAACACCAATTCAACCAACCAACCATGGGGGAATGGGGTGTAGAGATAAAAACTATAGGCCCAGATGTGTGTGCGCGCACATAGCTTATTGTTTTTTGTTTGTGTTTTTTAAAGAAAATATTGCAAAGAAAACATTATTCACAATTTTTTTTAAAAAAAAAAATATAGTTATTTTAAAGATAATTTTGGATATGTTTTATAAACAATTCCGGAAGATAAGTTCAAGTCATCGTTCTGGACTCATTTCAAATTTAGTGGAACTGAAAATCAGAAGTTTGTAATATTAAAGTTGGTAGCAAACAATAATACAAGTGTTATTTTAAGGTCTAAAATACACCATTGACATTTTACGACACTCATGGTAACGATAAGGCTGTAGCTACGGGGCCATAGACTCATGCCATGAGCGCAGAAAGGGATTATTGAAAACAGGATAAATATAAACGCCAGAAAGTCATCCACCCCTTTGAGAGAAATTTGTTAATCCGTCACTGCCTCCATTGGAGAGAAATTGCTTTGAATAGAGCCTCCAAGCGAAAAAAATGAGATATCTGAAAAGTTTTAAAATTTTAAAAAATGATTAACTAATCATCTGACATAACTTGGCCTAAAAATTATAACTGAAAGTGTGTTTGCGGCTTCTTACAATGTTGATAGCCTTGGGTCTCCACATATACAGGGTGGGCCGTAAGTCACTAAACGGTTTCAACAGTTTATAACTTTTGTATGTATTGTTTGAATACATTTACTATTTGTTCTTTACATTACATAGGGGAGATTTCTTTGCACTTAAGCGTGAAAAGTAATTTCACTTAAATGTAATCAATTATTAACAGATACATTATTAAACCTTGAAATCACTTCGTGACTTATGACCCACCCTGTATAAAGCCGGGTCTGTTAGCCTAACTTGCCGCCGTTGTCATTGTATCGTGTTAAGTTGGATCCCAGACGCAAAAGTAGGATCCGGGAATGTTGCTGAACGAGATTCACCCCTAATTTTGGTTCTAAAAAGTAACATTTAATGCAAGTAAAAATGGCAAATATAGAACCAACTATTAGAAAATAATAAATAAGCAAAACAATTTAAAATCGAATTTTGATAAATTTGAGACATAAATTATAGTGAAAAATTTTCAAGGGCTTCCTTAAGTATGAACTGCAGCTTTCCTGGTGACAAATTGTAGGAAGATTCTCTCTACTAATGAGGAGGTTAGTTCTGATACAGATTCGAAGCTAACGTTAATCCCACCTTCTGCGACTGAAGTAAAGTAGACAATGAACCAGTAGAACTCCCGTTTCCTGAAGATGACGTTTGCTCTCGTATCAGTAATTCATCCATACACACCAAAAAACATTCTCAAACATTTGGAAACGCTCCTTTAATTTTTTTTCACAAAAGTTCAATTTATGGTCCCTTTCGGACTAAATTTACCTTTGCAGTCCCCCTTTACCTGAAAACGACTTTAGAGCCCTCAAACGAAAAATTATGGATGAACTCCTGGAATCTGCTTCAGTAGTGATTTGATTCATTGACTTGCTTTATTTTACTTCGCTTTTTGTGCCACTTTTGGCTAATTTGCGAAGATGGGGATGAGTGATGATATGATGAAATTGATGAATGGACACTCACAAATATTCATGCCCAGACCAGGATTCGAACCCGGGACCCCTGGCGTCGTAGCGCGATGCTTCGGTAGTGACCTGATCATCCACGTAGGAGACTTTTATAACTTTTTCCTTGTTTGGAGGTACATAGTGATTCGAACCCCACTTTAAACTATAGGTTCAGTCCCGATTAGACTTTATGTGCATATAGGGGACTTGAAAACAAACTCAGAAAAATACTTTTACCTTGTTGCGCGGTAGGGATGTGATGACCTCATCGCCCAGTGGCTTCTTCACTGCAGTTAGTCAACCAACAGAGTGAAATGGTCAACATTGTCCTGTCATGGCTCTATGAGCGTCCCACAATTGGCAGAAGTGGGGTACGGTTGGTGGACTACTATGTGATCCTCCCAGCTAGATCCGAGGGATCCGCTGAACAACGACAGGTGCTGGACCATTCATATTGGGGGTTAGGCGTAGAGCTGACAACTCTGCACTGTAAAAGGACATGTCAAGAAACAGCAATATGAGGCCATGGATGTTCCCAAGGTAAAATATTTCTGAGGTAAAAAATTCCCCCATTTGGATCTCCGGGCGTAGACTACTTTGGGAGGTCCCTGGACTAAGGATAAGATCTACGTTAGGAATAAGGATATTAAATTAGGCACCTGGAATGTTCTGAGCCTTTACCGGCCTGGGGCATTTCAGTGTACAGTTAATGAGATAGTTAAGTATAAATTAGATGTAGTAGCTGTCCAGGAAGTTAGGTGGCCAGGAGAAGGGAATTGTAAAACTAAAAATTATACTTTTTTCTATGGTGGTACTGAAAATCATAATTTTGGAACAGGCTTCTTCATAAATAATAGAATTATATCTGATCTTAAAACAGTAGAATGTATGAATGATAGGATGTCATATGCAGTTTTACAGGGTAGATGGGGTAAAATTATTTTAATAAACATACATGCACCAACAGAGGATAAAGATGATAATACTAAGTTTGATTTTTATGCAGAGTTAGAACAGGTCTTTGATAAATTTTCCCAGTATGATATGAAAATTCTGTTAGGTGACTGTAATGCACAGATTGGTAAAGAAGAAACATTTAAACCCACGATTGGTAAAGAAAGTCTTCATGAATTAAGTAATGATAATGGTATAAGATTAACTACTTTTGCAACCTCAAAGAATTTAATTGTGAAAAGTACCACTTTTAAACACAAAGATATTCATAAATATACCTCAGGTGGTAAAACTCATAATCAGATAGATCATATTCTCATTGATAAGAGAAGGCATACTAGTATAATTGACGTTCGTTCACATAGAGGTGCTGACTGTGCCAGTGACCATTATTTAGTAATTGCTAAACTAAGAGAAAGACTCGCAGTGATAAATCATAAGCAACAAAATCTAAAAGTTCTAAAATTTAATATAGGAAAATTTGCTGATGAAAGAATTAAGAAAGATTACCAAATTAAACTGTCAAATAGATTCGATGTTTTGCAGGATTTAAATGATGATGAAAACATGATTGAAACATACGTAAATAAGAATTGGGAGCACATACGTAACGCAATAGAATCAGCAGCTAAAGAAAGTATAGAATACCATAAACCAAGAAAAAGTAAGCCATGGTTTGATAACGAACGTCATAATCTAATAGAAATAAGAAATCAGGCTAGACTTAGGTGGTTAAATAACTCTGATGATACAAATCTAAGCAATTATAATAGAATAAAGCGAGAAGTTAACCACAAGTTTAGAAGTACAAAAAGAGATTACTTGAAAAGTAAAATTAACGAAATTGAAACAAACAGCAAAAACAAAAATATCAGAGATTTATACAAAGGTGTAAATGAATTTAGAAAGGGATGGCAACCTAAAGTAAACTTGATAAAAGATAAAGACGGTGATTTTTTGGCCGATCCAAGCGATATTTTAAATAGATGGAAGAACTACTTTAATGACCTTTTAAATGTTCATGTAGGAGATAATTCAGATGTAAATGAAGTACACACAGCTGAACCTTTAGTTCCAGAACCTAACTTGACTGAAGTTAAAGATGCTATTAAAAGGCTAAAGAATAACAAAGCACCTGGCATTGATTTTATACCAGCTGAGTTAATTAAATATGGTGGAAATTCGTTAATATGTCAAATTTATAAATTAATTTGTTTAATATAGAATAAAGAAGAAATCCCTCAACAGCGGAAAGAATACATAATTGTTCCTGTGTTTAAAAAAGGTGATATAATGAACTGCAATAATTACCGTGGAATTTCTCTACTCTCAACAACACATAAAATATTATCTAACATTCTTTTAACAAGACTAACCCCATATGCTAATGAAATTATAGGTGATTATCAATGTCGATTCAAACGTAACAGATCAACTACAGATCAAATTTTTCTCATCAGACAGACACTTCAGAAAATGTGAAAATATAATCAAAGTGTCCATCAACTATTCAATGATTTCAAAGAAGCGTATGATTCAGTCAAAAGAGATAAATTATATAATATATTAGTCGATTTTGGAATACCTAAGAAGTATGTTAATATGATAAAAGTATGCACCAGTGAAACAAAAAGTAAAATTTGTGTGGGTATTAATATGTCTGAAAAATTTACAATTCATGATAGGTTAAAACGAGGAGACGCATTATCTCCATTGCTCTTTAATTTTGCCTTAGAATATGCTGTTAGGAAGGTAAAAGAAACTAACAAAGGGCTAAAATTAAACGGTGTGACTCAGTTGTTAGCATATGCAGATGATGTAGACTTATTAGTGGATGATATAAATACAATTAAGAATAATGATAAAATATTTTTCAAAGCAGCTGAAGAGATAGGTTTGGAAGTTAGCAAAGAGAAAACTAAATATATGCTTACAGGTCGAAACCAAGCGATAGGTAATAATCAAAATCTTATTATTGATAACAACTCGTTTGAACCAGTCTCCAAATTCAAGTACTTAGGAGTAATACTAACAAATGAAAATTATATTAAAGAGGAAATAAAAATCAGGCTTAATTCAGGAAATGTATGTTACTTTTCTATTCATAAACTTTTGTCTTCTCGTTTAATATCTAAGTAACTAAAATTTTAAAATATACAGAACAGTAATTTTGCCTGTATTATTATATGGATGCGAAACTTGGTCCCTTACATTGAAAGAGGAACATAAATTGAGAGTATTTGAAAATAAGATCCTTAGAAAAATATTTGGACCTAAAAGGGATACGGAGACAGGTGAGTGGAGAAGGTTACATAATTTAGAACTACATAATTTGTATTCATGTCCAGATATTATTAGAGTGATTAAATGAAGAAGACTTAGATGGGCAGGCCATGTGGCACAAATGGGATAGGAAAGAAGAGTTTACGGGATTCTTGTTGGAAAACCTAATGGTAAGAGACCTGTAGGAAGGCCAAGACGAAGATGGAGGGACAACGTTGAGATGGACCTAAAGGATATCGGTAGGGATGGAAAAGAGTATATAGATCTTGCTCAGGATAGGGACAGATGGAAGGCCTGTGTTGCTGCAGCCATGTACCTTCAGGTTTAAGAAGGCTAGAGAGTCAGTCAGCGTTGTTAAGGTTTAGTGGTTCTATTCGCGTCGTACAGAATTCTCCGGCTTAAATAGGCACCCGGAATTGACATAGATTTTTTCTTTTCCGTCGGCCCAGGTAAGCGGATTATTACAATGTGATTTGTGTGTACATCTTTTTGCATTTATGCAGTTTTTACTTGGAAGATCTACAGCAACAATCCCGAGGCAGAACAGAGGAAGATAGCAGTGATTGCACGCGAAAACTCTCCATGCCCCTACAGTTCACTGACAATAGATTGTCTAGTTCAGTGCTCGAAGTGAGGGTGGATGCGGGAGATGCGGGGAGAAGCTAGCTAACTTGTCGCAAAGTATCCCCCAGCTGGCTCAATGTCACCATGTTAAACCACAGGAGCATTAACCCCCAGCTAACCCCAAGGCTCGATCAAACATCTTCCAGCTAACATTATCCAATTTTAACCGTTAGTTTCACTTTCATGCGCAGGCAGTCTAATCAGAACTAGGCTCATAGTTTCAAGTGAGATCCATACCCTCGCTAAAAATCAAGCCATTTGATTACTGTTCTTCAAGGTCAGTGTTTGCTGGATAACTACGAAAGTAACCTCGCGGTTTTGCCTCTTTCGACTAACCACTACGATGAGAATGGACGATGATTTGATGAAATTGATCCTCAAGCCAGAACTTTGGGATGCGAGACTGTGAATCGACCACTCTACGTGCTCGGCCACCAAGTCGGCTCGATCAGAGATTTTAATGTAGCCTTCTAACCGTACTATTCTTCTAATGTGTGAGATTGCAACAACGAAACCATAAACAGTCAGCCTGTGTAAAAAGTTTGGGTGCGTCAGTACTTGTACTATTTGCACCCGTCACAGTACACGGGGCCAATATGCTTACCATAATTAAAATGAAGGACTACAAGGACTGTGAGGACTACAATCTCCTTACCCAGGTTAAAATCCGAAGCTGTAAAGTGGCAGTCAGCACATAATAAGGGCAAACACAGGACAACACACAGCTGTACAGAGGATTATACTGGCTGTAGGTGCAGACGCCAGAAACTAGATGGCCTGCAGAATTGCAGTTTACCGGAGTGTACTACCTGAAAGTGAGGTTGACTTTGCAAGCCTTCTGCGAAGGCTGTTTCACGAGCACGTTGAGTGGACGACTCGCGATCTCTCCACCAGAGGTTTCGATATGAAATATGACATTTTCTACTTCCCTAAACCTTTACACAATTCAAGGTCATTCCGGTTGTTATCACAGCGCGCTACGACGCCAGAGGTCTCGGGTTCGAACCCCGGTCTGGACATGGGTCCCTTTATCAATTTCATCATATCATCACTCATCCTCATTGTCATGATTAGCCAAAGTTGGCATAAAAGAGACGCTAAATAACAAATGAAATCAAGGTCATTCCGGTACTAAATTTAGCAGATGCCTTCCCGATAGCGTAGTGGTAGCGTTGCCTTGTACTCAAGGGGTCCCAGGTTCGATATCTGGTGGAGGCACATGGTCGTTCGGATCTCACTTTAAACTGGTCCAGTTCCGATTAGCCTTACTGTGCATGAAGTGGACTTGAAACTTACCAACTCGACTAAATTTAGATATTCTTCTTCCGAAAACTTACCCTTACACCCACTCAGATCGAAAAATCTGGTTAGTTTTGCTGCTCAAGTCGTCCAGTGGGAATCCTACACGACAGCGAATGCAATAAAATTTCCTGCTACCCGTCGTAACACCAACATAGCATGGCACACTGACAGAATCAGTTGGCAACCAAACAGCAGCAACGAAGCATTTCAAGAACTTCATCGCTCGTTATTGTGGAAAAATAAGAAGCGGGAATTCATTTTTTCCCCATCCTGACTTGTTGGCACCAGTATCGTGCCAAAAGTCACGGCCGGACTTTCAAAACAAGAAATGAAAAGCTCCATGAATGTAAGTTGCATATTAATGGCCGATTCATTTCTTTTCTTTCAAAAAAACAACCAGGTGATTGCAGGTGGAAGTGTAGAAACACTTCCAATCGCGTTCTTCTGTAGTGGTGATTCCAGAGGGAAGTCGAGGAAGGCTGATCTGCAAAGCAGGGGTATTAGCGAAGGCAGGTCGCAGGTTTCGGGGCATCGGCTAACCAGAACACAGTACACTATTGGTTTGGATTCAGTCTGGATATGTGCAACGACAAGTAATAATTAGTTGCATGAATGTTGGTGCCAGCCTCCGTGCTATACGAAGCCAGTTTCCCTAAGTTCGAATCATGTGTAAGTTATGGACAGCTATCTCACTGTGTTTGTGCAATGTGCTTGCGGCGGGCAGAACTACGTGAAAAAAGAGTTCTTCGGATCCCACTTCAAACGGTATGTCCAGTCTAGATTGGCCTATCTGAGCATGTAGTGGACCTGTTACAACATAGTTTGACTTTTTTCTTAATTTCTTCCATCAATTCACTACACATCGTCACTGTTGTGATTAACCTACAGAAGAATAAACGCAACGTAAGATTACCAAAAGTGCAAAATGCAGTATGTATTTTGATATGAAGGCGTATATATGCTTTTCTGCCTCAAAGTTAACCGGGTCAATGAGGATGAATTGGCGAATTAATGAATGAATACGCCAAGAACTCCACAACAAAGTCAGTGGCCTCCACGATGGCGCAGTGGTAGCGTCATCGCCTTGTAATCAAGGGGTCCCGGGTTCGATACCCGGTGTGGAAGCACATAGTGGTTCGGTTCCCACTTTAAACTGTAGGTCCAGTCCCTATTAGCGTTTATGTGCATAAAATGGACTTAAAACAACAAATCAATTTAAAAAAACACAACAAAGTCAGTAATACTATTTCTTCGGTATACAAAGCGCGTAATCTTCAGCGGTAGGCTCACGTTCACTCTACCCAGACTTCCAGGTTCGATTGATTGATTGATTGATTTGCTTTATTTTGCTTCGCTTTTTGCGCCACTTTTGGCTAATTTGCGAAGATGGGGATGAGTGATGACATGATGAAATTGATGAATTTACACTCACAAATATCCATGCCCAGGCCGAGATTCGAAACCGGGACCCCTGGCGTCGTAGCGCGATGTGATAACCACTCCGCCACGGGGCTAGTTCCAGGTTCGAGTCCTGTCCTGAACATGATAGAGTGTCCGTTCATCAATGTTCTGTAATCAGCCTCGTCGTAGCGATTAGCCAAAGTAGCAGAAAAGTAGCATACAATAAGGAACATGGAAGTGCTGAACCTAACTTGTGAGACGTATACATACAAATGCATTCCAATTTTGAAAAGGCCTCCCAAATGGCTTAGTGATAACGTAATTGCCGTGTAATCAAGGAGTCCCGGGTTCGATACCCAGTAGAGGCACATAGTGGTTCGGATACAACTTTAAACTGTAGGTCCAATCCCAATTAGCCTATCTGTGCATAAAACGAAACTCAAACAAAGCAAAAAAAGTCACCGGAAGTGCGCATTATATGGGTTACTGCCGTGAGAAAATATTGTTAATAGGAAAAAATACCATAAATACGTAGAAAGGGCAATCGGGTATTATTAATTATTATCTACCGCGCAAAGCGTATTTTCCGGAAGATTTTTTAGGTTTTGAAGTCGTTTGTTTGAGTTTGTTTTTAGGTCCACTTTATGCACAGAAAGGCTACATGGGACTGGCCTTACAATTTACAGTGGGATCTGATCTCCTATGTGCCTCCACCAGGTATCGAACCCGGGAGGTTTGGAATCGCGAAGTCTTCAAATGCCTTGAACGATTTTGCTTAAATAATATACAGGATCAGTTGTTATTGGACGTAACTTGATGAGATGCAACTTAAAAATCTCTGTTCATTACAAAGTTTTTATGAAATATTCATAGCTCGAGAGATGTCCAAAAACAGAGAGATATTTCGTTTCTTAGTCCCCGAAAATATATTGTAAAAGAGGTTTAAAAATATCTTCGAAATTTGTTGCATTCGGAACATATGAAAATTTGATTTTTCCTCCGTCATATTGAATCACTTTGAGCAGTTTCACTCAAATGCAATACCAGGCCAGTCACTTGACATATCTTATAACTGTCTCAATTTCTGCTCAAGACTTTTAAATTTCCTGAGGTTATTGACGGCAGGCCCGTATTTTGAGGCCCTGGGCGGGGGGGGGGGGGGGGCTGATCCGAAAATGTGCTGTTTGAGTGTTAGATGTGACCTCGTTCCTTCTGGGGTTTCGCACCTCGGATGTGACCACCAACACTATGGAGCTAGATGTAGAACTACAGAGTTGCAATATTATGGTCGAAAGTAACGGAAAAATTCAACTCATGGATAGACTCCCCTCCCCCCACCCGGCAATCAGCAAAACAGTTGCTTTATACAAAGGCGTACAGCTTGGAGCTCATTGTTTACATTCAATTCTAAGAAGTATTTACCGCATTCCGCAAATTGACAATGTTTTCACATTCCCTTTGTCTTAAACATCCCCATTGTAACAGCCATGAAATTCGCAGAAGTGTTACGGTATATGCACACATACATATAAACTCCGTTGGGTAACAGGCCTTTTAGGGACGGGGTTTGACACGCAGCTGTTCTCTGTGTGGCACGTAGTCAACGCATTGAGTCCCTTCACCGGCTTTGTAGATAGATCTTCACATATAAGACTCATGTAAATGGCTTTCCAATGGTGTGATGGTAATGTTGCCACCTTGTAATCAAAGAGCCGGGGTTCGATTGAATGGTCCTGGTCCTCAAAGGTCTGGTACGCCACCGAGTTTCTAAGGGTGAGGTGAAGTGAAGGTCCTCACTTGTTGCACAAGCCTTCAACAACTTCCCCGCCCTTCGCCTTCTGACGTCAGCCGAAATGCTTTCATTGTTAGGTGAGGCTTCTTAGGGTTAGTTCACATAGCTGAAATAACGCCTCGCTGGTCTAGTCGTTAGGGCGTCTGAGACCCGAGTTCGATTCCTGGGGTGGGTGATCTAAGATCGGAATTTTTTCGCCCTTGTCACGCAGCCTCAAATCAGTGGGTATCTGGCAGCAAACCTTGGGGGTAAAGGCGGCCGAAGCGTGGTGCTGATTACATCACCTCCAAAATAACCTGGCTCAAGAATGTGGCGGGAGATACCACCACATCTCCTAAATGAGCCATGGCACGGTGCTATATACCTTTACCTAAATAATACCTTTTTAGTGAAGCCCGGAAAAATAAAAAAATATATTTATGCTAACAAACCTCAACCTAACAAACCTAACTTATATTACAACGAAGGCATTCCGCGATTACGTCAGAAGGCGAAGGGCGACACCCCGAGGCGAAGCCCCAAACATTTTGAACACCCTTAATTATAATATCCAACATTGTCTGACATTGAGCATGGACTTTGCGCCTTCGAATGTCTTGCGTTGAGTTTTCAGGGACTAATCTCCATATCCTTGGTTTGAGTAAATACGGTTCACTTTCTCAAGGTAAAATGACACTCTTTTCGAAATTCACTTACCATCTCTAATGGACTATAAAGTCCTTACTTCCTCCAGCTTGCAACGGAATCCACAGCACGTGTTTAACATGTCACTGGGAGACATTGGCAATCTTCCTTTTCCTGTTCGCACCGACAAGTCGATAAAATCGCGAGTGAAACTATCGGTTCCATCATCACCACATTGACGACAGTGGTTTCAACTGCGCGCAGCGGTGAGTGTGAATGATAAAGATCATGAATAGTGCTCGGAAGTTGATAAGAAATCATCTTTTTCTCTGAGCCTTGAAAACAATGCTTAGCCTGATAGAGACCGGATTTTAAAGGGAAAATTTTCCTCTAAAAGGGCAAAAAAGTGGAAAATATTGGCAAAAAAGGGAGAATAAAGGACTATAGGGTTTTGTTTGCACTTCACTAAAAATACTATTAAATGAAAGCAAAATATATATGCCATTCATACACAAAAAGGTATACATTAAATTTCATGTCAAAAATGCAAGAAATTTAATGTGTCCCTTTTTACATATGAATGGTATATATGTACTGAGCTTTCATTTAAAATAATATTTTTAGTGGAGTGAAATAATATACTATAGTCCTTTTTAATTTCCTTTATTTGGATGTAAAGTACAGCGAATAATCTTACCATCCGTTTTGATGAAATCTTCCTAGAAACTGCTTACCGCATTTCATAGCTCAATTGTACGTACCTGGCTTCGCCATTTCATAGACATTCAATACTGTCATCACTGTCACACAGTAAAGTTAAAACTGTTCTAAACAACTTCACAATAAAAGTCTAAATCTAGCAGATAAGTATACTTTCAACTCAACAGGCGTTACAATACGTTTGTTACTGCCTAAGCCCAAATCGCACTGTTGTAAAATCACTGCAACGTACTCCCAACACTCATTGAGAGAAGGCATTTGTTCTTTCTTTCCTCTAAACTGCACCAACTAGACAATTGTTGAATGTTTTGTTTAGGGAAAATACAGTCGTACAAAATAGTTTATATATTTTCAGTAAAGGGACCAAGGAAGATGTTTTTCTTAAAAAGGGGGGGAAAGGAATGTATGCTGAAAAACTAGTCAGTAAAGGGACCAGAAAGGAAAATGTTTTATAAAAGAGGAGAAAAGGGAATGTTGGCTGAAAAGGGAAAAAAGGGAAACCAAGACCATGTAATCTTGTTGGTGGAAGATAATTATCAACACGGTTGTTATTTATTCCATGAACCGTGTTGAAAAATTAAAAGAAGGGCTTCATTTTAAAATCCGGTCTCTACTGATATCAGCCCGTTTCCCTTCAGTTAGAACCAGAGAACGTTATTTTTATTTTGCACTTTTCGACCTTTTTTGGATCTTAGGTCATTTTTCAGTATTTTTTGCCGCTTTTATTGCATTTTATCTCATTTTGAGGCTTTTTTCTCCTGACATGATCCTTTTAGCAAGTTCGCCATTAATAAAAAATACGGTCATTTATTGTGGTAAATTTAATTTTTCTCCAGCAAACTTAAAATACTTTGTGTGAAGCCTACTTTGAGGTTGCCTTGGTGGTCTCTGTTATCTCTTTCATATGCGTTTTTAAAGTAAAATTAGTCACAATATTTAAAAAATATAATGTGATGTACGCGGCCCACAACTGTATTTTCAGATGCTGTCCGACCACTGTGTGGAAGATCCACTCTGAAAGAAGTTGATTTACTTACACAGATAAATCTTGCGGTGTATTTTATGTAACATTGAAGTAAAAATAAAGAAAACTACATTAGCACTTCATTACTTTTATCCCTTTGCTTCAGTAGTTTAAACCACCAAACAACTGGTTTTATCGAATTGGCTCTCTTGTAATTTATGAAACATCAAGCTTTCATTTCAGAGCGAAAATAATTATATTAGGTCTATTTTTAATAAATTTAATGTCATTGTACAGGCTATTTTAGATCATCAACTTCCGAGCTCTAATTAATCGTGAATCTACCAATTAGCTTAATCGACCCCACCCTTTCTTCTCTGGTATTTCTTGAGCCCACTTTAGACGAAAGAATTTTCCTTAGCATTTTTCTTAACATTTGTGCCATGACCAAAAAACTGCCGTGTAAAGTGAGAAATCTTATGGCATTTCAGATGCCTTGGCATCATTCATGGCATTTCTCAAGGATATAACCTGTCCTATTTCCGTAGCATTTTTCGTAGCATAACCAATCAGAAGCGACATCTTGGTCACGAGTGAACATGAAATGGCGGCCGCGTGAGATGTAAACAAAGTATCACTTCACATTTTTAAAAGCCGATAACTATTGAACCGAGAGGAATAGCGTTTCGTATAAAACGTTATTAGGTATAAAACAATGACGCTGCTTAAATACATACTTTACAATGTTTACTGTACACGTATGGAAGAATATTTTAGTTTTTTCAATTGTAAAGACTGTGCACTCAGAAAACTCAGCTTAAAGTGGCATCTGAACCACTATGTGGTTCTTTCTTTTACATTTATTTAATGTGAGTGTCTTTTCATCAATTTCATCTTAACATCACTCATCCTCGTCTTCGCGATTAGCCAAAAGTGGCAGAAAAGCGAAGTAAAATAAACTATATCAATTAATTCAAGATGAATGAATCGGAAGGGAGGAGCGCCAGGAAAACGGGGTGACTATTAATTGTATAGAGGCGAGCCGAGCCTGATAGTCTTGGTTTTACAGAGGTCTGTCTCGTCTTCGATGTTGTCTCGAAATGTCTCTTCTCGTTATCGTCTCGACTTTTACACGATCCCTACGAGTGGGCGTAGGAAAAATTTACAGCCACTTTGCAGATGTATGAAACGAATATAGGGGGTGAAACATTTTGTAGAATAAAAGTTGTAATGATCTAGGATCTCTTGTAATATTTTGCTTTTTCTTATTTTTTGATCGTTTCTCTTATATTTGAGTTTGTTTTTAAGACAAGTTTATGCACAAAAAGGATAATCGGGAGTGGTTGGTTGGTTGATTTGGTGTTTAAGTCCACTTTATGCACAGTAAGGCTAATCGCGACTGGAACTACAGTTTAAAGTGGGATCCGAACCACTATGTGCTACCATATCGAACCCAGGACCCCTTGATTACAATGTATCGACGTTAACACTACACCATCGTGGACGGGGAGGCACACTCCTCGTATAGCTAGTGTGTGTGGTAAATTTTCCTTCTCCTTAATAAATGCAGTTTCTTTCGTTGGGCTAAAAGCACGCAGAGCAAGTTGAATCTTGCGTTTTTTATGTGCAGTGCTTTGATATGAGGTACAGCGAAAGGAAAATCGTTGTGCGTTAAAAATAGCACTCAGTGAATCATGTCCCGGTTAGAAAATTCCGGAATCCAAAATTATATAATTATATTGGGCGATGAAGCGAAGGAAAAGATTATTCGGTTAGTAAATTTCATTCTGTACACTCCCAGGTTCGAATCCCGGCCTGGGCATTGGGGTGTTCTTTGTGAGTGTCCCTTATCAATTTCATCGTATTTTTGCAATGAACTAAAGTAATAATTTATTTAACGTAATATTAAAATTAATAAACAGGTTTTTGTAAAATATAATGAAGGGAGTTTGACAAAATGGGTCATCCCCGTTTTGTCCAACCACGTCATTTCCAAAAATTCAGGACGGTGCTACGTCAATTCTTAATCCAAATCGTTCTCACCAACGCCAACGTAAGTACAGGTAAATAATGGTTGTTTGCAGTGCTGTACTTATCGATTTTGTTTAAGAATCACTGAAAATACATTAACACATCAAACACAGTTCAAAAACGCTAACTTTGTACGATTTATACACAAATAAAAAACAATTTCAGTGCGACAACACGTTGTGCACGCCGAACGAGTTTCAACTCGAAAAATTACCTCTCCAATTACAGTGGAATGTTGTTAGCTACCCATCCGATAGATATCATCCCTAGTTTACACAGAACGTGTAAACTCCCAGTTCCCCCCCCCCCACCCACATCCCCATTTTGTCCAACTTTCATGGGAGGGGAAATCCCTGATAATTGTCTGAGTAAATAGTTGCGGCCTTATCTTTGAAACGGAAGTTAATGTCAACCAACGAATCATTAAGTCAATTGAATATCAAAAACACCTATGTTATGTATAGTCTTGTATACATTGGTCTTGAGTTGAATAATCTATTTCAGTGATTCAAGTTAGATATCATTGTGCATTTGGATGTATAGCGGCAATATCTTGAAGTTGTTGGCACAGGCTACAGCTATTTGTCGTGTGCATTTGGTCTTTGGTAGTACATCAGCGTCCATCATATTTGTGAGTACTGTATCAAAAGTTATTTCTATTACACTATATCGTTTGGTTCGCTTAGCAGTGTTGCGTCGCGTCATTATAACGAATGGAAGATTACAGCCCTTAAGGTTGCAGGGATATAAGGGTTATATTTTTCGGATTGATTGATTTATTTTATTTTACTTTGCATTTCTGCTACTTTTGACTAATCGCGAAGATGATGGTGAGTAATGATATGATGAAATTGATGAAGGGACACTCACAAAGAACGACCAGGCCAAGGCCGGGATTCGAACCCGGGACCTCTGGCGTCGCTGCGCTTTGTACTTACCACTCCCACTCCGCCATGAATACCGGCTCCTTTTCGGAAAGTACTTAAGTGGCAGCCTTCCTTGCACCCAGTACACCAGGAAAGCTTTTTTTGCGCGTACCTTCGGTAAGGCTAATCCTCGGTGGGGTTGTGTGTAAGCTTGTGTCTACACTCCAGGCGCGTAGCCAGGAATTCTTTGTAGGGGGGGCGAAGTCAATCCTAGAGGGGGCAAATTTTTAATATACGGTGTCGCATTGGCAGATATATCTGGGTACACAGAACAGAGGCACTTACCCCCTCCCCCAAAAGAGATAAGTAACAGAAAAGGGATAATATCTTGAAACTCGAACCAACAAAGAAACTTCGAGCAACATCAAATAGCAATATTTCGATAATTACCTTTCCAGATTGCCAAAGAACATAAAGTTTAACATATATAGGCTAATAGGGACTGTATCTACTTGATATTTACTGGTCGATAATGTTAATAGACGATTAATATGTACGAACAGCTTTGGACCTCTCTGCAGAACGATTAAGGAAGCCCTTTATAAATCATGCTTCTTAATGATTCCCTCTAGTTTCCAGTATGCAAGATTTTTACGCACAAAGGAATCTAACAAAAATCCAACAACACCATTTTGTTGTGTTATGCAAGAAAAATCAAATTAATTAAATAATAATGGTTACATATTATCTACACTTTGATGAATTGTGTAAAAATTTGTAATACATTTTTTGTACTTGCTAGAACATTAAACATGGGCCCCTTAGTCCACCACGGACTCTATTTCCTTGAAAGGGGATACTCTTGAATCCCTAAGACAATGTTTGCCTACTGGTTATGTTCACCATTTTGCAAAATATTGTGTGAATTATAGGTGAAATACATGTGTGTATTTCCACTGACAAACAAATAGGAATCCCTTGATTGATCAATGACTTCTTGGATTACAGTGTCATCATTAATATTTCATACTAAGTTTCATAGAAAGAAGTTGTTTTAATAGGGCGCATATAATTTCACGGGGCGCCATGGCATTCTCTTTAAAATTTGTTTTCTTATAGATCGTTTGGCTCCCATGGCCAACTCCCGCTGCCCCATAGCTATGGCTCTGAACTTCGAGATTGCGAGCGGAGCGAGCAAGAAAATTTTACGGAATGTACTTTTACTTGAATAAAATTTGCAATCGAGGACCCTCTGTGCCCCTTGCAATTGCCCTTGGCCGTCTGGAAGAAAAATGCAAGGAACACGTGAAAACTAATTCCATCATGAGTATCTAATTGTCCTGCTATTCTTAGATTCTCCTAGTCTTGTTTTTTTACTTCAATGTTTACTTCCCCTAGAATGGACTTCCGTCCAAGGTCGAGGGGGGAGGACGATGCCCCCTGCCCCCCTATGGTTGCAGCACTGTTTATGAGTGTCTCTTCGTCAATTGCTCATCATCACTCATTGTTGCGATTAGCTAGAAGTGGTAGAAAAGCAACGCTAAGTAACAAAAATCAAATATCCATTCCCTCTCTCTACCACATGAATCACTATTATCAAAAGATAGACTTGGGAAACAAAGATTTAAGCAGTTCCAAGTAACACATCCAAGAAAAACATCCGAACACATTAGGCACCTTTAATACAAGACTACTCAAAATGTCACAACTTTTCTAGATACTGAAAATTGCGAAATCATTTCCGGAAGTCTGAATATGGAAGGGAATCCCCCCCCCACCAATCCTGATACGACATTATACGGAATCCCATACTCCCTAATAAATCACAAAATCAATAAGTGTGTCATTGTTATGATGCTAGAGTAACACATGATATAATTGTAAAGATTAGTGAGAATTCCAGGCAGGAATGTGTTCCGTATTTTTCACAGGGGGGAAAGCAGGCTCTCAGGGGTGGTAGTTGCCTCCCCTGCCCCCCTCTAGCTACGGGTCTGCTAAACGCACGGCCATGAAAATTGGCGGCTGAGTAGAATTGCGCTGGTGCAACACATGAGAAAAGCAAAGCGAGAGCGGGACAAAAGTCACTGGTTCCCGCGCACTGTGTGGCAACGTCAACAGGGCTGCGTTGCCTGGAGCACTTTTCTGTCATCCCGGAACTTTCGAGCAAATACTGTCCTTACCAATCCAATACCATTGGATCATATCATGTTAGAGAAACAAAAATAGCACAAAAGCAACTTTGTGTATTACCGTGATAGCATAGTAGTTAACGATTTAGTCTGGAAATCAAGGATTCGGTTCGATTGTAGTCGAGGGTGCATTTGACTGCTTTCAAGTCACTTTTGCTACTAGAAGCACCATATTCAGGCTGTTAAATGAAGAAAAGGGAGAATTTAGGCTTGGACAGATGTGATATGGTGTTCAATATAGCAAAAATGAAGTGACATTCAGTGACAGACAGTGGTAGACCCTCTGTCGTAATTAAATACTTTATGGAGATTGACATGATGTGGAGGAGAGTGGGCACTCCTTCAAATATAACGTACAAAACGTGCAATGTAACTAGCGTGGAAAAGAACAGTACAAATGGAACGGTACAAAAAGAAAAATGTCTTGACATCACACTAACTAAGTAACTAACTAACTCTCTAGCCTTCTTAAACCCGAAGGTTCATGGCTGCAGCAACACAGGCCTTCCATCTTTCCCTAACTTGAGCAAGTTCTATATACTCTTTTCCATCCCTACCGACTTCCTTTAGGTCCATCTCAACGTTGTCCCTCCATCTTCGTCTTGGCCTTCCTACAGGTCTCTTACCATCAGGTTTCCCAACAAGAATCCTGTAAACTCCTCTTTCCTCTCCCATTCGTGCCACATGGCCTGCCCACCTAAGTCTTCTTGATTTAATTATTCTAATAATATCTGGACATGAATACAAATTATGTAGTTATAAATTATGTAACCTTCTCCACTCACCTGTCTCCTCATCCCTTTTAGGTCCAAAGATTTTCCTAAGGATCTTATTTTCAAATACTCTCAATTTATGTTCCTCTTTCAATGTAAGGGACCAAGTTTCACATCCATATAATACTACAGGCAAAATTACTGTTTTGTATATTTTAACTTTTAGTTTCTTAGATATTAAACGAGAAGACAAAAGTTTACGAAGAGAGAAGTAACATGCATTTCCTGAAATAAGCCTACTTTTTATTTCCTCTTTAATATAATTTTCATTTGTTACTATTACTCCTAAGTATTTGAATTTGGAAACTGGTTCAAACGAGTTGTTATCAATAATTAGATTTTGATTATTACCTAACACTTGGTTTCGGTCTGTAAGCATATATTTAGTTTTCTCTTTGTTAACTTCCAAACCTATCTCTTTAGCAGTTTTGAAAAATATTTTAGCATAATTCTTAATTGTATTCACATCATCCCCCAGTAAGTCTACATCATCTGCATATGCTAACAACTGAGTCACACCATTTAATTTTATTCCTTCTTTAGTTTCTTTTACCTTCCTAACAGCATATTCCAAGGCAAAATTAAAGAGCAATGGAGATAATGCATCTCCTTGTTTTAACCCATCATGAATTGTAAATTTGTCAGACATATTAATACCCACACGAATTTTACTTTCTGTTTCACTGGTGCATATTTTTATCATACTAACAAGCTTCTTAGGTATTCCAAACTCTACTAATATATTATATAATTTATCTCTTTTGACCGAATCATATGCTTTTTTGAAATCAATGAATAGCTGATGGACATTTTGATTATATTCCCACTTTTTTCGAGTGTCTGTCTGATGTGAAAAATTTGATCTGTAGTTGATCTGTTACGTTTAAATCCACATTGATAATCACCTATAATTTCATTAGCATATGGGGTTAGTCTTGTTAAAAGAATGTTAGATAATATTTTATATGTTGTTGAGAGTAGAGAAATTCCACGGTAATTATTGCAGTTCATTTTATCACCTTTTTTAAACACAGGAACAATTATGGATTCTTTCCACTGTTGAGGGATTTCTTCTTTATTCCATATTAAACAAATTAATTTATGAATTTGACATATTAATGAATTTCCACCATATTTAATTAACTCAGCTGGTATTAAATCAATGCCAGGTGCTTTGTTATTCTTTAGCCTTTTAATAGCATCTTTAACTTCAGTCAAGTTACGTTCTGGAACTAAAGGTTCTGCTGTGTGGACTTCATTTACTTCTGATTTATCTCCTACATGAACATTTAAAAGGTCATTAAAGTAGTTCTTCCATCTATTTAGAATATCGCTTGGGTCAGCTAGAAAATCACCGTCTTTATCTTTTATCAAGTTTACTTTAGGTTGCCACCCCTTTCTAAATTCATTTACACCTTTATATAAATCTCTGATATTTTTATTTTTGTTGTTTGTTTCAATTTCGTTAATTTTGCTTTTCAAGTAATCTCTTTTTTTACTTCTAAACGTGCGGTTAACTTCTAGCTTTATTCTATTATAATTGTTTAGATTTGATATCACACATCCCGGTTAAAGTATCCGGCATTGATTTACAGAAAAGCTGAGACTCTACGGGTTACAAATCCCATCACCCTCCAAAACGCACACACGCTGCTTCATATTTGTGTTATTTAACGTCGCTTTCTTATCCCTTTGGTTAATAGCGACGATTCGGTTGAATGATGAACTTATGAAAGGAGCAACACCAAGGCCGCCCGCAAGATATTTTCTCAGGGGGGTCTGCAGTGCTTAAAGTGGAGGAAAGAAACGTGGGGCGATGCTTTCCCCCGGTTAAGAAAATGTTCATCAAGCATCCCCAGCACTATACTCTGTCGCGGTTATCTCTGGAGCAAGTAGTGACGCGAGACGGCTCCACCAATGAACACGTGAGAGGGAACGGGATTGCGTGGAGAAGGGAAAGCTACTGCAGTTACTAGCCTTCGCAGCAGCGTTTACTGCTTCGCTCTGCTCACTGGATCCCCCCTTCTCTGCCGCTATGCGCGGCCTTGTTCCAGAGATATCCAGGACAGAGTATAGGAAAATTTTGCATAGGCAATTAATCTACTGTCTTTCACGGCACTCCTCATTCATGTTTTCACGCTACAATTTCAAAATTTGAATTATATAATTCCATGAAGTCTTTATGGATATCTCTGCTTGAACCCTTGACCAACGCAATGAAGCATCCATAAATGACCTCTGATTTCGTAGCGCGTTACGCTGACCAATCTCCGAAGGAACGATCCACACTACCGCACGCAGCTCAAACCTTGTTTCCGATTCCATCCATGAGACAATGAAACCTTCCTTGTTGATAACGAGACTTGCGTACCTTTGCAAACTCCCCCCCACGTGCCTGGGCCAGAGGCCTTATCTTCGTTGTCAGCTGCGAGCTGCTAAAAACAAAAGAGTGATGACGCATGGCCTCCGCTCCACACCAGCTATAAGTCGCCACCTTCTTCCATTGCATCGGCTGATCCCCTCTCCCTTCCCGCCCTCCAAGTGCGACACAATTAACGGGTTCTTACGACTTTTCAGTGCAAGGCTGTCTGTCATGCTTTCTTCTAAACCAGGGGTTTCCAACTGGCGGCCCGCGATGCCTTTTTTTTGCGGCCCGCGAAGCCAGTTTGCAAAATACATTAGTTTTATGTATTTTTATTAAAATACGTTCTATTTTTACTGAAGGAACGGAAGCTCCGTGAAGAAAGACAATATCACAGGTAGAATTGATTCTGCAGTCAATAATGATCATCAGAAGAATCTAAAGTGACATAACTTTCTCTTCACACCATGCATTCTACCCCTTCGCTATGCGGAATGGACTCACCCGCTTCAGCGAAGGCTTCACTCTTTGTTTTTAGAAACAAACTGCGGCGCTATAGAGATCTGTTTTACTACGCACGAAGTACGAAGAGATTTCCAGTTTGTGACTGTGATTGTACTGTGACTGATTATTAAAGTTTGTGCAAATATCGAAATTAGCAATATCTCCAAAAAACTCATGATTCAAAATGAAAATAGAACCTATCAAGAACGTTGGGAAAAAGACTACCTTGTTACAAACAACAATGGCAAGAAAAGGGGCCAGGGTTTTTCAAATACCTTTCTAACGAACGCTTTCCAAACCTTCGTAGTTTTGGGCAAAGAATGACATCGATGTTCGGCAGCACTTACACGTGTGAAAGTGTTTTTTCTTCAATGAAGTTCATCAAGAACCGCTACAGAAGCCAACTTTCTCAGTATTACGTATTATTTTCTCTTCACCTTTACATACGTATAACTCGGGTTTAGCTAGATTACATTAATTATATGTAGAGTCCGCACCTCACCCAGTGCCATAAATTAGCAACCGGAGGAGGATGAAAAAAGGGGGAAATTGCCCCTCAAACCCCTTCACATACCCACTGCTTAAATCTGAATGATTACACGATTGCGTGTTACTTCATTGTAATGAAAAATATTTTAATCGTTATGTATTTTATTGAAATAAAATAAAACTGGAAGGCTACCCATGGCGCAGTGGTAGCGTCGTCGCCTTGTAATCAAGGGGTCCCGGGTTCGATACCCGGTGGAAGCACATAGTGGTTCGGATTCCACTATAAACTGTAGGCCCAGTCCCGATTAGCCTTACTGTGCACAAAGTGGACTTAAAACCAATAAAACTGAAATATTTTTTTCCAGTCAGTGATATCATTTTACATGTTTGTTTCAGATATAAATTGGTCACAATTGGGCAAACATTTTAAAGAAACAGTTTATGAACAACTCAAGTTTCGTATCTCCTTTCTTCAGAAAACTAAGTAGCTTCTCAATGTCTGCATTATATTTTTGTGAGCAGGAAAACCTTAATGCAGACAACAAATACTTGCCCGTTATTCTCGACCGTTGTACTATTTAATTATCTTCGTAATAGAGGACAGATATTCACAAAGGCAAATGCTACCGAACATCGCTAAAATTCTCAGTAGCAAAATATCTTATTCGAGGATACTTCTCTGGGATATATGAGTTTCAGTTTTGTTTTAGTCCATTTTATTCACAAATAGGCTAATCGGGACTATACCTACAGTGTCGCTCAGTCGGTAACGCGTCTGACTACCATGCTCAAGGTCTCGGGTTCGATCTCCGGTCGGTTCAAATCCGGGAACTTTTCTAACGTTGGAAGCGGCCCCGGCGCCCACCCAGAGTCGAATGACATGGGTACCTGGGGGAAACCATGGAGGGGTAAAAGCGGTCAGGGGCGTGATGCTGATCACATCTTCCCACTCATGACCGGATCAAGAAAATGTGGGGCGTTACCCCCACACCCCCTATATCCCTTCATGGCATGGTGCTAAGCACAGGGGAGCACTTTACCTTTTTTACTGAGAAATATTTACAAATCAGATATAGACCATGTCATATCATTATTAAAATACTATAATTTTATCTATTTTGAGGAACAAGATACAGTATAATACAGGTTATTTCTGTCATAAAGTGGTAAATTAACAAATCTAATAGTTTGATTCTTAAATACAATACATTTGCCACTTTATTAGTTTTATGTGGATTAGCGTCCACTTCCCGTATAAATTTTACTTTCTGGTCAAGCGTGTAAAGCTTGAAGCCCGCCGGAAACGCGGCAACATAACTCAACAGACCCGCTTCCGGCGTCTCAGTGGGCCATAACCCTTAAGATAACCTGCAGACTTCTGGCACGGAAATTCTGGCTTCCATTCCGCGCTTTTTTCCTGTAGTGGGCGTTACACCTTTTGATTACAATAGAAGCAGACAACAGAAGTTCTGTTGCCGGATATTTCCGTGTTTCGCCACGTCTCAGTGGACGTCAAGTTTTACTTTTCCTCTTCCGATTCTCCATGGCCGACCAGTTGCAAATTAAAACGTTCACTTTTCTGTTTTTATTATGTAACACGGCAAACGTCAGCTATCGGCATATTTTTAACGTGTGTACTTTGGTATCGCGATTACCTACAAAAGAAAATGTGTCTCATGTTCTGAACAACTGCGGCAAATCTTTCTTCTCTGATTTCATGCCACGCGCCGCCTCTCCTTGCCTTCTCTGCAACACTGCAACTCGTGTTTCTCGCAACTCGAGACCGACCGCCGCCATGCCCATATATCCTGTTTCATATTTTAAACTCGCCTTTTTTTTTGTAACTACAAAGAATGCATACTTTGTGACATTTTTGTAGCTTTTTTATGTACAAATCAACTGTATTTTATGGAAATTAGTACGTGTAACACCTAATTACGTATATATGCATTACGTACAAATAAAGTTTACTTAACACGATTTTTTTAAATTATATTTTGTAGGGACCTGCAGCAATGCTGGCCCTACTTACGAATTGAGATTAACATATCTGCTCTATACCACACATTACATTTGCTATTTTCCCTCTTAACGTCAGTAGTTTAAACCACAAAACGGTGGAGGCTTCAGTCTTCATGAATTGGGCGGGGCATTTTAATGGCTGTCAAAGATTTGGACGAACCACATCTTAAAATAAAATAAAAAAATACTTTCGTGTTCACATTGTTACCACGCAATACAAACAAGGATTTGTTATCCAATAATAAGAAGCTTAAATATTGGGGTAAAAATAAGTTATGCAAATGAAAGTTGTCAAACAGTAACTTATTTAACTGCAGACCACCATGATGCAGGGGTTAGTAGCCGGCCTGCGTGGCGGAGTGATTAGCACACCGCCCTACGACGCCAGGGATCCCGGGTTTGAGTGTTCTTTGTGTGTGGCCCTTCATCAATTTCATCATATCATCACTCATCCTTCTTCGCGATTAGCAAAAAGTGGCAGAAATTCGAAGCAAAACAAACCAAATCGATCTATCGAACATTGTAAGGTTCCGCATCATATTCATAATTATCTCTACACTACATTTTACTTTTATCACGAAATGCCTATTAATTTTTGACTGCGCGGGCGGGCAAATGGGACAGCATCATTTAATTTCATGTCCCCCAACCTCTCGTGTCCACCCTTGGCGCCGCCCCTGCCACCTGACCTTCAGATGTGTAGAATTGTTAAAATACTTTTACAAGCGCAACAGTGACCAGTCGATTTCGAGACAAGAATCAATCATGTCAATAGATACCTCTAACCTCACAACCGTATCATGTTGTGTGTTTTGGTGACATGTACAGTCACCTCAAACCTTAGATAAGATTGTGATTCATCGCCCAATCAGCTTAGCTGCTGAAGCTGGATCGTCATGTTTCGAGGCTTGTGGAGGAAAGCACTCAAGAAACAATGCAAGTTGATTGTTTACAAAAAGGACTTCCGGAAATGTTTCGCATTGCACCTCATGCAATCAGCCATAAAGATAACAATAGGCAAATTGCCTATTGCTCTATTCTTCTTCATTGATAGAATTGCACTTGTGCCGGAGCAAAGGTTGCCCTCTGCTTATTCGCGCTTTTTGTTTCCTTTATTGAACCCCACGTTGCGGTAAACTGAAAGAATGACCTTCGACTGATTCATTTGGTTTATTTTAATTCGTTTTTCACAGCGCGCTAGGACTCCAGGGGTCCCGGGTTCGAATCCCAGCCTGGTCATGGCTGTTATTTGTGAGTGTTCCTTCATCAATTCCATTACATCATCACTCATCCTCATCTACGCGATTAGCCAAAAATGATAGAAAAGCAGAGTACATTGATTGATTCTGTTTATTTACTTCACTTTTCTGCCACTTTTGGCTAATCGCGAATATGAAGATGGGTGACGATGTGATGAAATTGATGGAGGGACACTCACAAATAACATCCATGTCCAGGCCGGAATTTGAACCAAGGACGCCTGGCGTCGTAGTGCGTTGTGATAACCACTCCGCCACGGAGGTCGGCACATGGTTTCGAAATGTAATTGCAAATTTCCAAGTAGTTCAAAGAGTAGTGATATAACATTTTGTAAGGTATTTTTTTGTCATTAGATAAAATTATTTTGTTTCCAAAACTGTATATTTTTCAGATGGCTGCAGTCTACCTGACCCCACATCAGTACTGCTTCCACGATTCATTTGGGTTCAAGGGTATTTATATAAGTATTTTGACACATCACAGACACGAAGTCTGGTCGAAATCCATTTATGCACAAATGGAGTTACTGGAATTGGACCTGGGGTCTCCCCGATGGCGCAGTGGTAGCGTCATTGCCTTGTAATCAAGGGATCCCGGGTTCGATACCCGGTGGAGGCACAAGTGGTTCGTATACCACTTTAAACTGTAGGTCCAGTCCCGATTAGCCATACTGTGCATAAAGTGGACTTAAATCACAAACTCAATTCAAACTGGAACTGGACCTACAATTTAAAGTGGGATGTGCAAAAACCAGGAATCGAACCCGCAAATCGTCAAGGGCAGAATATTCCGTACAGACGTTGATCACAATCAGAGGCGCAACTAGGAAGTTGTAACCGGTCCTTTACATTTGAGGAACTTATCTTGTCGGCGGAACGTTCGATCATATAGGCGTAAGCCACGCCATTTTAGCCATCCTGTCGGGAATGAGACTGACTTGAGAACGAAGCAGTTCGGACACGGGGCCTGCTGCAATAGTGGTGCTGCAGTATTGAGACCGAATGGCGTCACCGGAATCTATTTGGTACCACAAACCTTTCGGGCAGAGCAAGAAAACATCCCGTCGGTAAGTCTTTCAAGACAGGAAACCGAATCCGAGTGCAGAATGAAATCGGGTCCACGTGTACGAATAGGATTGTGTTGTGCGTCATTTCGGTGCGTTGGTAATAGGCATGGCCAAATATATCAGGATTCTGGATTCCAGAAAATGTTAAATCCGGATACGGAAATGTTTCTATCCGGGTTTCGGAGGCAATCCGGATTTCGCCCTTGAAGCTTGACGGAAGTAGCAGTATGAACGTACACTGGATTTTTTTCAGGGAGGGGCAAGCAATATATTCTTTTCAGGTGGGGCAAATGAGGCATAGTGGAGGAAAAAAAACACTCAATTGAGTTTGATGTTATCGCACTCCTACAAATTACTATGACTGAAATGAAATATAAGATTTTAGGTTGACACCAGTGATGTGCGTCTACGCGTAAACAACGAATGTCTACATTCTACGTGTAGACAATGTAGACTATATATACAGGGTGTCGCAAAACTATTTCAACAGCGCTTGGGTGCTGATAGATATCATAAAAACAAGTAACTTTTCCTATAAAGTTTACCTCGAAAGCGGTTAGTTTCTGCGCTTTAAGCGCTTAAAATTTATCCTGTACGTATGCAACCCAACACAGCAAACGCTTGCTCTGACATAACTGCCAGGGGCGCGTGGCAGGGTTGCCACTAGCGTTCCTCGTTAAGAGAGACGACTTGAAAACAACAACTTGGGAGTCTTGCCTGAGCAATATCCAAAACATTAATGATACTTGCGATGTTGTAAGAAGCATTGACAGTATTTATAAGCTGACAAGACAAATAATGGGCAGACTGAAATTCAAGATTACTCATTCTAAAATATCTCCATAATTGATTGATTGATTTGGTTTATTTTAATTCACTTTTCTGCAACCTTAGGCTAATCGCGAAGATGAGGATGATATGATGAAATAACAAATGAACCAATGTCTAGGCCATGATTTAAACCCGAGATACCTGACGCCGTAGCGAGCTGTGCTAAACACATCACCACGGAGTGTTTCGTGTATCATGCGATATCAACAATTGCAAGGGAGACGTGAGATATGGGAAATCCACGAACGAACAAATGTAAACATGATGTGTTTGCTGCCTCGTCTCGAACACGCAGACTGTAATGTTATTACAATTTATTTATTAGAAAGTTATTCCTATCTGTGCTAGCGTTATTGCTAATCGTGTTCGTCTCATAAGGAAATAATTGCAATGCTCTTTTAATTTAATGATTGATTCATCCATTGATTGATTCATTTGCTTCATTTTACTTCGCTTTTAGTGCCACTTTTGGCTAGTTTGCAAAGATGGGGATGAGTGATGATATGATGATATGATGAAATTGATGAATGGACACTCACAAACATCCATGCCCAGGCCAGGATTCGAACCCGCAACCCTTGGCGTCGTAGCGCGATGTGCTAACCACTCCGGCACGGGGGGCGGCTCTGCGTGTTCGAAACGAGGCAGCAAACACATCATGTTTACATTTGTTCGTTCGTGGATTCCCCATATCTCACGTCTCCCTTGCAATTGTTGATATCGCATGATACACGAAACACTCCGTGGTGATGTGGTTAGCACAGCTCGCTACGGCGCCAGGTATCTCGGGTTTAAATCATGGCCTAGACATTGGTGTCATTTGTTATTTCATCATATCATCCTCATCTTTGCGATTAGCCAAAGGTGGCAGAAAAGTGAATTAAAATAAACCAAATCAATCAATCAATTATGGAGATATTTTAGAATGAGTAATCTTGAATTTCAGTCTGCCCATTATTTGTCTTGTCAGCTTATAAATACTGTCAATGCTTCTTACAACATCGCAAGTATCATTAATGTTTTGCATTTTGCTCAGGCAAGACTCCCAAGTTGTTGTTTTCAAGTCGTCTCTCTTAGCGAGGAACGCTAGTGGCAACCCTGCCACGCGCCCCTGGTAGTTATGTTACAGCAAGCGTTTGCTGTGTTGGGTTGTATAGGTAGAGGATAGATTTTTAGCGCTTATAGCGCAGAAACTAAGCGCTTTCAAGGTAAACTTTATAGGAAAAGTTACTTGTTTTTATGATATCTACCCGCACCCAAGCGTTGTTGAAAGAGTTTTGCGACACCCTGTATATATTATGTAATATACGGTGATGACGTAATCAATGTAGACATGGCGCTTTGCACGCGCATCGTGCTATGCGCAGCAACCAGCATCAATCAGCAGGTGAAAATAGAAAGCGTGAAGTATGCCACGATCCAGAAATAAGTGCCCGACCCTGTGGCCGAGTGGTTAGCACATCGCGCTGCGACGCCTAGGGTCCCGGGTTCGAATCCCGGTCGGGCTTGGTTGTTTGTGAATGTCCATTCATCATTTCATCACTCATCCCCATCTTCGCAAATTAGCCAAGAGGCACAAAACGCGAAGTAAAATAAACTAAATCAATCAATCAAAAAAATCGATCCAGAAATAAGTGTTTTAAGCAGGGGTGCCTATCCCCCCCAAAATTATGTCATGCGTCTCCCCCAAATCATATCCTTCGCGCCCTTAAACCATATCGTAATCCTTACAAAGTATTTAATTACGACAGCGTGTCTACCGAAAGTAACTTCTTCCTTAGTTTTTTGTTACAAATGATGCACCTGCTTTAAATTAAGCACTGAGCACTATATTTTAAGAAGTGATGGAAGCAAAGGATTATTATATTATTGAATTAGAAACGTAAATAGCAAACATAATTATATCTATTGTAGTTGCCATTTAAAATCGGGTTTACTATTTAATCACCACTTTCATGCAAAGAAGTACTACTAAAGCCGGTCCCCGTGGCGGAGTGGTTAGCACATCGCGCTACCAAGCCCGGGGCCCTGGGTTCGAATCCTGACCTGGGCATGGATGTTTGTGAGTGTCCATTCATCAAATTCATCACTCACTCCCATCTTCGCAAATTAGCCAAAAGTGGCACAAAAGGCGAAGTAAAATAACTCATTCAATAAGTAATACTAAACATGAACCTAGTGACTACATTTTTCAAATAATTTTAAAATGTCATATCACACACACACACACACACACACACACACACACACACACACACACACACACACACACACACACACACACACACACACACACACACACACACACACACACACACACACACACATACATACATACATACATACATACATACATACATACATACATTTTGTTGCAATTTAGGCTGCACAAGAAAACTTCACTAGACTTCTTCAAAGCCTCACTTATAAAGATGCCTGTGTAATTATTTTCATTGTATATATTTGTATATATATATTTTTTTTTTTTTTTTTGTTGCTGACTGTTAAAACAACCTACACAGACGTCCTGAGAGTAACATGAAGCTATTCGCAAAAGGAAGGTAGCAGTTCCCTACAAATAGAAAGTATTCTACACATGTCAATGTATTTTGCATTCTAAATATTTGGAATATTTTACACTTTTTGCATTATCATATAGTGTACGAGCTCAGTCCTTCTCGGATATTTAAAAGCATAATAAACACTGTCGTCGTCTCCTAGCATGTATCAGTCTCGCGCCTAGCGCGGAACAGGTAGGTCGTGCTGTACGAGCTCTGCGCTTTGAGGAAAAGTGAAAGTTCAGCGCGAATCGGTACGTACGTGTGGGAGAGGGTGTGCTGTTGAACTGTGCTAGTGAAGAATTGGACAAAAGTAAAGTATAGAATGGATCGCGAAAATACGATACAAATCAGTTTTGAAACGGGAACTTTGAAACCTAGTCCTTTGGAAGTACATGAATTTATTCATGATAAATTCAAACTGAGTGTGGATGAAATTGCAGCCATACAAATTCCCACGACGATTAAATGTGTATTTTTGAAATTAGTGCGTCCGGGAAAAATGAGAAAAATATTAGAAGAAAATACTGGTGAAGTGAATTTTTATTATAGTAGTGGAGCTGTGACACAAGTGAAACTGAGTGATGCGAATCGAATTGTGAAGTCGGTTCGAGTGTTTAATCTTCCTTTGGAAGTGCCAGAACGACAAATTCGTGAAAAACTGAGTGAATATGGGACAATCGATGAATTGAAAGCAGAAACTTGGAGTGACAAATTTAGGTACAAAGTGTATAATGGGGTGCGTCAGGTTTTGATGGCAATTAAGAAGCCAATTCCCTCCTTTGTGAAAATAGGCCAATATACGGCACATGTAGTATATAATGGTCAAATCCCGACTTGTGAATGGTGTGGTAGTAGTGATCACATGCGGTTTAATTGTACCTTACGAAAACCAACAGTGTTCAAAGTCATGGGTCGTGCAGTTCGGTCCTATAGCGAAGCAATTGCACCGTCTACATCTACACACGAAGGTATAAATGTGAGTCAAGAATCAACACAACTGACGGTGATAGAAGGGCTTCAACAGGGAATACATATACAGGAAGAGAACAATATTCACAAGAAGGATCAACAAACTTTGACCGCGGAAGGAACTGAAGAAAATATGCAACAGCAACCAAAAGAACCTGTGTTAAATGTTCAACTTACGCGACAAAGTGAGGAAATGTCCCTGGATACTATGGAGCAGAAGAAGGGTGGACCACTAAGACGACAAGAAGACATAACTAAAGTGCAAGAGGAATCGAGTGATGAAGTGCTACAGAGCAAGAAGGAGAGGAAGCAGAATCAGACCAAGCAAAAGGACTTCAGACAAGAAGCTGAACAGGAAAAAGATTCGGAAACGGATAGTGAAAGTGGAAGTGTCCAAAGTAGTACGGGTCGTTCGGTTTCCGGCTCACAAAAACGACCAAAGAGTATAAGGAAAACGTCAGGCAGCAATCGGACGAAAAGACGATCATTGCGACATGTAAAAACAAATGTACAAGACATGGTTATTGATCAGAGTCCGATAGGCCATGAAAGTTTGTGAATACTGGATACAGGTAATCACTTTAAGATTAGAAAATAGTATTATTTGGAATGAATATTTTTATTGGACTGTCAGTAAGTTAATGATAATGAATTGCGTGGTGGTAGTTATTTATGGATTAAGGTATACAAAGGGAAGGGGTATTTCCTCCCCCCCTACTAAAATAATATTGTTAGTGTGTTTGTTAATTTTTGGTGTATAACATTAGGGGCATATAAAAATAGTGTAGGAACTATTACTCTTCGATGGGGCAAAGGTGGAAGTATAAGTATTGGGAATACCCAATCCCAAAAATTTTGTTCATAGTATTTATGATGACGACCCTTCGTTTTGCTACGATAAATATAAACAAAATGAAATCCCTTACAAAACAGGCGGCGTTAGAGGACTTTATTATACAAGCATCATTAGATATTGTATTTCTCCAAGAATGTGGACAAATGAATTTCAATTTTTCCCCAACGATAAGAGTTCATAATAATGCAAATTTCCAATCGACAGGAACAGCTTTGTTAACACGTAATACGGTTCCCCTCACAAATGTGGTATGTCATCCTAATAATAGAATCATATCAGCAAAAGTTGCAAATGTATGGATATATAACATATATGCTCCATCCGGGTCACAGTGTAGAAAACAAAGGGATGAGTTTTTTGCGCAGGAAGTTGCGGTTGAAATGCAGGGTAGGAGAGAACACATAATATGTGGGGGAGATTTCAATTGTGTATTGTATCCGCAGGATCAAAGACCTGGATTTAACACGTCGAATTCATTGCAAAAATTAGTAACTGGCTTTAACTTCACAGATGTCTGGAGTGATAAATGTTTTGGGCAGAGGGGTTTCACGTATATACGTGACAATTGTGCATCCCGATTGGATAGATTTTATGTAACACCCACATTACGTCAGTGCGTAAAGTCAATCAGTATAACACCTACATGTTTTTCAGATCACAGTGCTGTCATTATGATGATAAATGTGGACATTCCAATAGTCCCTAGAGGGTACGGTTGTTGGAAATTAAATGCTTCAATTCTTAATGAGAAAAATTTCTAACAAGCATTTAATGACCAATGGTCGAGATGGATAACACACCGTCTGAGGAGGATAGATATAATCCGCTGGTGGGAGGAGATTCTCAAACCGGGAATAAAAAGATTTTGTATCAGTTACTGTAAGGAACGGTCGAGAGATTGGACAAATAAATATAATTTTTACTACAGGGTGTTGCGTGAACAAATTCAGCAAGCAACAGATGGGAAAAAAGTGCAAACTGAAGTCAAACGTACACAAGCTGTACTGTTAAAAATGACTGCAGAAAGGCGTCAAGGGGTCAAAATTCGTAGTAGACTTCCTCATTTTGACAACGATGAGGTCGCCTCTATCAGCCATGTAATTCATGAAAGAAAAAATGCTAAAAGACAATGTATTAGTGAAATATTTGATAATGGGGGAACAAATATCAATTCAGCCCCTGAAATACGTAATTGCATTTATAATTATTTTGAGCAACAATATTCCCAACCAGCGTCACATAATGGAGCTTTAATGGACGCGTTGGCATCCGAATCAGAGGTTTTTACAGATGAAGAAAGTGAAAACTTAAACAAAGAATATACAAGTGAGGAAGTGTTTCGAGCGGTTAAGGTAGGGCAATCATTTTCAGCTCCTGGTTGGGATGGGATACCCAATAAGTTTTATCAAACCTTTTGGAAATTGATGGGTCAAACAATAACGGATTGGATAAATGCAGTGTTTAGCAAGTATCAAATGGGTAAATCTTCGAATACGGGTATTATAATTCTAATCCCAAAATGTCCAAAACCAAGCGAAGCTGGTCATTATAGACCCATCAGCCTGCTTTGTACGGATTACAAAATATTGGCGCGATGTATGCTTGGCAGACTTATGCCTTATGTCGACAAATTAGTAGGAGAGGATCAATATGTTTTTGGTTTAAATAAGAAAATCACAAATGTTTTACAAACCATGCGTGAAGTAATTACATGTTATAGACTACAGAACAAAAATTCTGAAAATGCTATATTAGCATTAGACTTTGAACGTGCTTTTGACTCGATAAATCATGAATATCTATTTAACGTTTTGCAGGGCTACGGTATACGTGGACATTTTCTTTCAGTATTTAAAAGTCTTTATAGTCATGCAACAGCAAAAATTCAAATAAATGGTTTTCTGACAAAAGAACTCTATATTTATAAAGGTGTAAGACAAGGAGATCCTTTGTCGATGTTAGCGTTTTGTATTGCACTGAGACCCATTCTTTCTGAAATAGGCCGAAAAGTTCAAGGAATTAACATACACTCTACTACTATTAAGGTGTTAGCTTATGCTGACGATGTTACTGTATTAATAAATGAACAGTCGGATATTGATGAAACATGTCAAGTATTACAGAAATTTGGAAAATGGTCGGGATTAAAAATAAACCAAGCAAAATCGTCAATTTTGAATTTAAATTTGGCTCATTCTCACTTGCAGCGAGGTAATTTTAAGGTTGTACAAACGATACGTATACTAGGTATAATATATACGCACTCTATTCAAAGTATGATCCAATTAAATTATGATAGAGTATTAACTGGGGTTAAAGCGATATTACAAACAAATAAATTTCGCAGCCTTAGTTTACAGTCAAGGGTGACCTTTGTACAGGTCTATGCACTCTCAAAGGTATGGTACATGGCAAAAATCCTCCCACTACGGAAGTTAGATATAAATAAACTTAAGAGTGTAGTAAATTGGTTTATTTGGAATGGTCAGATATTGAGGGTGAAACATGTGTTACTTTGTTTGCCTTTTGCCGAGGGAGGAATGAATCTTGTGAATATAGAACTCAAATGTCAGGCCTTACGTATTCAAGCTGACACGCAGACATTGATTCAGCATCCACTCAGCCTCACAAGTAAAGTTTTGAGAAGCGCTTTGGACTATATTTCACTAGAGGCTCCTATTGATATTACTAGACTGGTAGACACTTTATGGTATTTTAAGTCAACAATAGTGGATATTAGTTATGCCCTATTACAATCTCCGATATTAACAATACCAGTGACATCGGAAATATATCGCAGATTATGTAAATTAGAACAGCCAACATGTAAAATTATTGAGCAAAATCCCAGAATGAAGTGGAGAGAAATATGGAATAATATTCAGGCTCACCATCTAACATCACGAATCCGATCAGCATGGTATATAATTGTCCACCAAAAATTAATCACTGGGGAGAGACTCTATGATCTTAAATTAATAAATACGCCAATGTGTGCTAAATGTAATGTATCTGATAGTTTAGTCCATAGACTGAGTGAATGCCAAATAATAGAAACATCATGGCTTTATATAAGGAAACTTGTTAGTACTATTTGTCGAACATCAGTGTATAACATCTCTGTAGATATTCTTTTATATCCAGCTTTTGCCTATTACCCAAAAACAAAACGTAAAAGTGTACAATGGCTCCTAGGACACTATGCCTATTTCCTATCGACATATCGGCAACCAGATTTTAATATACAATTTGTAAATTACCTCCATCAAGAATATCACAGGATACCTGACTGTAAAAGAAATATATTGTATGCTAATTTTCTTACTGTAATGTTTACTTGTCCAATGAGTTGAAATGTAAATTGCAAATGTAATGTAATAAATTGCAAAATGTAATAAAAAAAAAAAAAAGTGGTTAGCACATCGCGCTGCGACGCCTAGGGTCCCGGGTTCGAATCCCGGTCGGGCTTGGTTGTTTGTGAATGTCCATTCATCATTTCATCACTCATCCCCATCTTCGCAAATTAGCCAAGAGGCACAAAACGCGAAGTAAAATAAACTAAATCAATCAATCAAAAAAATCGATCCAGAAATAAGTGTTTTAAGCAGGGGTGCCTATCCCCCCCAAAATTATGTCATGCGTCTCCCCCAAATCATATCCTTCGCGCCCTTAAACCATATCGTAATCCTTACAAAGTATTTAATTACGACAGCGTGTCTACCGAAAGTAACTTCTTCCTTAGTTTTTTGTTACAAATGATGCACCTGCTTTAAATTAAGCACTGAGCACTATATTTTAAGAAGTGATGGAAGCAAAGGATTATTATATTATTGAATTAGAAACGTAAATAGCAAACATAATTATATCTATTGTAGTTGCCATTTAAAATCGGGTTTACTATTTAATCACCACTTTCATGCAAAGAAGTACTACTAAAGCCGGTCCCCGTGGCGGAGTGGTTAGCACATCGCGCTACCAAGCCCGGGGCCCTGGGTTCGAATCCTGACCTGGGCATGGATGTTTGTGAGTGTCCATTCATCAAATTCATCACTCACTCCCATCTTCGCAAATTAGCCAAAAGTGGCACAAAAGGCGAAGTAAAATAACTCATTCAATAAGTAATACTAAACATGAACCTAGTGACTACATTTTTCAAATAATTTTAAAATGTCATATCACACACACACACACACACACACACACACACACACACACACATACATACATACATACATACATACATACATTTTGTTGCAATTTAGGCTGCACAAGAAAACTTCACTAGACTTCTTCAAAGCCTCACTTATAAAGATGCCTGTGTAATTATTTTCATTGTATATATTTGTATATATATTTTTTTTTTTTTTTTTTTGTTGCTGACTGTTAAAACAACCTACACAGACGTCCTGAGAGTAACATGAAGCTATTCGCAAAAGGAAGGTAGCAGTTCCCTACAAATAGAAAGTATTCTACACATGTCAATGTATTTTGCATTCTAAATATTTGGAATATTTTACACTTTTTGCATTATCATATAGTGTACGAGCTCAGTCCTTCTCGGATATTTAAAAGCATAATAAACACTGTCGTCGTCTCCTAGCATGTAGCAGAGAGATATCAGGAAAATTAAAATGTGATCTGAAAATGTGAGGAATGTGCCGCACCGTTAAAATTACATTACACGCTGGACACAGTGGAGGTCCAATCCTCGCAGCAAGTGTCGATGCGGTAGACGGATGTGTCCAATATGATGACGATAAAATAACTACTTCAAGTATTACTCGATTAGTGTAAGTTACAATCCTAAATATATGTATACAGGGTGATTTCGAACTCCCATTACAAACTTAGGGGGGTGAATCTAGAAGGAAAAACAAGCCGAAAGTGCCATGTGGCAAAATTACGAAAACGGCACCGTGTGGCTGCCAGAGCCGTGAGAAAATCGGTTCACACCTCTTTCAAAGAGCAATAACGTCTGAACCACGAAAGATACGAAGATCGGCTCTGGCGGAAGTGGAGGAAGTCGTATCCAAACAATATCAGGGCGTTGAAATTGCGGCGCTTTTCGTGATGCGCAAGGGGAATCCCCAAAGGAAATGGGGAATCCCCACTGCATGTGAGCGGAAACTCGCGCAAAATGGAGAAAGACGACGAGGGAACATGCTGTCACAGGACGGTCGAAAAGTGACACATGGAGGGAGTCCCCAGAGGAGCGCATGAAGTGCGACAAATGGAACATGCTTGGACAGTGACTGTCGCGCATCCCAGATGGTACGCAAAACGGAGTGATGGATGTACACGTGCATGCTACGTGGAACGCAACGTGCAATTACAATTGCGATATGAACCACTACGTGCCCCCTCCCACCGGGAATTCGTTTAACCCGGGACCTCGGGAGTACAAGGTCAGCCGGAAGTCGGCTCTCTGAGGAGCCGCACCAAATACGTATCCACGTGCCCCACGAATGCTGGGACACGTTCGTATTGTTCTGTATACATTACTGCAGAGCGTGTAGAGGTATCCCATGCGAGTCCGACGTTAGTCATTAACGTTCTCACGTGAAGGACATGGAACGGGAGCGACCAACCCGTACTTACTGACGTTCCTTCCCGTTCGTAGCCTCTGTGATGCATGAAGGTGTGCGCTGACGTCATACTAGGAGTCACTCGCTATCTCTGGTCGAAGTTGACCCTTGCGCCCTCTGGGTATTGCAAGACTGTATGGAGAGAGCGCTGGACGTGACACATTGGTTGAGTACGTACACACGACGTATCTTCTGGGAACATTACGACGTTGTGGGTGTGTGTGGACGTGAAAACTCCCACGATGGTGCAATACAGTTTCGAGGAGTATGCAGACATGATGCTCATTTACGGGGAAGCGAGATGCAATGGAAGGGCTGCTCGTGCGATGTACCAGGAACGTTTCCCGGAACGTGTGACGCCATCACACACCATATTCGAAAAAGTGAACCGTCGTCTTCGTGAATCTGGAACATTTGTTGTGAGTAGAGTGGACACAGGTGCCCCAAGGACGAGGCGCACGCCTGCGGTGGAGGAGGCAATTCTTCATGCTGTGCACGAAGACCCTGGTACACTTCGCAACATGTTATTTGACCGCCCTGAAAAATTTCAAAGTCCGGAATTCGTAAATTTGGCAGCATAGCGCTTTAGAGCCAACTAAGAGTAACCAACTTTGCAACATTTCTTCCTCCTGAATGAAACCGCTCGTGATTTTTTTCATTCTTTCAATTTCCATAAAGTAAAGATACCCTAAAGTAGTAAAACAACATATGAGTAGACAAAAAAATTTTAAGTAGAAATACGAATGTTGAAAATATTTCAATATTCTTTGTTCTGAATTTGAAAATAGTAAAATGTATGTGCATTGTGAAACACTGAACAGGTTCTCATCCACCTGGAAAGAATTGCGGTCACATCTGAATGCACGAAGGCTAATTTATGATGATTTTATGCGAAATGTTTAGTAAAGATACCTTGCACAACGCCAAACGATTCTGCAAAGTGTCTCTTTTTCTTGGTTCTTGGCGAAAAATGGTTCGAAACTCAGGCACAACTGAGATTAACGTGTTTTTCTGAGTTTTCTGTTAGCAATCTCCTGGAGTAGTTGGTTAGATGACAGCACTTTCGTATTTTTACTGTTTTCGTCAAGATCGAAACATCGTAGGTTCAAATCCCACCCTTTCCTTATTATTTTTTTCCTTTTTATTTACCGAGTACGAAGTGTTCTAATAGCGTAATATAATATTATATGATATTACTGTAAATATTTATGCGATGCATGCTCAGTAGCGGCGATTGGGTTTCAAAACTGATGGGGCAAGGTGGGGAGAGGGGGGAGGGCAAGGACAGTTTCTTTCCCTTGGTAGATAATGTTTAGCATAGTGCTGGGTCATCTGCCCCTCCACACTCCATAATCGTCACCACTGTGCATGCCTCAACTAATGCTTCTACTAATGTTTTTAATCTTTCAGTGATTGGCAGGATTTTAGGAAATACTTTTCCTTTCATTCAGCTGCTATAAGTTAACACATATTAAGAACTTACATCTCAACTTTCTTCATCCGGAAATGCTGGACATAAATCGCATAAATATCAACGGAAATATCCAAGAAACGTAGATAAGCATTCTCGTCCAAAGCCGTTTACATCCAGAAAATGATTTTGCAAAGAATTAGGTTTGAACCCATGACCTTCCATTCCATAAGCAAACGATCCCCCTACACCACACGGTTCACGTTATTTTATGCACTCGGCTCGGATCCCACTTTAAACTGTAGGTCCAGTCCCGATTAGCCTTACTATGCATAAAGTTGACTTAAAACACCAAATCAACCAATTCATCTCCTTTCAGAGTGGGCCTTCTATGATACTGTAGTCGGCCAGCATCCGAAAATACAGTTCTGCTTCGCGTATACCAGAGTGTAATTGCATTTAATATTGTGACTAATTTTACTTTAAAACTACAGATTAAAGCGACAATAGTGTTCAGAAAAAGTAAATGCATTTAAAATGCACGAAACAACAGAGGAGGAGAAAAATAAACCTAAAAAATAAGTAAAAATGCAACAAAAACTATTAAAAATACTGACAAATAAACTAAAAGCCAACAAAGGCCGAAAAATGCAAAAAAAAAAATGTAAAATAGAAAGTGTTTTCCGGCTCTGACTAAAGGGAAACCGACATGATATCAGGTTTGGCATTGTTTTTAAGGGTCAGAAAAAAAGTTGATTTTTCATCAACTTCCGGATCCTAATTATGACCATTGAAAAAGTTGGAGGTAGCTTTCTTAAAATTTTCTTGCTGAGGGATCGTATCGTCCCATATCTCCACTTCATAATAAAGAAAAACATCAAGTTCATATTTCGAAAATGACTTTGAGTTTTGCACCACGAAAATATGTTTTTCATAGTTTGAAGTTCGTTAGTATTATCTTTCAAGGTTTCCATTGTTTTAATTTCGTACATATTTTATATTTCATACCTTCCCCTCTCTTTTCATACAGTGTTTGGAAAAATGCTGAAGTTTCTTGTCAAACGGGGTCTGGTTGAAATGACTTCTTTTCGCTCTCCTGTTCCTACTTTAAACAAACAACAAAATACATCGTAACTAAACGATTGTTTGTTCAAAACACGGAATTTTTACACAATTTTCAAAATATGACAAAACGCCAATAGACATGTTCATCATTTTTCCCTTTCAGCGTTTCTCGATTTTATCTGAATACGTTTCCTCATGAAAATTGCCATGAGGAAATTATAGATATGACATTATGGTAGCAAATTTTAACATGAGCTACCCGGAGAAGAGGTAGCGCACTTGATTCTTACGAGGGAGGTCGTAGGTTCGATTCTCCACCTGGGCAGATTTTTTTTCAGGAGTATATCTTTGTGTGTAAAGTTTATCCACAGTGCTAAGAAGTTAACATTGGTCTCTGTATTTCACGAGAGGAAAGGAAATAGTAAGAGAAAGTTATTTCGAAGATAGGAGGAAGTCATATGCAACGTTGAATACGCAGAATCAAGTTAAGTAGAGCTAAGTCTGTGATGGTGGTTGCGAATATTGCAAAGTTAGTTGGGAAACTTGTTCGATGGGATACTCGTAGTTTCTGTTGAAATAAGACAAACATTTTAGATACACAGCAGTGAGGAATTAACGATCATTATGAGGTTTTGAATTTTTTGTTTGTCACTCACTATATAAATACTTATTAGTAGTTTCTTATCGAATCGGCATTCGTAGCAATAACAATTTATTTATGTGTATTTGCGATTTACTATTAGTTTTAGACGCATGGTAAGATGGTGGTGAGGGGATTGACAACAGTCATTACGAAGGAACGGACATAAAATTACCAATCTTAGCAATTTGAACTCATTAAACGCTCTCCTTCTTTACAGTACTCCACTACATCACTACTTAACATAACTGTATATCTTTGTTTAGTATATCGAAATCAAATAATCAATATTTTAGGTGTCAGTGAAGAACACACAATACATAACTTAAATAACATTACATTTTGCATCCTGAATACATATATGTGATTTGTGAATTAATCATGATGTGTGTGTTAACACAACATATGAACAATAACTAAAAAGAAAAGTTTTAACTTTAAATCTTGGAAATCTCCAACTTCTAAGGGGAAATATGCGCAGAAGGGACGTCCCTCAAGTGTGCATCGGATTCATTTTTTAAATATTCTAATATCAACGGTATCTGTTCAGCAAACAAAAAAAAAGAAAAAAAGAAAGAGGAGAGGGTGGGATTTGAACCCGCGACCTTTCACGCTTGATGAAAAATGAGGATAGCAGCGCCTAATCCACTGCTCTACGTTAACTTAACGACGTTATACCCTTAAAAACATGTTGACGTTTATGAAGACTCCCGCCTTCCTGTGTTTCAAGCACATTTTCTCGACAAGTCGTGTAAAATATATGTTTTTGAGAACTGTTCGATATTATGCAAGGTATTGTAAATAAAATGTCACATAAACTCCTCACAAATTTGCTTCTTTCTGCACAAACTTGATGGCAATTTCCTCCAGGTGGATAAAAACACTATTCAGTGTTTCAAACCCCCCAAATTTCAAGTCGAGCAAGCAGAATCGTAAATATCCTTCAAGGTTATTTTTTAAATTTATTATTTCTGTTTGATTGTGTATTATAATAGCTGTTTATAGTTGTTACGTTCATGGAAAGTGTTAAATTGAAAACCTATCACCGCAACGTTTTTCGTCTAGTGGAAGGACCTACTCAAAGTTGTCTACTCTCACCTGGAGCAGAAGTGCAATGTTGCTAAGTTTACGATTTCGGGACTTAGAATTATTTCGGGGCGGTCAAATAAGATGTTGTGAAGTGTACGAGTACCCGAATCGTAGCGCGGGATGTTGGTGTATCTCAGTCTGTAGTGTGGAATGTCCTTCATGATCAACAACTGCACCCATATCACCCCCAGAAGGTGCACGCCATGGGTCCCACAGATTTTGAACCACGTGTTCGCTTCTGCACATGGTTTGTGCGTCGTTGCGTGAATACGCCTCAGTTTCCACAGTTGGTGCTCTTCACGGATGAGGCGAAATTCACCAGAGAGGGTGTTTTTAATTCCCGCAACAGCCATGTGTGGGATGAAGAGAACCCATTCGCAACGAAAGCTCGTGGGTTCCAGCAGCGAATGGGCATCAACGTCTGGGCAGGAATACTGGCCGGTCGTTTAATTGGCCCATACGTACTTCCCACCAATCTCACAGGTCGTACTTATCTGATTTTTCTCCAAGAGACATTGCCCGAGATGTTGGAAAATGTGCCATTGGCCATTAGGCAAAACATGTGGTTCCAGCATGATGGGGCGCCACCCCACTTTGCACGGGACGTACGGGACCATCTGACCCACAGATATGACAGGCAATGTATAGGGCGTGCCGGGCCCGTGCCGTGGCCCCCACGATCTCCCGACTTAACGCCCCTGGACTTTTTTCTATGGGGGCGCATGAAGAGTCTCATTTATGGAACCCCCATCGAGTCTGAGCATGATCTGGTTGCTAGGATTGTGGCAGCAGCGGACTTCATTCGAGAGAATCCACTGGTCTTCAATCGTCTGTATGAGAACATTCTTCGAAGGTACAATGTGTGCATCGATGTTGGTGGTCGTCATATTGAGCCCCTGTTGTGAGTTTCCGTTCTGCACACGCCAAAGGATGTTTTCATACTGTCCTTCGCAGTGCTTACGTGCTGCATTCCGAGTTCATCGTCGTTCCTTCATACCATCGGTAATGAACAGAAACATCAAGCAGCAATGATTCAAGATTTAGCACAAGTAGCCTATTTTTCAGGACAAAGGGTCAATATCTGTGTTACTGATTTTTATCTGTTTGTGCTACTCTCTGTTTTCCTTCCGCCAAAGTGATACTGTACATTCCAATGTGAAACCCTTCATACGTACGTGCCAATTTCTTTCCTTTTTTTTTTTTTTTTGTGGCTGTGCCTTTTAGGGAGGTGTCCCTGCATTCGTGGGGCACGTGGATACGTATTTGGTGCGGCTCCTCAGAGAGCCGACTTCCGGCTGACCTTGTACTCCCGAGGTCCCGGGTTAAACGAATTCCCGGTGGGAGGGGGCACGTAGTGGTTCATATCGCAATTGTAATTGCACGTTGCGTTCCACGTAGCATGCACGTGTACATCCATCACTCCGTTTTGCGTACCATCTGGGATGCGCGACAGTCACTGTCCAAGCATGTTCCATTTGTCGCACTTCATGCGCTCCTCTGGGGACTCCCTCCATGTGTCACTTTTCGACCGTCCTGTGACAGCATGTTCCCTCGTCGTCTTTCTCCATTTTGCGCGAGTTTCCGCTCACATGCAGTAGGGATTCCCCATTTCCTTTGGGGATTCCCCTTGCGCATCACGAAAAGCGCCGCAATTTCAACGCCCTGATATTGTTTGGATACGACTTCCTCCACTTCCGCCAGAGCCGATCTTCGTATCTTTCGTGGTTCAGACGTTACTGCTCTTTGAAAGAGGTGTGAACCGATTTTCTCACGGCTCTGGCAGCCACACGGTGCCGTTTTCGTAATTTTGCCACATGGCACTTTCGGCTTGTTTTTCCTTCTAGATTCACCCCCCTAAGTTTGTAATGGGAGTTCGAAATCACCCTGTATATATATACTGAGTGAGTCTTTTAAAAGAGGCCCCGTGGAAAATGCGCTCCTTGCATGTAGGCAACCCTGGTACACCGAAAAGAAGAGCGGGTTAGAGAACAGTCCAGGATATGTCATGTCATGTCATGTTGTCGAATATGCTTGGCACCGATATCCTGGACTGTTCTCTAACCCGCTCTTCTCTTCGGTGTACCAGGGTTGATTACATGCAAGGAGCGCATTTTCCACGGGGTCTCTTTTAAAAGACTCACCCAGTATATATATTGAAGTTTCGCTGGGTTTGAATTATCAACTGAATTCGTCATTTTTCTTGTAAGTCGCTTTTAACATGAAATGAAGAAAAAGCGATTTAAAATATAATAATAATATATAAAACCTGCGATTACTATGTAACGGCCATATGCATAAAGGGTACTAATGAGAACAGTGCATGATGTCCTAATTTAAAGAATCGTGATTTTAATTATGCTATTAATTTCTAAAACATATGTAAACCTACATTGAATTGCCCTTGAAAATGTTCAGTTTTTGAAAAGAAATATAGTCTAAAATTGTCACTTTGTCCGAATATGTGAGGGAAAACACCACACGAAAATTCCCACCTTCCAAAATAAATAAATACCAAACAACCATTTCCAACAGGTTAATGATGTACATTTATTGCTAATATTTTGTGAATGTTGTTAGAAAAACGACGGTAATAATAAAGAAAGAGTATTTTAAGATATGTGTAATTAGTCTATGAGGGGTGGTGGAGTATCCGCGAAAGGGATCAAACGCGAAAGAGATAAAAAAAAATAATAATAACATACATATGTGCAGGGAGTTTCTTTGCATTTGTTGGTGACCGTCAGTATTTTAATATTTTCTTGGATAGGAATTCAAACTTTCGGACCTTCTCTATAATGATCAGCACCATACCACGGCTCCTTTTTAAAATGAATTCAAAATTGAGATCGCAACTACATCTGCGTTTTCGGATATGTTTACTCTACAGAAAGGGGATAATTACAAAATCTAATAGCAAACCCAAAATATCTCTGTAGGTTATTCAGGTTATTGTCACAAGAAACGTGCCGAGAGGCGACACGCAAAGCCTCAAGCATAAACGCAGTATCGGAATAAGCGCGAAAGGAACAACCGCGAAACGGATTACGCGCGAAACCAAAAGTGGACACCGGAATAAGCGCGAAAGGCACAACCGCGAAACAGATTGAGCGCGAAACAAAATTCAACATCGGAATAAACGCGAAAGCAACAACCGCGAAGCGGATTAATCGCGAAACCAAAACTGAACACAGGAATAAGCGCGAAAAATAACAGCGAAACGGATTAATCGCGAAACCAAAATTCAACACCGGAATAAACGCGAAAGGAACAACCGCGAAACTGATTAGGCGCGAAACCAAAATTGAACACCGGAATAACCGCAAGAGGAACAGCCGCGACAGGGATTAATCGCGAAACCAAAATTTAACCCCGGAATAAGCGTGAAAGAAACAGCAGCGAAAGGGATTAACGGCGAAACCAAAATTGAATACCGGAACAAGCGCGAAAGGAACAACCACGAAACGGATTAAACGCGAAAGGAATAAGAGCGAAACGGACTAAGCGCGAATGGAATAAGAGCGAAGGTATAATAGCGAAAAGATTAAGCGCTTAATCCCTTTCGCTGTAGTTCTGACTACCCAAGAAAGCGGGTGGGGGAGCGTAGCAGTGCGCGGTGATGAAAACAGCTGGTAGCGGTAGTTACGTGGCACCCTCCATTGTTCCCACCTTCTCCCTCTCACGCGTCACTACTTGCGCAGAGACTAGTTTTCGTTCGTTGGCTCCAGAGATTCTCGGGACAGAGTATATGTGTAAAGGATTTGTAATAATTACATTGCAATAACTCATTTTACCAAGAAAATGAAAAGTCTTCGTAAAACCGGAACATCAACTTCCTAGATCGCTGAAACGTTCAGAGCTGGCTGGGTTTTCCTTCCCCTACACACACGTGCTGGCACCGATAACGTTTCTACGCCAAGACCGAGAAATTGAAGAGGACGAAATTTGGGCCTCTTACCTATGATTACGTATAATGGTTACGTAGAACATTTTGAAAAATATTGTGTGCACTGTCAGAATTATATTATTATTTTATTGGTCAAAAACATGTGTTTGGTACTCGATAAACAAATAAGAGCCCTTTGAGTAATGAATGATGTATTCAATTGATGTTTCATGTTAGTTTTATGGAATTTTGAATGCTCTTTACATTATGAAAGAAAGGTTCCTTACCTCCATAACTAACACGTCTATTATCCCCGCTCCGCGGGATATGCGGGATTCTTATCACCGCCACGGAGCAGAAGCCTACAAAACTTGGTCTTCTTTTCCAAAAATCGGAGGTTTTCTGTAACTGATGACGATTCTACCAGTCACAGAATGACTTATGATTAGTAAATATAAATGGGAAAATCAATTCAAAGCATAAGAGGTGCTAGAATTTTTGTCAAAAATTTAGATTGTGCTCTAAGTACTTTTAACAATGTATTTTTATCTAAATGCAGTGTAACAGAAACATAAGAAAATAAGTAGAATATAACTTAAAATATTCTGTGTATCGGATTTTTTTTGCTCACATCTTGTTGCTACTTGTAACATTCTTGAACACAAATACACAAGTTGTCATGTACAACCGGTCTACTTTCACAGTGTGTAGAGGAAATCAAGGCGAAAAGCTATTCTCAGTAGCGGATTGCTCGTCTAACCCTCGTTTCGATGCTATTCATGATGTATGTAATACCACGGGTAGCTTTGTGGTTGTCACTGGCATTTATATTTACTCTCAGGGAGATTTCGCACCGAAGCGAGAAGCGACAGGCGACACGAGAGTTTCTCACCGAAGCGACAGGCGACACTTGTTTCTCTGCTCAGTTCTCATCGGGTCATGATACCAATATAATTGCATTAATCAGTTTATTAATCACCAGAAGATAACGTAAGAGAAATTGATCACGTAAAATTTGTGAAAGTTATTGAAACTCGGGAGAGGGAAGTTGCCCATGAGAAATCGAAAAAATCATATGCTGACCTCAAACTGTATACGCTAGACTTTTCGCTTTCCTTTCCAGCCTGGATAAAACAAAAACCTAAACGCCAGAGCAGTGGTTCTCAATCTTCGTGACATCGTAACCCGGTATTTTCGTTTTTAAAAAGTCGATGCCCCAATCCCAAGAATATTCCTCGTAAATATCTTTACGAAGTGTTAAATCTTATGCATTAATTAACATGTACACTTCGCAACATCTTATTTGACCGCCCCGAAAGAATTTTAAGTCCCGAATTCGTAAACTTAGCAACATTGCACTTCGGCTCCAAGTGAGAGTAGCCAACTTTGAGTTCGTCCTTCCACTAGACGAAAAACGCTGCGGTGAGAGGTTTTCAATTTCGCACTTTCCATGAACTTAGAAACTATAAACCGCTATTATAATACACAATCAAACAGAAATAGTAAATTGGAAAAATAACCTTGAGGAATATTTACGATTCTGCTTGCTCGACTTGAAATTAGAGGGGTTTGAAACACTGCATACAGTTTATCTCCACCTGGAGGATATCTCCATCAAGTTTGTGCAGAAAGAAGCAAATTTGTGAGGAGTTTATGCGACATTTTATTTACAATAGCTCAACAGTTCTCAAAAAATAATATTTTTCAGGACTTGTTGGGAAAATGTGCTTGGAACACAGGAAGGTGGCAGTCTTCATAAACGTCAACATGTTTTTAAGGGTATTACGTCATGCAGTTAACGTAGAGCAGTTCGGTACACCCTGCTTTCCTTGTTTTTCGTCAAGCGTGAAAGGTCGCGGGTTCAAATCACACCCTCTCCTCATATTTTTTTCTTTTTTTGCTGAACAGAGACCGTTGATATTAGAATATTTAAAAAATGAATCCGATGCACACTTGTACGACGTCCCTTCTGCGCATATTTCCCCTTAGAAGTTGCAGATTTCGAGTTTTTAAAGTGAAAACTTGTTTTTAGTTATTGTTCATATGTTGTGTTAACACACACATCATGATTAATTCACAAATCACATATATGTATCCAGGATGCAAAATGTAATGTTATTTAAGTTATGTATTGTTTATTCTATACTGACACCTAAAATATTGATTATTTGATTTCGATATACTAAAACAAACATATACAGTTATGTTAAGTAGTGATGTAGTGCGTTTAATGAGTTCAAATTGCTAAAATTGGTAATTTTATGTCCGTTTCTTCGTAATGACTGTTGTCAATCCCCTCACCACCATCTTACCATGCGTCTAAAAATAATAGTAAATCGCCAATTAACATAAGTAAATGGTTATTGCGACGGAGGCCGATTCGATAAGAAACTACTAATAAGTATTTATATAGTAAGTGACAAACAAAAAATTCAAAACCTCATAATGATCGTTCATTTGTCACTGCTTTTGTATCTAAAATGTTTGTCTTCATTGAACAGAAAGTACGAGTATCAGATATAAGAAACTTTCCCCACTTACTTTGCAATATTCGATACTACCATTACAGACTTAGCTCTACGTAACTTGATTCTACACATTCCACGTGGCATGTGACTTCCTCCTATCATCGAAACAACTTCCTCTTACTATTTCCTTTCACCTCGTGAAATTCAGAGACCAATGTTAACTTCTTAGCACGGTGGATAAACTTTACATCCAAATATAGACTCCTGATAAAAATTCTGCCTAGGTGGAGAATCGAGTCTACGAAATCCCTCGTGAGAATCAAGCACGCTACCTTTCCTCCAGGTAGGTCATGTTATGATTAGCTACCAGTTTGAAGAGAGGCCTTCCCAATGGCGCAGTGGTAGCGTCCTCGCCTTGTAATCAAGGGGTCCCGGGTTCGATTCCCGGTGGAGGCACATAGTGGTTCGGATCCTACTTTAAACTGTAGGTCCAGTCCCGATTAGCCTTACTGTGCATAAAGTGGACTTAAAACAACAAATCAATCCAATCCAATCCAACCAGTTTGAAGAAACAAATTCACACATAATGTCATGTCTATAATTTCCTCATGGTAAATTTCATGAGGAAAGGAATTCAGAAAAATCGAGAAACGATGAAAGGGAAAGATGAACATGTCTATTGGTGTTTTGTCATATTTTGTAAATTGTGTAAAAATTCCTTGTTTAGAACAAGCAATTGTTTAGTTACAAAGTATTTTGTTATTTGTTTAACCTGGTGGCGTACAAGGAACAGGAGAGCGAAAAGGAGTAATTTGAACCAGAACCCGGTTGCCATAAACTTCACCTTTTTTCCAAAGACTGTATGAAAAGAGAGAGGAAAGGGATATTCAACGTATGAAATATAAAATATGTGTGAAAATAAATCAATGGAAACCCTGCAAGATAATACTAACGAACTTCAAACTATGAAAACATATTTTCGTGGTGGAAAACTGCAAGTCATTTTCGAAATATGAACTTGAATTTTTTCTGTATTAGAAAGTGGAGATATGGGACGACACGAGGAAAAATCAACTTTTTTCTGACCCTTAAAAATAATGCCAAACCTGATATCATGTCCGTTTACCTTCAGTTAGAGCCTGAAAACACTTTATATTTTACATTTCGTTTGCATTTTTCAGCCTTTTTTGGCTTTTAGTTTATTTGTCAGTATTCTTAACAGTTTTTGTTGCATTTTTTACTTATTTTTGAGGTTTATTTTCAGGAACGTAGCTAGGTTGATCAGTTTGGGGGGGGGGGCCGAAACGTAAGATTTTTCTATCAAAGTATTATAAATTAAGAAGTTATTTATAGACCTATGCTGTATACGTACATTGTATATATGTGTGTATATACCGGGTGAGTTTGTTAGCTTGACACAACGAAATATCTCGAAAAGTACGCATCTGATAAAAAAAAGTTCTGAATGAAATTTGTTCGTCACGAAGGGGCTCATCCAATGATGCCAAACTCCACCCCCACCCCCACCTCCTGGGAGTGGGGCGAGGGACAACTTTAAAATCTCAAATGGGAACCCCCATTTTGTATTGCATATTCGGATTCTCCAGAAAAGAAATATGTAGGTTTTGTCTTAAACTTGTTTGTGGATTTGTGATAGATGACACTGTAATCGCAAAAATGAAAGATTGCGGAAATGGTAAAATTTAAATCGCAAAATGACATGAGGCATGTTGAATTTTTATAAGAAACTGCATTTAGCATACCCCAGGAACAAGGACGTGGAAGTAGCAGTATTTTGTTCCCATCGAGGTGCTTTCTTAAGGTGAGTATCTCTCACCATCGGGGTGCTTGTTTTAGGTGAGTCCCCTCGTCTCTCACCATTGGGGTGCTTGTTTTTAATAATCATCTTACAATAAGTACTCGAAAATGTCACCACCCACTTCGATACACTGATTTATCCGCACTTGGAATGATTGGACACAACTGAGAAGCGTGCCCGGTGTAATCTTTGGACATGCATTGGTGAATCGCTCGATCATGTTCTCATGCGTTGTTGGCAGTTCATTATAAACTTCATTCTTCACGTAGCCCCACAAACAAAAGTCAGGCAAAGTAAGATCTGGCGATCTTGCAGGCCAAGACACTGGACCATCTCTTCCGATCCACCGACGGTTGTACACGCGATCTAATACTTCCCATGCTGCAACGGAATAATGTGCTGGACAACCGTCATGTTGAAACCACATTGTTTGTCGCACATCTAAGGGAAGGTCTGCAAGCAATACTGGAAGTTCGTTGTGCAAGAAGTTTCGATATTTCTCACCATTTAAGTTCCCATCGATAAAATATGGACCAATAAGTTTATCGCCAATTATTCCACACCAAACATTTACATTCCAAGGGCGCTGATGTTCAACTTGGCGTAACCAATGCGGGTTTTCGACACTCCAATAATGCATGTTGTTTCGATTAATTGTACAGTGGTTTGTAAAAGTCGACTTGTCAGAGAACAAAGCTCGAGTAAAGAAATTGGGGTCTCCTTGTATTTGCTGAAGCGCCCATTGACAGAATGTCACTCGGTTCTGAAAATCATCGCCAACAAGTTCTTGATGCAAAGAAACATGAAACAGATGATATTTTCTACGCTTCAGTATTTGGCACACAGTAGTCTGCGAAATTCTCGATTCATGACTTATTTGTCGTCTACTAATGTGCGGGTTATGAGCCACTGCAGCTAATACTGCAGTTTCATTATTTTCTCCAGCAATTGTTTTTCGGCGATTCATTTTTTTTTTTTTTTGGTTGTACAGTTCCTTCGGTGGAGAACTGTTGAACAACTCTGCGAAAAGATGCGTGCGATTGCACCCGGTCTGGAAAACGTTGAACATAAAGAATCACAGCATCATTGATATTCCTGCCACTTTCTCCATAAATGTACATTTCAATTTTCTCTTGCACCGTTATAGCCTGCATTATAACCACTAATGAAGTCAAGGAAGAAAATCACTACTTCCGTCCTCTTCTTCAGGCTTTGTGGCAGAATATGCCATGTCTGTTTGACTAGGAAATAAGGTCAAATAGTCTTTAGGAGAAAACATGCGGTCTTCAAACATGCTCGGCAATCTGTTCAAAATGTTGTTAACCACTTATAAAACTGTAAAATGTTGAAAATTTCAAAGCTCCGTAAAAACCTTTGACCATCTGAAAATAAACAATCTCACTTCCGCGGAATGGATCGTCGAGTTAGTCATCTTCACAGCTAATGTTGTCCTGCTGATGGCTGGTACTGGCCCTGCCCACTTGCTTCCTCCCTCCCCCCCCCCTTTTCCTCGCTACTCCTGCATTATTACGTCATCCCTCCACCTTGGAACTCCTCTATCATCTTGAAAGCTCGTGTCATTTCTTTCGTTACATTAAAGCCTATTTGTTTTTATCTTCTTCCATTTTTTTAACATCTTTACCCATCTTCCCTCTACATTCACTTTCTTCAACGTTTTACAGTTTTATAATTGGTTAACCTCGTTTTTAACAGATTGTCGAGCATGTTTCAGGACCGCATGTTTTATCTTACAAACCATTACACCTTGTTTTCTGGTCAAACAGACACGGCATAATCTGCCACGAAGCCTGACGAGGAGGACAGTGTATTCTCGAGAATTGTGCCAAATCTTACTTTTTGCGATTACAGCGCCAGCTATCACAAATCCAAAAAAACAGTTTCAGACAAAACCTACGTATTTTTGTCTGGAGAATCCGAATCTGCAATAACAAATGGGGGTTCCCATTTGAGATTTTACAGTTGCCCCTCACCCCACCCCCAGGAGGTGGGGTGGGGGTGGAGTTTTGCATTATTGGATGAGCCCCTTCGAGACGAACAAATTTCATTCAGAACTTTTTATTTTATCAGATGCATACTTATCGAGATATTTCGTTGTGTCAAGCTAAAAAACTCACCCGAGTCTTGGAAAGAAAAGGATCAAGGGCCTCCTCGGTGGCGCATGGTAGCATCGTCGCCTTGTAATCAAGGGGTTCCATGTTCGATACCCGGTGGATGCTTATAGTGGTTCGGATCCCACTTTACACTGTAGAACCAGTCCCGATTAGCCTTACTGTGTATAAAGTGGACTTAGAACACCAACTCAATCAATCAATAAATTGGAAAGGAACAAACATTTTCTTCTGTAGCCCCCAACTGTGTACGGATATACTCTCGCGAAATGCACAGCCATTATTCGGGAAACTAAATGCCGAATGAACTCATTAGTTTAATAGCTTATACACCAAGAACAATGTTGTTAGTCTTTAGATTTGTATATTTGCTGGAAAAAAATTGAGAAGTAGATAGAACCCTTTTCCGTGGTTTTAGATATAAAGTGCTGGAACCAGGTTTACAAGTATTGAAAACAGTGCAAATATGAAATGTGTGCGCAGTGAGTTCAAGCTAGGCATCTCATGTATACAGTTCATACCGGAATCGAATCCGGTATCTCTTAGTTTAAGGGCAGGCCCGAGTCTTCTATGGCATCCAATTGTTCAGTTGCGAAATGGTGACGATAAGAAATTACATGCACACGTCTAATTTCTTAAAATTAATATTTTGTGTGTGTGGAAAACTGAATATATGATGGCACTGGATAAAACAAAGTTCCCACACGCTCAAATAATTACGCTCTCGTCTTTGGTTCGGCAAGTTCAACAACCTGCCCGGGTTCGACTCCCGATGGAGGCACATAGCTGTTCGGATCTCACTTTAAACTGTAGATCCAGTCCCGATTAGCCTTACTGTGCATAAAGTGGACTGAAAACACCAGTTCAATTAATCAATCAATCGAAAGGTTCAAGGTTCGATCGCTGATGGTCAGGCCGGTAGCCAGAATTTGATTTTGGAAGCTGCTTATCCCTTATCGGCAGCCGCTAGCTAAAGACGAGAAGGTTGGGGGGAGAAGTAAATGCGCTGAAGATAAATTTCTTGGTATATTGCAACTTACCATATACAAGATGTATAATCCTGTTAATGAAGTAAATTTAATTACTACTACACATTATTAAAATCAGATATTTGTAGGATTTCTGGAAATGACTGCAGCCCCCGAGCCCCTTCCCTGGGTATGTGCCTGCTTGTATTAGTTCCAAAATTTCTGTGCTGTTCCAACATCGTGAGGACAATTTGGGAAGTAATTGAAAGCGATATGGAAGCAAATTCTGCTCTCGAAACTATAGGACTCGATGTGATGACCACGCGCAACCGAATGAAAGAACTCTTCACAGGCCTTGTCCCTCAATATTAATTTTACTGACTAATTGTAAGTTTTTCTCGGCCTCCTCGATGGCGCAGTGGTAGCATCGCTGCCTTGCAATCAAGGGGTCCCGGGTTCGAAATCCGGTGGAGGCACATAGTGGTTCGGATCCCCGATTAGCCTTACTGTGCATACAGCGGACTTAAACAAAGCACGAACTCGATAATTGGAAGGTTTTAGAAGAACTAAACATGGCTTTTTATGCATCATACATCTTTGCTTCTTTTCACCCTACGTTTACAGTTTTTCTTCCTAAGAATTCCACTGAGTATAACATGCTTCGAAACCAGAGGTCCAGGTTCGGACATTGGACAGGTATGGTTGTATCATGTCTGTCTCATCGCCATTCCTTCAGCTCATCATTCATCCTCATCGTCACATTTAACCCAAGAGGTAGAAAAGCGGCGTAATATAGAAATGTATAAATGATTGATCTGGTTTATTTTACTTTGCTTTTCTGACACTTTTTGGCTAATTGTGGAGATGAAGATGATGATGAGAAATTGATGAGAGGACAATCACATAGAACACACACGCCCAGTCCGGGATTCGAACCCAGGACTCCTGGCATCGTAATGCACCTTGTTAACCACTGCACAACAAATAGAAACAGAAAATGCTTGATAAGTTATTTGCTTCTCCATAACTCATGATTATATTATAAGTATTATTCGCTGTATGACTAAGGATTAATTATACTTGTATGTCTAGCCAACCTAGCCACCTAAGCAGCAGCAGCTTCCGCATTTGCAGGTGGAGGCTAAATGTAGAAATATCACAGAAAGTCAGAAATATATACACATTTTGTAACATAATACTTATAGAGCATGCAGATGGCTGTAAAAACAATTGCTACATACCTAGTTTCCTTCCTTAATTGAAACGTGGTTTATTCTGCATTATACATGAGATCAACCACCCTGGGAGTTGAACCCAGGATCTTGTGTGGTAGTCAGACTCTCTTTTAGAATGCCAATATGTTGGATATTTGGTCGATCAGTCGATCCTGATCCATTGTTTCCAGAGGAAGACAATCTGGCAGCTTCTCATTCGACATTTTACTCGCGATGTAGGAAAACGAGATCACAAACACTTTGTGATGCTATCTTCTCGCGTTTACAGAAGTTTACCACCACTCGCATAACAAATCCTACTTCAAACTGACAGATATCAACTGTCCACCAAATCAACATATGAACCGACCGCTTCGATGTTTCTCCGAATTTTCAGAAAGTGGCCTTTCCCTCCTTGCAGGGCAGGTCATTAGCAGGATGGTTGAGTGCATGTGGGAAGAACTGCTATGTCATTCATTCCTGCGCCGAAAAAGGGACAAGCAATAGAATTCTCTTCTTGGAATTTGAAATGCATGGGGATATCTTTTCTGAACCATAAAATAATTAACGCAGAAAGTTCTAGCCACCCGTAGCTAAATCTTCCTGTTTGTGTCGTCCTTTCGGCGCCCATGGTGCCAGTGCAGGGCCAGATCAAGAGATCTGGCTGTTTTGGGGGGATCCTGGATCTGGTGTGCAGCAGGGAAGAAAAGTGCATTTTCAATAGGTCTCAGACTTCCCTGACCGGGGCGGACCACAAAACCAATAACTGCATCCCCACCCAATACATCTGTTTGTGTTCAACAAGCAAGAAACAGGGAAAAAAGAAAGAAATGCCTTGCTTGGGTTCGTGCTACTGAAAATTGAAGAAGTGTTTCAAACTGCAAGCAAAATTTACTGACGAATTATTTTGCAATATTTGTCATCAAAGTAAAATTTCCAGCAAATACTGAACCGTTTCCTGGGGCCACGTGGACGTTTGCCGGGGCCAGTTCCCCCCCCCCGTGCCCCCTCCTAACGACGTCCCTGTTCATTTTTCTCCTCCCCTGTTGTTTCGTGCATTTTAAATGCATTTACTAGTACAAATTACATGTTTAGATTTCTTGACATGGTCCTTTTAGCAAATTCACCATGAATCGAAAATACGGTCAATGGAAAAGCATAATATTATTCTTAACTGAAATGTTTGGCAATGGATTAAAATACTTTGTGTGAAGACTACTTTGAGGTTCTTTTTCTGGACACTATTATCGCTTTAATATGTGGTTTTAAAGTAAAATTAGTCACAATATTAAATGAAATTATACTCTGGTGTACGCGAAGCAGAACTGCATTTTCGGATGCTGGCCAACTACAGTATCGTAGAAGGCCCACTCTGAAAGGAGATGTATTGGTTGATTTGGTGTTTTAAGTCAACTTTATGTACAGTAAAGCTAATCGGGACTGGACCTACAGTTTAAAGTAGGATCCGAACCACTGTGCAATGAGCCTCCACCTGATATTAAAACGTGGACACCTTGATTACAACATGCTGTTTAAGAACATGCATTTATGATATATTAATTCTTAATGTGTGTTAACATAGCTTTTGACAGCAAATGAAAAGAAAGGTCTTGCCAAAAATCCTGCCAATCACTGAAAAATCAAGAAGATGAGTAGAAACGTTTCCAAGGTATGCATCGCATAAATATTTACAGTGATTTAATATAATCTTATATTACATTATTACAACACTTCGTACTACGTAAATAACAATAAAAAAAAAGAATCAGGAGTGGGTGAGATTTGAACCTACGATGTTTCGTTCTTGACGAAAAAGCAAAACGAGACGACCGCTTAACCACCTGCTCCAGGGGATTGCTAACGTGAAAGCCTGTAGAACAAGTTGATCTAAGTTCAAATAACATTTTTCTGGAGTTCCGAACCATGTATCGCCACAGATCAGGGAAAAGACGCACTTTGTAGAATCGTCCGGTATTGTGCAATTTATCTTTACTGTAATTTTGCCTAAAATCGAGAGAAATTTACTTAATTGCATTGATATGTGATTTCAATTCTCTCCAGGTGGTGGAGAACGAGTTCAGTGTTTCCAACTGCACATAAATTCCCCTATTTTCTATTTCAGAACGAATATTCTTAAAGAAAAAATCAACATTTATATTTCCAATTTACGATTTTTGTTTAATTGCGTATTATATTACTGGTTTAGGGTTTCTAACTTCATGTAATGTGAAAGAATGAAAGAAATTCACAAGAGCATTTTCGTTTAGAAAGAAAAACTGTTGCTAAGGTGGATACTATTTGTGGACTATGAAGCGCTATGTTGCCAAATTTACGAATTCAGGACTTTGATTTTCTTTTCAGGGCGGTCAATTAAGATGTTGCGAAGAGTACCTTTGAAATTAAATATTAATAACTGAATTCTGTCATAATCATTAAGAGTAATAGTTCGATTACGTCTAGGCTTGTTAACAAATATAAACATTTGGATGGTGTAGCGGTAACGTCGCCGCCTTGCAATCGAGTGACCCTTGGTTCGATACTCGTTGGAGGCACATTGTGGTGCGGATCCCACTTTAAACTGCAGGACCAGTCTTGATTAGTCTATTTGTTCATAAAGTGGGCTTAAAAAAAAACAACTCATAACTCAAATATGAAATTAGGATTATGTTGTTTGTCAATCATTTTCAACAGAATCTCTCGCGGCAAAGTATAATTTTGGACCCGGTACGTGCCTCCAAACAAAAGCAGTCACGTCCTAAATGGTTAAAATACTCAAAACACAGCCTCTTTACATGATGAAATGTTGTACAGTCACGGACACTGCCGGGTTGTAACGATTCCATTGAAAGTCAATGTATTCATTACAAGCGGCCGGCAGTATCCGTGACTGTACATATAATACTTCATTATATCAACAAATTAGAAGTTCAAAAATGTTGTAAGGTCGGTGGTTGGGCCCTCTTCTAACTCGTTGCGGTGAAGCATTCACTGCGCATTCACAAACAAGAAACTAAGGCGACATGATGCACGGTATTGAGCGAACGGCCCAGTCCAAGCGACACGTGCAGCTTGTCGTGTCGCTTCGGTTCGAAATGTTCAATTGATTACTGAGGGTTTGCTTCCAAGCGACACATGTCGCTTCGGTGTGAATTCCCTCAGATATGATTTTATTTTAAATATAATGATAACTAACTAACTCTCTAGCATGGTTTATGTTCCTATTCTGGGCAAGATCAATCTAATCTTTTCCATCCTTACCGATTTCCTTTAGCCCCATCTCAACGTTATCTCTCCATCTTCGTCTTGGCCTTCCTACAGATCTCTTACCACCAGGTGTCCCAACAAGAATCCTCTAAACTCTTCTTTCCTCTTCCATTCGTGCCACATGGTCTGCCCACCTAAGAATTCTTGATTTAATTTTATTATTTATTTGGACATGAAGATATACGTCTAATAGAATAACTAAATGCATTTAAATGTATTTTTCTTTAATTTGTGTCAACTATTTCAAGAGAATTAAGAAATTTATTTGGTTGTATTTCATGTATATGCTTTTTAGATATCAAAATATCTACAATGACATTAATAAGGCTGCTTTCTCTTCACAGCAAAAAGAAGAAGATGCCAGGTAACAGGCACACCGGAAACATGTTACGAAGAATGATTCGCTCCATCATTGCATTATTTGCTTCATTGTTTAGAACTGGAGATGTTGCAAGTCCAGAGGAGTCTGTTCCGTTGAGGGCACCCATCCCACTGAAAGAAAATATCGTTCCAAAACCTCCAGAAGTGCCTCATGGTGAAGGTGATGGTGACGGTGATGGTGATGATGACAATGATGATGACTCTTACAAGTATGATGAGTGTTCAATGTACAACTGGGTCGTCATTCATGACGGACGTCCTGCAGAGCATGAAGATGGTACAGATGCTGAAGATGAAGGTCGAAAAGCCAGGAACAGGCAAATGGATACCATAGTCCTTACTCCATCCTATTTCCGCAGGCGACGTACCTTTAGAGAAGAGGATGGTGCTGGTGTTCTTGCTGCTTCTTCTTCTGATGATGATGACCAGTGATTTATCCACACACTGCCAACACTCTCCACCAACCTGATGAAAGACTTTGGATGAAATCCCTGCCACTAATAAACGGTAATGAAATATGAATGAAAATGTCTGTGGATGGTGGATTAGTACTGCAACTGCAATCTACTCAAAGAAAGTGCACTTTTAACATCCTATTTGTGATAACTTGGCTATCAAGCATTTTGAACGAGAAGAAACTGTTAGGAATGGAAAAAGGAACTGCGAAATTACTTCGAAATCACATGTGAGGATATTTTATAGATACTGCAGAAATCTTTGCATGACATTTTGGAATTCCATTATCATACAGTTTATTTTACTTTGTGCTGTATATGTTCCTTTTCATTAATTAGTTTGCCAGAATGCACTAAAGCATATATTTATTCAGCTCATGTTAGATTACTCAGTGTTTATTATATACTTATACTAAGTCTCCTGCTAACAAGGAAATTTCACCTGTTCCTGATGAAGTTCATATAAGTTGTATACACAGAAACAAAAGTCTTCCATAAAACATTTCATTAGTATGTTCATTAGCATCAAATGTAGGAAAAAGTATTAGCTTTCTTACACTCAAAATTTCAAATACATCTTGATAATACGTTCTTGCTAACGAAGTTACTTTGTACACTCCTGTCCAGATAAAGTGACACACATTCAATTGTCCAAACTTATAAAATGTGTCACTTTATGTAAACAGGAGTGTACATTGCAAGAGGAATTTCACATATAAGAGAAGATATGCCCAGAAAAGTGCCTACATGTATATTGTAATATATTTTACAAATGTATGTTACATATTTTGTATGAACATCTTAAAATTTTCAGTAGAATGACAGATATATTTCTTGAAACATGTTCCTATACCATTTGAGTAATTTGATAGTAACCATAACTCAAGTTCATATATTTTTTAAGCCTTTGATACATGTAACAATTTCAGTGTTTTTATGTAGTTTCGACTATATTTTTTAAAAAAAACTTGTATTAATACCGAACACAGTATTAGCTATAATAGGAGACTGATATCTTAAATAATGCTAATATTCAAAATTTGTATTTACTGTTAAGAAAAGTTTTAGATAACATTCTAATGTATTTTCTGTGTAACTGTCTTCACTGTATCTACAAAAGCAATAAAATTAGTAGCTCTTGCAGTTGTCACATTAAAAAAGACAATGTTATTGGAACAAATGTGTGTACAAATAACCAGGGTGCCCACTGAATCAAAAACAATCCTGCAAAATATTTGGCGTTGAGAGTTTTTCTTTGGATTTGCAAGTCTTTTAAAATAATTTTAAAAATTCACACAATCCATACAGTTCGTACAGCGTGTAGCACGTGGTTAGCGCACGTGCTCCATATTCCAAAGTTCCAGGGACCGAATCCACTAAGCGGCGAGAAAATTTTCAGTAACCTGCCATCATCCTCGAGATTCCACTGCTTCAATCATCAGACTACTGTGATCGTCAAGTCCCCCGTAGAAGCCAATCAAAGAGAAAATAAATAAACGAGTACGGCAGCAATCTAGAAATTGAAATAAGAAGTTCGAGAAATGTTGTAAAAAATTTATTGTGGTGACGACAGGGATCGATCCATGGACCTCTTGAACATGGAGCAAGTGCGCAACCACTGCACGACAAAGTCTATTTTTTTGCTTTCAACCGTCAGTATGGAAACGTAAATAAAAGAATTCCACCACGCCCTTCAAAAGTTCTTCCACTTCCAGCAGTGATCGATCCTTGGACCTCTTAAATATTGACCACCTGCGCTAACCACCGCGCCACGAGGCCGTTTACATGAAAATCGACATCCACGGAATCTTGACATTCAGAACAGTCTGGAAAGCATAATAACAGAATGCTCCAAGTTGTTGAAAAAGTTGCTATCGTTATAGAGGCTTGAGGATCCTTGGACCGACGGAATACCAATCATTCAGCCAAACCACTACACAACTCCGGCATTTATTTCAAGTTTTGCTTCTTGTTCGAGGCATTCGCCCGTCGTTGTGAGTGGTGGTTAGGGGCGAGCTGATTCTTGTTCAGAGATTTGCTTCACCCTTTGGATTTAGCTTTGAGGGAGTAAAGTTCTTTTGCGTGCAATATTTTAAGTTACTCAAAGCGTAGACATGTCTAGCGATGAAGATTGGCCTTAAAGCTTGACGCCTGTGGACATTTGGCTAGGAATCGGACACAACTACTTGATGAATGCATTAGGCGCCTTGGGCGGAATGACTTTATGCTCCGTCTGTCTCTTTTAAAAAGAACAGAACAGAAAGTCTGCTAATCCTTCGCGGGATGCAATCTACGTAAACAACATGGTGACGTGCGTGGGCTTACAACCAGTTCTGTAGAAGCGAAATCAAATTATCATATGCTTGCTTCAGTTCATGCAGAATTAGGAACATGTTTCGTTGAATACCAAACAATATACGAAATATTCTCGTGACTGAGGGACGTGTGCTACTTTTTTGAGAACAAGTTGGCATGAGTTCAGGGAGAAAGTTGATGTTAATAAATATTAACGCACACGAAACCTATGTATTTTTTTCACGCGAAGTAATACAAGAATTGCAGCGATTACCATTGAATTGATCTTCCATGTAGCCTAAATGAAGCCAGCCGAACTCTATTATTGCTACAAGCAGACTACTATCCTCTCAAGGAAGAAGAAAAAACAATTTCGAAGTAAAACGCAGCTTGTCGCAGTGGATAGCGCACGTGCTCCATATTCCAGAGGTCCAAGGATCGAATCCACCAAGCGGCGAGAACCTTTTCAGTAACCTGCCATCATCCTCGAGTTTCGACTGCTGCAATCATCAGATTACTGTGATTGTCAAGTCCCCGTAGAAGCCAATCAAAGAGAAAATAAAGAAACAAGTGCGGCAACAATCTAGAAATTGAAATAAGAAGTTCGAGAATGGTTGGAAAAAAATTATTGCGGTGGCAATTGGACCTCTCGAACATGGAGCAAGTGCGCAACCACTGCACCAAGAAGTCTATTTTTTGGCTTCCAACCGTCAGCATGGAAATGAAAATAAAAGAATTCCACCACACCCTTGAAAATTTCTTTTACTCCCTACCGGGATCGATCCTTGGACCTCTGGAATACTGACCACCGCGCCACGAGACTGTTTTCATGAGACCTGTCATCTACGGAATCTTGACATTCACAACAGTCTGGAAAGCGTAATAACAGAATACTCGAAGTTGTTAAAAAAAAAATCTACCGCTCTGCAGGCTTGATGATCCTTGACCGTCTGAATACCAATCATTCACCCAAACCACTACACCATTCTGCAGGGACGTCGGAACTTTTCAAGAGTGGGTGCGGCGGTTTTCCATTTAACCAACCGATTTTAGAAATCTCTCTTTAAACAAGAACCGAAATAACACGTTTTAAACAAATAAAACGTTTAAAACATAAAGACAAGAAGTCTTATTTTCCAAGAATAATGATTAATAAGGCATCTGTTAATTATCCATGGAAGGACTATATGTTCCTAAGCTTGACTAACTTCTTAAAATACTTATTTTTGTTAATCTTAAAAAAATCTCGCCTGTAGGCTGTTCAAGAAGCTTCAACTAATACACAGTTGCCAGGCCCCACTCAATTCACATGGTAGCTACTCTGTTTTTTCAGAATACAACATTTTTTTTGTGAATGCAACAAAATATTGTCATTAACAACTGTGTGCAGTGTAGTGTATTAAGTAAGGAACAAAACTGTTTCATCCATACAGTATTCAATTTTAATTTTTTAAAACACTTGTGAGAAAAACATACCCAGGCGTTTTAAAGAGGCCCATGAGGGTACTCATCATGATATGTTTCATTGTTAATTGATTATACATTTACAGCCACTCAACAGATTTTTTTGCAGAATAAACAAAATGACATGAAATGAGAAATGAATGAAAATCCAAAGTTACAAAACATGCAAATAACCACAAACTATCAAACATCAAGTATCAAAATGTGTTTTAAACAAGTCTGAAAAAAAAACATGTTTAAAACACATTGTTTTAAATGTTTTAAACATTTGTAAATAAAACAAAACCGTGTGTTTTAAACATGCCAACCTTGGGTTTTCCTATTTTCAGAATTTTACACAGAATATGTAGATTTTCCACTCTGTGGACTGTCCGCATTCAAAATTTATGGATGTAGATTATTTTACTAGCTTTTCCTTTAGATAAGTTTTAATATATTGCACTTAACTAAATAATCAGCTTAGAATCTCCTATGAACTTCAAAAAATATTTTTTAGAAAATCTTCGTTGAGTAAAATATCAAAATATAATGTTCCAGGGGAAACACTCTGTGAACACTGGTATAAAGTTCCTATAAAAATCCAGAGAGTGCGACACTGTTCACGTCACATCAGGAAATTGGAATGGAAGTCATTGTGATTTCAAGGGACAGCTGGAGGTGTGTTGTCTTTGTATGACATTTTTGGGATTAAGTTCCGAACTTTGTTGAGATCACATGTCCACTTCACGGACAAGCTTCTCTAGGTGAGAAATTTTGCAAATCATTGATTTATTATGAATTTAGTGATCCACATTGTGTGCAGATCTCATCTGAAAATTTAAGTTTGCCTAACTTGTATTTCCATGGAGTAATACAATAAAAGAAAAAAATTACCACCTCCGTGGACCAAGATGCTCACGGAGGGGACAATTTCATGTTTCTATCATTTGTTGAATCCTAGTCAATAAAACTATTGTAATTTTAGACCCAATTATCTTTTAAAAGTGAGTTATTGCAGATTAGAATACATTTATTTCTTTTTTTGTTCAGCAAATTAATATTCTAACGTACTGATAAGCAAATATTTTTTTTTATGTAACCTGCCAAATTTGTGGTAGTTTAAAATCAATAACGTGTCTGAAACTGACTACTCTCTTAAATTGTCTTAATTCTGAGGAGTTAGAAACAAATAAATTGAAGGGTGAGGGGGGGGGGGGGAACAGGTAAACCAATTTTCTGTCGTAAGTGAGGTAGTGGTGTCATTTTCTGCTATATGGATGCTATACTGGACTTTGATCTCTTCCGTTTCTTACACTTCACACTTCATGAATGTGAACAATTATTCCTCTAAGAAACGAATGTAAACATTTTGAATGTTAACAATTGAAAGTCAAGTGGAGGGATATTGACGGTTGAAATCAATATCCTTTTCCTCAGTTTGCATCCAGTGTGGCGACCATAATGTAGTGTTGGTTCCTTTTCCTTTGTTGCATGTATGGTATGTGGCAAAATACATAGAGCAAGTGTCTACAGAAACAGTTTTAGGTGATGTTAAATCTAAGTGTATTGTTTTATTATTAATTGATAATTTTTAATCGTATATTTTAAAGGTTACAAGTGTTCTTAATACAAAGCATGCAATTAGTGGAAATGAAGTACCATGATAACAAAACTGTTAATAATAATAATAATGTCAGCAGGATGTAAAACAAAGTATAGACTAGGGGCCTAAATTTTAAAAATCCCCTCCTGTAGAAACTTAAAAAAGATGCTAACACTATTAAGACACGTTTCCATATTAAAAACACTACAAGTGCTGATCAAGGCAGTTTTATTATAGATTAAAAACACTTTACACATTACATTTCTACCCTATATCAGGGTCTCCTTCAGTTGGAGAATTAAATTAAAAGAACTAGTGCATTTAGTGTACACAGCGATTGGTGAGCACTGTAGTGTTCTTTAAAAAAATATTTTTGTTTGGAGAAGTCATCAAAGACCATGAGAAAGTTAGATCTTACACTTGCAAGAATTTTTTTATGATCAAAAAGAAATAAAGTTCAAGTCTACTTTTCACCAAGGAAAAGGTTATATACAGAAAATGTTTGGTTGCTTAAAAAAATCCAAAGACTTCAAAATCCACCTACGGAGATGCAAGGTCCCTGCGTGGACAAGCCAAATTTACAATTTTTAATTTTCTAATAAACTAGGAGCAAATGATCTTGGTCAAGGTTAGCATATGATTAGGTGCTCTAAGAACAGAATTAGGGCTGAGCCGATACTGATACGGCTTATATTGGTGGCATTGGTGAGTATCGGTTGATTTTCTTTTACCGATACCATCTGATACTAAAGATTTTCAGTGGCTAGAAAAGCAGGCAAAGGCAACAGCTCGTCTCAACATTTGTCCTTAAAAGTTCATTCTGGGAGACCAGCACAAGAAGTTCAACAGATTTTCCTAGAAACACTGGATAAAACCCCTCTCTCCTGGGCAGCAGATGGCAAGATCAAAGGCATGGGCAAGTGAAAGCTGAACCCAAACGTGTTAACAGTTAACGCTGTGGGAAATAAACCATTCGTTGCAAATTCTTGCTTGAAGCTCATAGTGGTAAGGTGGATGTTTTTAAACCACTTGCCCCGCTAATGCCAGGTCAGTTAGTTGGTTAGCTCTTGGAAAAGAGGAATGGAGGTCACTGTAAAATTAGCTTCGTTTAATCTACTTTCAAGCGGGAAGGGGATTTCGAAATATCTTCTTGTCCTCCTCCCTTTTGTGTCAGTCTTTCGTGTGACTGCTTGCATCGGCCAATGAGGGTTATTTATTTCAGCCGAGATTAGATTGGGAACATACGCCTTTGAATGACAGTACTAAGGAAGATTGAGTTTTTGTTTCAAGTCCACTTTATGCACAGATAGGCTAATCGGGACTGGACCTATATTTTTAAGTGGGACCCGAACCACAGGGTGCCTGCACTGAGTATCAAACATGGGATCTATTGATTACAAGGCAACGGAGTTACCACTACACTATTGGGGAGGCCCCTCTGAAGAATTATGTACAACACTACTTACAATAATGTACATAAAATATTTATCAGGGACTTTACTTTTCTTCAAATGGTCGTACAATCATTCTTTTTGTTATTCAATAAATATTCAATATAATACTTCTTTGACATTAATTTCCTTGCCACGACAGTTGTTTTTACACAAATTTTAGTGGTCTTAACTACACGTAAGCTAGATGATGAATATTTGCTGTTTTATCTATGATTTTATAGCGTCTTTTTACTATTTATGTAATAACAATACTTTTTAGTCAAGAAACAAAGAACAAAATGGGTATTAACATTGTCTTTCCTCTGTTTCTTAGTCTGTGGTTACATACAACAATACTCCATATGCATCGGAGAAATTAAGTACTAATTAATTAATTTACATATTATTACAAATCGACCTCTAATTCTATTAACATATTAAATAGAAACACGTTTATTATTATATTTCTGAGACACTTGACTCGGACTGGCTCCCCAAATATATTTCTAGATATGTGCCTAGTGATGTGACGAGTTAGAATGACTCGGTAACTAGCCTTTGTTATTGTATACTGGAATTATACAAGTATTGGTATCCGTCATGCTATCGGTGTTGGCAAATGGTAGTATCAGATCAGCTCTAGACAGAATATATAATTATTTTTTACAAATTTTAAACAATTTTATTTTTTTGTGAAATCATCTCCTCATTTCTACCCATTTTTTTTAGATTGACCCACATATAAAAAAGTGGTATGGAAACTGGGTTTGAACCAACACCTCAAATAGCAAATATGAACGAAGAAGGTATGTTCATTTGACATGTGTTACCACTACACTACAGATTTTCTGAATATATTGGAGTTTAGTAATACCAACTACTTTTGGGATATTACATGGACGTAATTAAAAGTGACCACAAATTGCCAAAAGCTTTTGCATACCTTCCTCTCCAGCGGTTCAACTCAGGTCATAAAGAAGCCTGCTCCACTACCCCTCACCTGCGTGAGTACGATGTACAGGAGATGCAGTTCTGCGCAGGTTCTTTTGCATGTGATCCCACTATAGTACTACTCGTTGAAGCACATTTCTCAAAATTATTCTTAATTTCTTAAACTACTGTCATTGTAAGTTATGGTGAATTTCTTTTGTTATTGTTGACATTTTTTTCTGGTATGAATTCATACAAAAATTTCTATCATTGAATGTTATTGGATGTTATCTTCGTAACTAATTGCTGCATCAATGATTAACTGTACCTGTAGAAGAACTTGACTGTCAGCAGAGGCATGAAACATTTTTCTTCAACTTCCAAAAGAATGGAGCATTATGACCTATCCACCATAGAAAGGGTGATCAGTTTAATGGAGCTGGATTGGCTAGCGAACAGTATGACATTTCAGCATGCACAGCAAGGAGGTGGTGGGCTTGCTACCAAGAAACTGGCGAGGCATCACGGAAAAGACTCAAGAGCTGAGGTCTTGTATCCAATACCAGTAGCGGAGTGTGACACCTATTCAACCTGCTAAACGGTTTTCTTTAAAAATTTAGATCATAAGGTTATTTTACTAATTTTTAACCATAACCATCACAAAGTACAATCAGTCATTAGTTGTTAGAGGAAAATCCAAAGGAAATAAGGTAAAGTGCCCAAATACCGTCCCCCTAAGCCAAATCTTCAATTCTGAAAATGTGTTTAAAGTTAAAAACTAGATTCATTTCGAACACTTTGCCCATTTCTCTCCTAGCTTGTCTTGGGAGAAACGCTTTCCATAAATAAGACATGATGCATCTTCATCGCTTGTACTATCCTCATCATTGGTGGACACCAGTGAACTTGTGTTTCATTCTCAGAGTTGCTTGAACTTGAGTCATATTTCTTTGTTTTCTTTTTGGGAGGTTTTGTCAATGATGTTCCAAGCTGATCTTTATCTTCAATGATGAGACGTTTCTTGGCCTTTGATTGGGATTGTTTCTTCTGATGCTCTTCCGACATTTGTTTATTTTCCATAGAGGCTTTTAGAGACATCTTATGTGGAATTCCTGTTACCAAGAATGAGGTCCAGGCTCTAGAAGATGTGGAAGGCTGGATTACTGGAACTTCCTGGATGTCTCTTGGACTGACCACTTGAGGTGGAGCTAGAACATTCTGGTTGTCATCAATCCCTCCATGGTCAGGCACCTCTGGCTCTTCAAGTTGTCTAGCTATGAAGTCAAACTCTTGAAACATATTGGGATCAAATGGATGAATTCCAGTTTTCCTAACTCCATTGACAGCAGTTTCAAGAGTAGCAGCATGAAGGTACATTCACAGAACAAACTGGATACATGTAGTTTCCTCACAATTCTGTTTGGGTTAGAGGCTAACCATTGCTCTATAGCCTTTGCGTATAGAGTTTTCAGAGTAAACATAAATGCTACATCCAAAGACTGTAGCTTGTCTGTTGAGTGAGGAGGAAGGCATGTGACCCCTCGGACCCCCCACTGGCACCCCCCTTGATCTCATTCTTCAATTTGTTATTTTCTTAATAGAACTTTTAAGTTTAATATATACTTTTTATTAATTAGCATTAATTTTATTTTCAAGAATAAGGCATAAAAGTTTTAAACACATTATAAAAAGATCGGCAAGTGATCACACATCAATCGAAACTAGTCTGTAAAAAAGGCAAAGGGAAAGTGTTCCCCTGTGCATAGCACCACGCCATGAAGGCGTATAGGGGGTGTGGGGGTAACGCCCCACACTTTCTTGATCCGGTCGTGAGTGGGGGTGATGTGATCAGCATCACGCCCCTGACCGCCTTTACCCCCTAGGGTTTCCCCCAGGTACCCATGTTATTCGACGCTGGGTAGGCATTAGTCTGTGGTCAGGAAAAAAACAAAATTTATCACAAGAAAGATACATAATGGGGGTCCTAAATCTGTCTCCAGGGCGGATTTGAGAATCTCAAAGGGGACGGATTTAGGACTCCAGTTATAACAACAATGGCGACTGCTCCTGACAAAACGACTACAGCTACATGGCTGTGACAGCTGGAATGCAATATTAAAGTACTAATATATTATCAATCACTAAATGATGAAAAACTTACAGCGAGGCGTCAATATAACTGTTTCAAGTTGATTGATTTCACACTGTAGCAAGCTTTCAGACAAACTATTTTAGAAAAGTTAAAGTGTGAATGAACAGAACAAAGCAACTATACCACTGCCAGTAGGCAACAGAATGGTTCTGAAGATTTTCCTGCTGCTCTCGCAAGATGTCAGCACTTTCCATGGAAGTTAAAGACGGGGACGGATTTTGGGCACTTTACCTTAACCGCATTGATTTGTAGCTACAATTAAGCTTAATGAATCACTACTTTCTCAGACTCAAACATGTTTTATTTATTTGACTTGTTAAGTCGTTATATTGCACCTCAGAGTGAGGGACATAACTGCCTTGCACAAAGCAGGCTAGAAACATATTAATTTCATAGAAATACATGTTAACAAACTATGAAACAATGTTTTCATGAAAGAAAAGCATATGTAAGAGGAATGTGAACATACGTACAGAAATTCTTTTAAAATTACAATGCTGAGTTGACACTACAAAAGAATAATGATGCTACAAAAGAACAAGCCCCAATTACCTTCTAGCCTAGAAAATTAGTTATTTTTAAAAATTTCTATTCACTCATGTGTATTAACACAGATGCATAGCTGAATGGAAGAAAAAGCTTTTGCCTTAAATCCTGTCAATCAGCTGAATATCATTCAACTTCTGACGAGTATTTCATCAGAGAAAAACAAACTGAGTTAAAGGAACATTCCTCGAAGTATGTTTCCCATAAATATTTACTGATTTAATGTAATTTTATATTACATTATTACAACACTTTGTACTCATTAAATGTCAATGTTCTGTGTTTACCTAAAGAAAAAGAGAAATGCGAGTGGGTGCGATTTGAAGCTGCAATGTTTCGTTACTGATGAAAAAGAACTGCAGTACGAGATGTGGTCTTACCAACTGCTCTACAAGGTTGTTGACGATTTACTCCTTAATGTTTGTCAAAAAACCATGCGTCCATGCAGGACTGGATTAACCTATGGGCAACTGGGGCAATTGCCCTGGGGCCCCCACCAAATGAAAGCTGTGAAGGGCCTCCACCAAAAAAAATATTTTAACCAGCTGGAATTACATAAGAAGTTGTATTTTAAAAATAAAAAAAACTTCAATATTGTCGTATGTCTACACTCTTCTGGATCCAATTGTAGCACAGCTCTCAGTCGATCTGTTTGTAGATATCTGAAGCTCAGTATACTTTATACCATGGATTGATTTGGCTGTGGTGTGGAAATAAGGCACACTTATTAAACAATCAATTCTCAGATACGATTAAGATAATAAATAATCCTACGAAGTACATAACTTTCTTTCGTTAATAACATCAAAAATGAAAATGAGTGAAAAACAGGCTTTGTGCTGCCATGGGGGGCCTCCAGAAACCTTGATACGGCACTGTGTCCATGTTCCCAACACATTTCCGTCAAAGATGTATTAATGAAAAATGTCCAGTGTTGCACCTGAACTCCTGAGAAATTTACCTCCCTGCATTCAAATGTGACTACAATTTCCTCCAGGTGGAGCAAAACCTGCTTCAGTGTTTCAAACCTTGCATAAATTTGTTTTCAATTTCATAATAAAGAATCATAAATATTCCAACATTCTTAATTCCATTTACGATTTAAGATTGATTGTATATTATATTACTGGTTTATAGTTTCTAAGTTCCTCATGGAATGTATGGTAATGTAAATCTTTCACCACAATTTTTTTCATCTAGTTGAGGGGCGTGTCTCAGAGATAGCTACTTTCTCTTCACTCTGAAATCTGTGTTGCCAAATTTTACAAATTCAGGACTTAATTTTTTTCAGGGTGGAGAAATAAGTGTCAGAGTCCACCGTGAAAAAAAATAAAAATTCTGAATTTGTAAATTTGGCAACATAGCACTTGAGAGCTAACAGAGAGTACCTAGCTGTGATACAGATCCTCCTCCTAGATTGAAAACACTGTCCTAGCATATATTCATTCTCCCATAGGGTGACCAGACACATACATTCAAAAAAGAGGACAGAGCAGAGCATGGCGAAAAAGGAGGACAAAGTCATAAAAAAAGGACACCACAAGAAATGGCAACACATTTGTCATTATTTATAATTTAATCAATATAAAAAAATTCTACCAACACTTTGCTCACAGATACTTTTCAGATGATCTCTTTCAATAACTTCCTCTAACCTTTAAGCAAAGAAAGCAATCTCCTAATCTGTTATTTAACAAATGACAAAGAATATCTACAATTTGAAGCACAGAATTTTACTACATTTTCTAATTCTTGGATATTAGAATGAAATATTTCCACAAGTGAATGCAAATGTAACAAGTAAGATTCACTTTAACTTATTTCCAAAAACTGAATTAAAATTTTAGGTAGTTTAGATTGGGACATGAAATATGATTCTATGCCGCAAACATTTCTAGGACACTTTCAACAGCAGGGAAAAGTGGCAGCCACCTTACACTTTACCTCATATTCATTTCTTCCATCCTTTAAAAGCTGGATATTTTCTTGCAAGATCATTGGTGAATTTACGCTTTCGCTTCGTTATTTCATAAAAGTAAATGTTACTTAATAATCAAAATTCTCACTATGCATTTTTGTATCGCATATGTATAGCTCGAAAAGGAACTGGCCGACCTCCGTGGCAGAGTGGTTAGCACAGCACACCACACCACAACACCAGCGGTTCCGGATTCGAATCCTGGCCTGGGCATTAATTGTTTGCGCACTTTTATGTATAAATTGAAGTGCTAATACAGTATAACTGTGCATTGTAATAAGAAAATTGAAAGACGTTCACATTCATTGCCTATTTTAATGTATTTTCTAATTTTAAGGTGCTTTAAAGTGTCTATTTTTGTGTCCTTCCTTAGTTTATAGTGCCTTTTAAGTGCCTATTTTCATCATTTTAGTGTCTATTTCCGAGGTTTTTTGCATATAAATCTGCATCCTACTAATGACTCAGTCAAAAAAGTGATCTGTTCAGCTCCCAGATGCTAGGTGAGCATTGCTCGAATATTTAATGCACCCTAAGTGATATGCCTTAAATGATGATCGTTAAGCATTCTCTATGCAGAACAATTGCTATGGTCGATGCTATACTCTTTCCAAAAAAGGAGGACTTGTCTGGATAAGGGAGGACGTCTGATCATCCTATTCTCCCATATTTCACGAAGTTAGAAACTATGAATCATATGCTGCATATCAAATGAAAACACATGAACTTTATACTTTACCTAGATTTTGAGCTCGATTAGATCTTTAAATGCAATTTTAATAATTGTTGTTCAACTTTTTTTTTTTTAAATAAAATTTTGAAACTTCAAACCAGTTCATACATAACCAAAATTTGATTTTTTTAATGTGTTGTGAAATGAACCTTGTGAATCAGCATATCATTTTTATATTTCATTTGTGATTAATTATCCTATGAAGGATCACACCATTTTTACTTTTTCTTTTTCAGTTTTGTTCCTGCATCAGATATATGCCACCGATGTTACTGGGTCCTTCCCTTCCAGGGTGGTGGGCACCTAGCCAACTTAATGTGAGTGATCTTACAACTGAAGGTTCTGGATTTGAATCCTGGCCTGGGCATGAATGTTCTGACACAGTCCTTGTGCGTTTACCCTGAAGATACAAAAAAGGCAACAAAATTACAAATGCAGCAGAGCGAGGTTACTTTTTTGTGTGCATTGTGGCTTGTTTCCATATTGTAAATAAATAATTTGACAACACTTTACTAATTGGAACTGTCTTTTATTTGTAGGTTGTTGTGAATGTTTTTGTACAAGAGTTCTGACATTTCTTGAGTTTCTCCTGAGATTTTGGCCAGTGTATGGAACTGGTAGCCACCCACCATCACAGAAAAATTGGGAAGCTATGAATGAGTAGCATAGCCTGGTCATGCATGGATACAACCTCCCACACCTCCAAAGCATCCCCGAGAAAAGTAAGTTTACACTGGATAAAATGTACTTGTCAGAATAATAGTAAAAACATGAATAAACGTGAAATATTAATTTGCAAATAAATGGCATGTAGGCTAAGTGATAAAATCCAATATAACCAATTTTTGGGTGTTCAATTGATGGATTGATTGATTTGGTGTTTTAAGTCCACTTTATGCACAGTAAGGCTAATCGGGACTGGACCTACAGTTTAATGTGGGATCTGAACCACTATGTGCCTCCACCGGGTATCGAACCCGGGACCATTTTGGGTGTTCAAGAACATGTGCTAACAAAAACTTTGGGTCCTTGCAGACATTCCCTGCCCCCTCCCCCTCAGATAGCAAATTTCTGGTTCCGCCCTTGGACACGCTTGAGGCTGTTTCCACCACTTTCTTTTGCATCACCTTCCATTTACTTCCTTACTTCAGCATTTCTCTCTTGTCAAACAAGATTCGCATTCACAACTTTTCAAAGTGAACCACCTCCTGGTGCTCTTTTCAGCAGTGAATAGAGAAAGCAGAAAGGCTCTTATGGCTTGGATCAGTGGGCTTTTGGACTCGCTTCGCACACAAAAATAGTGCTTACAGGCATGCGCTGACATCCTTCATCATCATGTAGTGTTGCAATCCCTTTCCATTCCTTGCTGTGTGACTGAGTCAAGAGCAACCTGCAAATTATTGCAAATTGAGGGATTTTTTAAGGTAAATTTCAATAATATCTCTCATCGCACGATGTTCCGAGCATAGCATAGAATTCTGAAAGCATTTGGTGCCTTGCCTTTAATGAGGAAAGAGCGGGAAAGGAATGGGAGGGGGAAACAGCTGACAGCAAAACTGTAGTTGTAAATAAAATGTTCCATTGCAACAATTTGTTTAGTATAAAGACAAAAGTATAAAGAAAGAAAGAATGCATTTGCCAACAAGTTTCGGGTGGATCTGTGAGGAAGGAAGAATGTTGTAAAACAATAACAAAAAAATTCTGCTCAAGAAACAGAAGTTTGATATTTTGCAATGAACGGTGAAAAAAGAGCAGAGAGAGATTATTGTTTGTTTGTTTTTTGAAAGTGGGATAAAAAGGCTGTTTGCAAATAGCATAGAGCTTTGATATATGCTCATTCGTGGCAAGAACTATTTGCATTTCATTAGGGTTTCGAGAATCCTCATGGCAATGACTAAGTTGAATAAGTACATTAAAAATGGTAATTAACTGAAGTGTACACTGAAATGTTTATGTGGCATGAAACTTGAGTTTCTGATGGGACATATTTATATTGAAGAAAGATAATATACATGATTAAAACACAGTAATTACAGAAAATACTGGCAACATTATTATCCCTTACAAACCAGAGCAGTTTATTGCGAGTGATTTTGTCAGGTGAATTTTCTGCATGTCATAAAAAAGAGCAAACAACATATCTTCTCTAGTGATCAATCGAAGAAATCACTGGGGTATTTCGAATTTGTAATAAACCTTATTTTTATAAATTTTCATGAAATATAACTCTGCTTTCATCTCATTATCAGTGAAAGGTGCATCTTAACTTGGGTTGCCAATACAATTAGAAGAAACAGATGTCAAACAGTGTATACCCAATGAGATATATGACATGACATAATGTGATGCTGGTCAAACATACGATTTGAAAAAGGGGTGTGGAAGAAAATTAAGAGGTGCAAGGCACCCCTTTGCCACTCCTGGGAACGTTGATCTCACTCCACTTCGTAATTTGTAATGGCCCTTAAAATGCAGCTCATGGCAGAAAATGCAACTTTCAAATACAAAAGTATTTTTCTCTTCCAAACTACAAATATATATAAAAATTTCTGGTAACCATGGAAGGGGTAGTTGCATTAAGGTGGAGTGGCACATTCAAGACTGCACATAAAAATGGGCACATGATGTACTGCAGGTTGCCCACCCCTCCTTTAAGACCTGAGGCATTGTTTCCATGAATTTTTAACATGGTAGAAAGGGTTTTATCAGGTTTTAATTCTTTTTCTAATCTCTGTGTTGTCTTTTAGGCTGTTATTTGTTTAATATGAATTCATCAACTATAATTTCAATCAGAGCTTTCTTTTTTTCTGTCTCAGTAGCTCTAGCCCTATGCTGAAGGCTACTTTAAGTTTGTATTACTTATCAGAAATCAATGTCCCTGTAATCTCAGGCTCTGTCATGTTCATTAAGTGGATTCTTAGGTGCATAATTTTGTAAGGTGAATATTGAGTAAAAAACACTAGGAAAAGCATTGCACATTATTTCCTTATTTTCAATCAGAGTAGGTAATCTGTAGAAAACTCAAACTACAAAACTCCTTGAAATAACAGAGTTAAAGTTGTCCCTTAAAACTACTGGTTGTGTCCATGTAAGGTGAGTCCTGGTTTGATCCAAGTGGAAGCACAGTGGTTCAGATTCCATGTTTAATTGGAGGTCAATTTACCTATCCATAAAGAGCATGAAACAAACTTCCCTTCATCACACAGCTTTTACTTTTGCTGAAAAAAAAGAGCAGTGACCCTTAATGCATTTGGTCTCCTATTCACCTTACAAGGCTACAAAACTACATGAACCTGTAAATGGTGTATCATAAATTGACACCCTATGAGCCCCACAGTGGCTAATTAGTGCACTACTGCCTGTTTGCAAGAATATGCAGGGTGCAGTGGAAGTGGAAAAATTTTTGATCCGTGGCCTTCTGGCTTTATTTTAGTATGAAATGAATTAAAACAATGCAATCCAGTGACAAACTGATTACATGTGGTTCAGATCCCGAAGACTGAACAACAGACAGTTCCAAGTTTTCCTTAGCAATATTGAAGCAGGGTACGGTGACGTGTTCTACTTTACAGAAGTTTGTTGGCTTAGTGCTCAAAAGAGTTTTCAATCTGAGGGATGAGATCAGAGAATTCATGGCAAGTAAAGGTAGGGAAATAGAACAGCTCAACAATCCACAGTGGATGGTTGATTTTGCTTATCTCACAGACATTACAATGCAGCTGAACGAACTGAAAATCAAACTACAAGGGAAGAACAATTTGGTTAACTCATCTCAGTGATCATGTGAAAGCCTCTGAATCCAAACTTTGTTTGTAGGAGATTCAGCTTAAAAATGAGAACTTCACACACTTCCCAGCATTGTCACAAATGGTGGTTTAACATCAACATTAAGATCTGAATTCATCAGAAGATTTCAAGACTATAGGTCACATAACATGTTTAAGATATTCTCTGCCCCTTTCAGTGTAGATGTCAAAGATGCTCCAGGTAATCTACAAATGGAACTTATCGAATTGCATTGTAATACTGTATTAAGGGAGAAATTTATCAATGTGGATGTGATGGCATTTTACTCCAAATATGTGAGAGCATCAGAATTCCTTTTTCTGCATAATCATGTCCTCTTCATTGCATCTCTACCCGTCTGTGAAAAGGTATTTTCAAAAATGAAAAATGTGAAATCGAAGTTCAGGAATTGACTGATCAAAACACACCTTGAAAACTGAATGCAACAGTGGGGTAAATGGCAATTCTTTTGTATTTTTTTATAAACAAATTAACAGTTTTGTTTCATTATGTTTGTTGTCTTCAATGTGCCTAACCTCAATTCAGAACTTGTCAGTGTTCTTTGCCCATGCTGGTGTGTTTTATGAGTAAAGAGTATAGTAAATGAATGTATTGAAAACAACAGAAAATTTGTAAAGCTACCACTGCCTCTTGAACGTGCATGGTACAGTGCGGTTCGTCAGTCCATTACAGAGTGTGAAAATGGTCTGCTATAGGAAAAACGTTGAAGACCACTGGAGTATAGCAGAAGGCAATGAGCTTACAAATACTGCTTGAAAATAAATCAAACATCGGGAAATCATAAATGGAAAAGAGGATAACAACTTGGAAAATTTCATGCTACAATCCTAGCACCTGTAAAAATCCAAATTGTTGATAATGCACACACAAGGAACATTGAATGAGTTAGGTGAGTGGTTAAGTGTTAAGAGTGAGAGACTTGTATTTCAGAAGTACCTGACTGAAGTCCAGCATCATCACATGCTTTTCCTCAATTGTAACCACCTTGAGGTGCAAGATAGTTACAAATGGTAACTACACTAAACATAGCAGAGTATAGCAGAAGGTTCATGAATGCATTCGAGCAGAAGTCTTTGTTGTTTCAATAATTAAAACATGTTTTGAACTACTGACAATAAGCTTATTTATTACATAGTTGTTCAAAGAATTCTTGAATCTATTTCATTAACATTCATTATAATGCAAATACAAAGCATAGTCCTTATTTAACAAAGGACAACCAAAGAATAATTATTATGATATAACATTGCAACTATTTCTTGTCTCTTACAAACTAATACTAATAGACGAACCAACCTAGTATGTGTGCACTCTGCGGCTGCTGAGGAAGGAAGAACTCCTTAACAGGTGGAGCCTTCTCTCCCCGAGCAGAGAACATCACGTGATCAAAAACAAAGGAAAATCAAATACACAATAGTACCAGATCCTTACATTTTATATTACCCGTAACAAGTATGTTACAAAATTCCCCCTCCCTCTAAGGGAGAAAACACACACGAGATTAGTTATGGGGAATATAGAACTCAAAAACAAAATATTACAAACAATTTATTTTTTAAACTTCCCAAAGTATTTCTACTTACAAACCACAATATAGGTACATTTTCTTATATATGGATGACATTGAGAGAATGTCTTACACAAACCCATCAAGATCTGAAAGTATAAAAATACCTTGAACAGTTTCTACATACATCACATTTAAAGACAGAATAATACATATGCACATGACATTTTGTACACAATCATGAATATTAAATATTATAGCAATTGAATACTAAATATGAAATTTAAGCATTGAGTATTATGATATTTGAACATTGAATATTGTGATATTTGAACTGTTGGAGATTTATCTCTAAAAACTAACCATGATATATCTTTTTTATATATATATTGTTGCTCATATTGCTATGCATTTGTTTCTATATAACTTCAATTGTTTATTTTGTGTATATCCAGTGCTTTAAGAAACCTGCACTCCCATTGGTCAGTTCATATCGGGTGCGTTGCCTAGTTGCCGCCATCTTTGCATGGTAGTTTACTTCCGCCAGTGTTCGTGCAGAAGTCTCCGGCAGCAGCTGAAAGTCACCACGTTGCGGATATTCATCGAAAAACGTAAGCCTAATGTGGCTATGTTTCATTCGGCATATCAGTGAAGTGCAGTGATATGTAGTTCAGTATCACAGGAACATTACAATGCTGATATCATTCAGTGAAGAACTAGTGACGTGTTATTGTAACATCGGCTTCCAACTTCTTATACACAGTTTACTGAGGCAGGAGTGCAGGACAGTGTAATTACGTGTTATGTGTACATATTTATTATAATACAACGTTATAGTTTTTAGTACGTGCCTGTATTTTCTTTATGCCTCAAGAAGATTGTGGTGAAACCAGCTCTATGGTGATACAATCCATTCCAAGGAGACAATCAGGGTCCTACCAGGCAGCAAATGCATTCATTTATGGTCCTCTGCAGGCCGCGATCTCCTTTGTATTGAACATGAGGTACGTTACCATCAGTGATTTTAGTGACATTGTGTTGTGCAAACATTATTTTCAAGTACAATAACTACAAGTTATTGAAAACATTACGTCATTCATTGTAGCATGCGAGATATTTTCCACATGGCTGAAGGACACGATCGGGTCTTTCCCAACCGACAGTGTATTCGCTGTTCGCTTGTCAGTGACGTTTCACAGTGCACTCCCTTCGCCCCTCGCGCTGTATGAGGAACTTTCGGTCGGGAACCAGTGACAGGACGTCATCCACCCGTGGTGTGTCGCTGAGTTATTTTTAGACTGCAGTTTTCTGTTCCTTCATGGGACTGGCTTTTTCGTTTGTTTTCGTGCGGGGAACTTCTAGCGAGGAGAAACGTATCGCGGAGAGGTGGGTGCATCAAGCAGCCCACGCGTGCAGACGAGACATCACCATAGCAACCGTGCATCAGCTGTTTGAGTACTCGTCAGTGTCAACGACCAGCCTCAGTGTTGCAGCCTAACCAGGACTTCAGATGCCTAGAATGTCCAGAATGCCAGATCGGTGAGTACAACAGTGTTTGGCAATACTTCCTCATTTTCTCCTTTCCTTTCAAAATGCATTTCTTAGTGTTTCCCACCTTGAGGCATGTCAGACTTAGCACATCTTCTAAAGCAACGTGTCGCCTACAGGGGGAAAATAACGAGATTGCAGTCGTATGTTAGCAGTGTTGATCCAGAGGTGCCGAACATTCCACAGATCAAGGTCCGGCTGGAGCAGCTGAACACATTATGGCCCAAGCTAGAAGAAATTCAGGATAGCATTGAATTTGAAGCCACAGACGATGAACACACAGCAGTTCGAGAGACAATCGAACTTTCATATTTCGATTTTAAGTCGCAGATGCTAACATTAATTGAGGAAAACCATTCAAATACAGATGGCGCGGTAAATGAACACAGGGCTTCATGCAAGTCTCAAGTCAAGTTGCCATTAATAGAGCTTCCACATTTCAGTGGAAACTACACCCAATGGGTATCATTCAAGGACACATTTTCTTCGCTCATACATGATAACCCAGATATTTCAGATATTCAGAAATTCCAGTATTTATGTATCACACTGAAGGGTGAGGCATTTAAATCATTCAAAGCATACCCATCACAGCATCCAACTATGCTGTTGCGTGGAAACAGCTTCAAGAGCGATTTGATAACAAACGTCTCATTGCTACTTCACATGTCAATGATATTTTGCATATAAAACCAGTGTCGAAAGAAAATGCTAAAGAATTGCGATCATTCACAAACACATCTATTCGCTCCATCTCAGCATTAAAATTATTAGCAGGAGATAGTTCACTATCAGATACAGTGGTAGTTCAACATCTGACTTCTCAGCTTGATGCCACCACACGAAAAGCTTTTGAATTAGAAGTGATTGATTCTGAATTCACCACTCTTGACAGTTTGTTTCAATTTCTAGAGCACAGAACCAAGGCTTTCGAGAAATTCAAACCAATTTCCAATGAAAGATCAACATTCATGCCACAATTTAGTGGCCAACACCAAAGAACAAGGTCACAAACTTGCGCATCCTTCTCCTTCAAGATCGTATGTTTCTACTGTATCTCCTTCATGCCTGTATTGCAAGGATACTATGAAGAATAATAAGCATCTGCTGTTTGCGTGTAGTTCTTTCAAAGCGGCTACGATAGCTCAGAACTACAAATTTCTTCGAGACAACAAGATCTGTTTAAATTGTCTTGGACAGTCAGATCACCAGGGATTTAGGTCAGGATGCAAGGCAGGATCGTGCAAGTACTGCGGCGAGAAACATAATTCCCTTCTTCATGAAGAGAAGAACAGCAGAGAACGTCAAGCACAGAACCAGCCCAGAAGTAAATCGGCAGTAGGCAATGATCCTCGTTTTCAGGATAATGATGTCCAGACTAAAGCAACGTATTGTTCTGTCAAGAACAGAGAAACTTCGCAAGTTCTCCTAGCCACAGCCGACATAAAAACCATGAACACATATGGCGATTGGCTCCCATGTTGTGCACTTTTGGATGGAGCCTCGCAAAGTAATATTATGACAGAGCACCTTGCTCAGCAGCTACGCATCAAGAAACAAAAATGAATACCTATCCAAGGGATAAATGAAGCTACAGTGCAAGCCTTTCACACCATGGAGACTCAGATTAAATCCAGCATAAGTGGATTCACCATGGATATATCTTGTTCCATCTTGCCAAACATCACAGGTTTGTGCCAGCACAGAGGCTCGAAACTTCCACATGGGGAATCCCGAGTGACATACATTTAGCAGATCCTAGCTTCCATACACCTGGCAACATTAACCTACTTCTGTCTGCAGATGTGTTCTACATGATTCTCAAGCCAGAAAAACTTTCAAGAACAGGAAACTATCCAGCGTTGCAAAACACTGAATTTGGATGGATTGTAGCAGGAAGGATTCCAATGCACCATCTACGAACGGACCTTCGAAGTAATTTTTTCTTCGTGAAGAAGATACAGTCAATTTCCATTTACAGGGATTTTGGGAATTGGAGGAACTCCATGATAAGTTGCCTTCGCCAGAAGAAATCGCCTGTGAAAAACATTTCCAGGAAACTACATCTCGTGATCGAGAAGGTCAGTACACAGTCAAGCTACCCTTGAAGAAGGGTGACTCTCTGCAAACAGCAATTTCACGATTTAACCAATTAGAAAGAAGACTTGATCAGAACATGGAATTGAAAAGAGAGTACACAGAATTTATGGTCGAGTACCAACAACTCAAAACACATGCAACCAATTGGGACATTGGAAGATATACCCAGAGACAAGGAGACAAGGTACTACATTCCACATCACTGTGTGATCAAGGAATCAAGCAAGACTACGCGTTTAAGAGTAGTTTTTGATGGAAGCTCACCCACAACTATTGGGGAATCATTGAACAGTATACAGATGATTGGTCCCACGATTCAAGAAGAATTGTTTTCAATCCTGCTCAGATTTCGTAGACACAAAATCGCACTGACTGCAGACACGGATAAAATGTATAGGCAAATTAACATGCATTCAGAAGACAGACCACTTCAATGCATCTTATGGAGAGCATCACGTGATGAACTGATCCATGTTTACAGTTTGAACACAGTCACTTATGGATTAACTTCAAGTTCATTCTTGGCCACAAGATGCCTCAAACAGTTGACAGAAGATGAATCGTCAAATTTCACAGTAGCCACTCATGTCTTAACACATGACTTCTACGTTGACAATTTTCTGGGAGGAAATCATTGCATTGAAGGTGCAATAAAGCTGCGTGAAAGTCTCACAGAATTACTCCAGAAGGGAGGATTCAATCTACGTAAATGGTGCTCCAATAGCAAGGCAGTGTTACAATCAATTCCAGAGGAATTGAAGGCAGTACAGCACCAAGTGCAATTCGACACAGAAGGCACAAAAACATTGGGAATTGCATAATGCCCATCCACGGATGAATTTCTCATGGACAGTAATGTTGCCGTAGCAGCAGACATGGTTTCATTGAAGGGATTCTCAAAGCGCCAAGTTGCCAGCATAATTGCACAAGTGTTCGATCCGATCGGACTAATATCGCCAGTGGTGATCACATACAAGTCATTCCTGCAGCAGTTATGGCTCCACAATCTACGATGGGATGATCTGCTTCCTGAAGATTTGCAGAAAACATGGCATCATCTTCATTCGCAGCTCACATGTATTAACGAGGTAAAAATACCATGATTCGTTTTGGCTCCAGGAGACATACGTAAAGTTCAAATTCATGGTTTCTCTGATGCATCAGAGAGAAACTATGGCAGTGTCCTCTTTGTAAGATCAATTGATTCAGAGGGTCACATAAGTGTGAACTTATTATGTTCAAAGTCCAAGGTGGCTCCGGTGAAAATAACCACTCTTCCACGTTTGGAATTATGTGCGGCAGTTCTACTAGCCAAACTGGTACACAAAGCATTGCCAATACTGCATCTATGCATAGACACCATTCACCTATGGACAGACTCAAGAATCGTCCTAGCTTGGCTGGCGTCACCAGCCAGTAAATGGAAACCTTTTGTTGCTAACCGAGTTGCAATGGTACAGGAACTCACACAAGTCAATGATTGGAAGCACATTCCGTCAAAAAGACAATCCTGCAGATCTGATCTCACGAGGAGTCGATGCAAAAACGATCAGATCACTTCAGCTTTGGTGGCACGGACCCACCTGGCTCCAAGAAGACGAGACACAGTGGCCATCATCCAGTTTAGTAGCATTCAGTCCAGACGACAACATTATTCCAGAGCAATGAAAGGTAGCAGCTACCACATTGGTCACTCATGTAACAACTGAAGAAGAAATCATATCTAGATATTCAAGTTTATTGAAGCTACTGCGAGTAGTGTCACTCTGCAAAAAGTTCATCAACAATTGCAGAAATTCAAGGAACAAAAGGAGTGAAGACCTTACCACCTTTGAAATTCAAGGCGCTACACTTGCCTGCATCAAGATAACACAACATGCATTCTTCTCTCAGGAAATCAAAGATTTGGCTGACAAGCAGCAAGTACACAACAAAAGCATTTTGAGGAACCTTCATCCATTTCTCGACAATGAACAGGTCATTCGAGTTGGAGGAAGACTGGAAAACAGCGAACTGGAATTTCAAAGCAAGCATCAATTTATTCTTCATCCGAAGAGTCATTTCACGAAAATTCGGATAGCATCAGAGCACAAGTGACTTATGCACGCAGGCCCACAGCTTCTCATATCATCACTTCGTGAGAAATACTGGATACCTCACATACAACAGGTGGTCAAACAGATCATTCACCAGTGCAACATATGTTATCGTTTGAAGGCTTCAGCCACCCAGCAGCTGATGGGGTAGTTACCCCCAGTAAAGTGAGATGCAGCAAGGCATTCCATCACGTAGGCATTGAATGCCTCCCCGCTGGCACAGTGGTAGCATCGTCGCCTTATAATCAAGGGGTCCCGGGTTCGATACCCGGTGGAGGCACAAGTGGTTCGGATCCCACTTTAAACTGTAGGTCCAGTCCCGATTAGCCTTACTGTGCATAAAGTGGACTTAAAACACCAAATCAACCAACCAACCAACGTAGGCATTGATTACCACATCAAGACCGGAGGTGCAAGAAGCAGATCCACAAGAAAATGCTACATTGCAGTTTTCACTTGTCTTGCCACAAGGGCAATTCATCTAGAGATTGTTTCAGACTTGACATCACAAGCCTTCATCGCAGCTCTACTACGCTTCACAGTGAGAAGAAAAAAGTGTGCAAGTATTTTTAGCGACAATGCTATGACGTTCCATGGTGCTAAAAATGAATTGCAGGAATTGCGTAAACTCTTTCAATCACAAGAGTTCAACAAGGACATCAACAGATTTGCAGCAGAAGAGAATTTCCAATGGAAATATTCTCCACCATGCAGTCCTCATTCGGCGGGATTTTTGAAAGTGCAGTGAAGTCTATGAAATACCATCTTCGCAGAGTAGCAGGAAACGCCGTGATAACATACGAAGAACTACTAACTCTGGCTACTAACTCTGCTATGCCAAATAGAGGCCTGCCTCAACTCCCGTCCTCTTTCCACACTCCCTGATTCTCATGATGAATTCAGCTACATTACCCCTGGTCATTTTCTTATTGGAGGTCCTCTAACCTCATTTCCTGAACCAAACATTACAGATCTGGCTGCCAACAGATTATCCAGATGGCAGCGCATACAGCAGTTCCAGCAGCGAGTGTGGAGGAAGTGGTCTCAGGACTACCTACATAGTCTGCAGCAGTGGCAGAAATGGACAGCCGTTCAGTCTAATTTGAAGCCTGGCACACCAGTGCTATTGAAGGAAGACAATCTTCCACCACTCTCGTGGAGAGTCGGCGTCATCCAAGAAGTGTTTCCGGGAAGGGATAACCTAGCGCACGTAGTCACTGTGCGTACTAGAGACGGAGTCTACAAGAGAGCATTAAGCAAAATTGTGCCTTTACCACATTGGGAAGAAGATGCTCCATGAGCTAAAACATTGACAATATAGCCCATAGTGTTAGGTTGGATGTGAACATTCCAACGGTGGGGGGGGGGAGTATGTTGGAGATTTATCTCTAAAAAGTAACCACGATATATCTTTTTTATATATTCTTATATTCGCATATAACAGAACTTTTCTCTTGCTCATTTTGCTATGCATTTGTTTCTATATAACTTCAATTGTTTATTTTGTGTATATCCAGTGCTTTAAGAAACCTGCACTCCCATTGGTCAGTTCATATCGGGTGCGTTGCCTAGTTGCCGCCATCTTTGCATGGTAGTTTACTTCCGCCAGTGTTCGTGCAGAAGTCTCCGGCAGCAGCTGAAAGTCACCACGTTGCAGATATTCATCGAAAAACGTAAGCCTAATGTGGCTATGTTTCATTCGGCATATCAGTGAAGTGCAGTGATATGTAGTTCAGTATCACAGGAACATTTCAATGCTGATATCATTCAGTGAAGAACTAGTGACATGTTACTGTAACATCGGCTTCCAACTTCATATACACAGTTTACTGAGGCAGGAGTGCAGGACAGTGTAATTACATGTTATGTGTACATATTTATTATAATACAACGTTATAGTTTTTAGCAAGTGCCTGTATTTTCTTTACACCTCAAGAACATCGCGGTGAACCCAGCTCTATGGTGATACAATCCATTCCAAGGAGACAATCAGGGTCCTACCGAGCAGCAAACGCATTCATGAACATTGAATATTATGATCGATCATAAAATAATAAATAATATTGTAATAAAAAGATTGAATTGAATTTTATTTAAATACTTTTAATACGTAAACAGAGTAAACAAAAATTGTAAACATTGTAGTTGTTTTCATATTTTTTTTATCAAGGTCAAAACTAACCCAGGACAACAAGCAGCGACTTAGCTTGCTTGTTGGCTTCCTTCCTGAGTCATGTACACCGAACCGGTCTCCGCAAGTTGGGAGGGTGGTGCAAAATACCTTTTAAGCTTAGTTATGTGGTCCCTGGTCCTCCAGGTTTGGGTTTTGCGTGAGGCCGGCTCCCTCACCAAACAAAAAATTACATATGCTAAAAATGCTCAACAAAGGAATGATGTACCTACGACAACCTAGGCGAGTTAAAAGTAATAAAAGAGATATCATTAAAATTGGAACTTGGAACAAACTTACGATGCTGAAACCAGGAAAAATGCAAGAAATTGCTGAAGAAATAGTAGCCATTCAAGAAATTCGATGGAAAGGCTATGGGCACAAAGAAAAAGAACTATTCTTTATACTATAGTTGTAATGGCGAAAAAACAGGTCACCTAGGAACCGGATTTATTGTACGAAAGGAAATCAGGAAAAATGTATTAAGCTTCACACCTCACAACGACAGGATCTGTAAACTTAGAATGAAGGGCAAATTTCATAATCTTTCTTTAATATGTGTTCACGCCCCAATGGAAGACTCATCTGACGAAGATAAAAGTCATATCTATGAAAATTTACAGTTGATACCAAGATCAGACACCCAGACACGATATAACAATAATGCTAGGAGATATGAATGCAAAAGTAGGACGTAAAAATGCATACTTGTCAATAACAGGCAACCACTCTCTACACAATGAATGTAATAAGAATGGCGAGTTATTATGTGAATATTCAGCTAGTAATAACATGATGATAATGAGCACAAAATTTCAACATAAAAATATCCATAAAGGAACCTGGATCTCACCCCATACAAAGACTTTGAACCAGATAGATCATGTGCTTGTTAATTCAACTAAGAGTAGTACGTTCCAAGACGTTAAGACCAGACGTGGATTTAATTGTGATTCGGACCACTTCTTGGTCCAACTGGAAATAAAACAAAAACTAATAGCAATTCAACACCAACAGATTCATCTACAAAAATGGAACAAGAACAATCTAAGTGACTCTAAAATGCAAAACCTATATAGACAGTGTTTGCAAAGAAAGGCAAGGATGAGTCACAGGATACTAACATAGAATGGCAAAACATTAAGGAATCAATACTTGAAGCAGCTAATGAAATATTCCAACCCCAGAAAAAGAGAACATCCAATGAATGGTGGGACGAAGAATGTAGATTAGCTATAGATGAGAAGAATAAAGCAAGAATGAAATGCTTAAACAGAAGAACAAGAGCAAACCAAGAAGACTACATACAAAAAAGGAAAAATGCCACAAAGATCTGTAAAAGAAAAAAGAAAGAATGGATAAATAATAAAATCAAAGAAATCGAAGAATCAAGTAGGAAAAATGAAACTAGGAAATTCTATAAAGAAATGAAATTTTTTAACAAAGAAAAAATTTCAATGATTCCACTATGTAAAGATAAACAAGGAAAATTAATTTCAGAAAAGAAACTTGTATTGGAAAGATGGAAACAATATTTCAGCGATATTTTAAACAATGAAGAAACACATGACAATACCCACCTAAGAAATGTAAATCAGATAAGTTATGAAGAGATCGATGTCCCAACATATACTGAAATAAATACCATAATAAATAAGCTTAAGAATAACAAAGCTACAGGCCCAGACAATATCTCAGCAGAATCTTAAAGTATGGAATAGTGAGCAGATCCCAGATGACTGGTTGGAAGGAATAATTTGCCCTGTATTTAAGAAAGGTGATCGTAAAGACTGTAAGAATTATAGACCAATAACTTTGTTAAATGTAATCTATAAAATATATGCTATCTTATTGTACAACAAACTAAATTAGTTTGTAGAACATCAAATTGGTGAATACCAAATGGGCTTCAGATCTAACTGATCAACCATAGACAATATTTTTACATGATACAACAGATATATGAAAAATGTCATGAATATAATATTGAACTACATAATGTGTTCATAGATTATACCCATGCCTTTGATTCTATTAAAAGATCATTAGTCCCTGAATGCCTATTACACTTTAATGTTCCAGTAAAACTAGTAAACCTGTTCCAAATTACACTGCAGAATACTAGGGCCAAAGTGAAAATTAATAATGATCTTACTGATCAGTTTGAAGTAAAATCTGGAGTGAAACAAGGTGACCCTTTGTCAGCACTTCTATTCAGCATCGTAATGGATGTGATAATATCCAAACTTGAAATAAGAGGTAATATCTCTACCCAATTAAAACAGCTATCTGCCTATGCTGATGATATATTAATAATGGCAAGAACAAAGCAGGCCATGCTAGACACATTCATAATGTTGAAAAATGAGGCAATAAAATATGGTCTATTAGTAAATGAAAGTAAAACAAAATATATGAAATGTGGGAGGAAACCAAATAAAGAGAATAAACTAATAATAGACACAATGAGTATTGATAATGTTGAATCTTTTAAATACTTAGGTTCAATTGTGAATACCAATAATTCAATAGAAGAAGAAATAAAAGAAAGAATTATAGCAGGAAACAAAGCTTTTTATGCAAATAAAAAATTATTACAAAATAATCTACTCTCAAAAAAATCAAAACTTAAGTTATATTGGACAATCATTAGACCAGTGACAACATATGCCTGTGAAACATGGGTCCTGAAAGATGGCTTAATACAAAAATTACTTATATTTGAAAGGAGAATATTATAAAAAAAATATTTGGCCCCTTCAAAGTGAGCGATGGCTCTTGTAGAATAAAAACAAATGACGAGTTTGACCAGTTGATTAAGCATAAGAATATAATTTGATTCATAAAAGCCCAAGGATTAAGCTGGTTAGGTCATATCGAACAATTGTCTAATGAGAGAACAATCAAAAAGATATATAAATGGAAACCATTTGTCAAGAGACCAGTACGTAGACCTAAGTTAGATGGGAAGATGATGTTAGAAACAATATTAGAATAATGAAAATCTCAAATTGGAAGAAGGATGCCCAGGATAGAATTAAATGGAAGAAAATTGTTGAGCAGGCCAAAACTCATAGAGAGTTGTAGCGCCAAATAAAAATAATAAAAAAAAAGCTTAGTTACGTGTGTTCATCTTTATTTGCATCAGAACAGTCTTGAACCATGACAGAAACATCTGTGAGAAATTTCTTGATAGCAAAGGGACCCAAATAATAGAATTATGATGGATAATACTAGTGCTATTACTCCTCCTAATTTATTTGGGATTGATCGTAGAATGGCACATGCAAATAGAAAATTTCATTCTGGTTGGATATGTACTGGAGATACTAGTGGGTTTGCTGGAGTGAAATTTTCTGGGTCTCCTAGGGTTGTAGGAAATATTAACGAGAGTTGTATTAGTATTAAAATTATAATTATAAACCCTAATATGTCTTTTATGGAGTAATATGGATGGAATGGAACTTTGTCCATATTACTGTTAATAAAAAGTGGATTATTAGACCCG